>NC_029773.3:77006986-77091801 GCF_000817695.3 Arachis duranensis | reverse complement strand
TGGTGCGCTTTTGTTTTCTACTATATTTCAGAGCACGGTATGGAAGTTTAAAAAAAAAAGTTTACATGTATGCACACATAGACTTCTTATAACAAAAACTAAAATTTTACGCAATAAAATAGAAAGCATATCAATTTCAACACTACAAAATAAGTTTAAATTGTTCAACTTTACATAGAAAATAAGAGAGTAAATGCTTAAGTTAATCCCCTAAAATTTCAGACTAATCAAATTGGTCCTGGAAAACTTTTTTTTGCATCAAATTGGCACCCGAAATTTTTGCCTTGAATCACGTTAGTCCTTGAGAGAACTTTTACTGCTCTTCCGTTTACGGCGAGCCAGTGTGGATGGTTATGTAATCACGTGCAGGATGCTACCAGATGAGTTTGTTTGACTCAAATTGGTCCCCAACCTAATTCAAGAAATAAAACCCTAACTCCCAAATTAACCTCATCCTTACTCTCTTCTTCCCTTCTTCTCCTCTCCAATGTTAAATGAAAGTATCTCTACTGCAACTAACATAAAACTCTACACTGAAATCAGGCCTTTCTACCAGAATCATTCTTAATTCACCAAGATTTAGACACCCAGAAAGTATATGCTATATCATTCACAAATTATGTACTTTAACATTCACACCACAAGAATAGAAATGAACTATTAGCAGACCCATACCGATAAGTAGGGGTGTTCATAGTGCAGTTTGGTTTGGTTTAATGGTTTTGATAGAAAAAATCATCCAATCCAATCGTAACGAATTTAATTGGATTGTTTGGTTTGGTCTTTTTGTCTGAGCCCAACCAAACCAAACCAAACCGAATATAATTGGATTGGTATGGTTTGGTTTTTCAGTTTTACCTGTCCTGGTCATACTTGGTGTATTAAAAACCTGTCCTATGCCATTTTCAGCCAATAATATGCAATAAAGTACCAACACATTAGAAGTAACAAGTTCAATTTCATAAAGTCACAAACTGCAGTCATACAACACAATAACTAACATAATTGAAAGTTCAACAAATCAAAATATATGTCTTGATTTAAACACAACAGGTTCAGCAACAACAAAGCAAAAACAAAAGTAAATCAAATTACATTGCTGTTTCTTCAGCTTGTTTGAACTACACACATAAGTAAATCAAATTATTCTTATATTGTATTGTTGTCCATACTTAAACAAGCCAAAATAAGAACTCAAATGAACTATAATCATATAGCAACTATGAATCGCACCTGCTGATTTTCAATCTTGTCCTTCCACTGCAAATCATGTCAAAACCACCCTGCGGACCGATATTGCAACTGTCAGATCTCAAAAATTTGTCATCACTGAAATAAGAGAGAACCTACACACCAAAGGATTAAATATCTATTTAATTAGAAATTCAGGATGCTAACAGTATTACTGGCCTCAGAATTCAGAAATCATATATAATATATATAAAGCATTTCCAGAATCCAGCATAACTAGGACATTGTTCAATTTCAATTCCAAAAGAGTAAAATAAAAACTACAAGTATGAAAATGTACCTGATCTCTACAAGGATAAATATAGTCCGAGTTGAGTTCAACCAATTTACTTGAGACGTCTCCATTCTAAATGCAGATATTCAAAGAGTTGATGGGACAACGGAGACGAAGCAGCTGAAAACTGAAAAGGAGTCAAGGCAGCGGCTGCGAAGTGCAAGGGAAGTGTAAGGGAGGACCACGGCTACGCGAAGTGCAGGGGGTTAAGTGTAGCGGAGAAAGGAGAGTGGAGTGTGAATGTGCAAGGGTCGAGGGAGAGAGTGAGAGACTGGACCTTGGAGGCTGGATAGCGCCGCTGATGCCTCACAACGGCGGCTGCGACTGCCAGCCTGCCAGGGAGGGAATGGCTGAGCGGCTGTGANTTCCATGGTCTAAATTTTAAATTTTTATTTGTGAAAAAATATGTGATTTCTCATTTTTAATAATTTTTTTTTCATATTTTTTTAATTTTATTTATAAAATAAATGATAAAAAATCACATTTTATTTGTTAATATAAAATTCAAAATTTAAAAAGTTTAAATCTTTAATTTAAGGATATCTTTAAAGTTTTACGTATATTTTCGATTTGGTTGGATTTGATTGTTTTAAAGTTTATTTTAGAATCGAAAATCCAATTCAATTGATAAAAAAAACACTAATTAGTTCAATTTTCGATTTTCAATTTGTTTAGTTTTTAATTCTTTTAGTTTGGTTCATCGATTTTATTTTATTTTGTTCAATTTTGAACACTTTAGTATCCCGTCCTAATTATAGGAGTGTAAGCGGATTGGATCAGATCGGATATGGCTGAAAATTTGATCCAATCCGCACAATTTCTATTAGATCGGATCGGATATGATATCCATGTTTTTTAGTGTCGGATCTGATCCGGATCGGATATCGGATATATCCGCATAATTGAATTCAAAACTAAAAATTCGATCTGATCCGCACAATTTCCATCGGATCGGATCGGATATGATATCCGTGTTTTTAGTGTCGGATCCGATCCGCAAATGTGCGGATCGGCTATCGGATATATCCGCATAATTGAACCTTTTCTTTTTAATCATATTTCTATGTAAAAAATTCAATAAAAATATTTCTTTCACATTTTTTAACATATTTATTCCTAAAATATTTTTAATCAAACTTTTTCTAAATAACAAAAATAAAATAATACAATATATGAATAATAATTAGTAACTAAAACATACAAACAAGTAAATATAATACCAAATATATATATATATTTATTTATTTTTAATTATTATTGTGCGGATCCGCGGATCAGATATGCAGATGTAAAGCAGATATCCGCGATCCGATCCGATCAATGTGCATATCAGATCGTATCTATAATTTTCGGATCGGATGCGGATATTTACCGCGGATCTGCGAATACGATCCGATCCATGAACACCCCTACCTAATTGTTTTAATAATCCTATCTTCACCTAATACAACTTTCTCTTGGCTTGAAATTCATTCTATGTTTTCTATGAATTTTTATGAAAATCCAAACCAGCTTTATCATAAAGAGGTTTTTAACTAGCCAAGAGTTGATTCAAATTTTCAGAACTTTGAGCAAAGTTGGCTAAGTCTTCCTTAAGCCTCTTTATCTCTTTATGCAGCCACTCATTTTCTTCAAAATAATTCATATTTGTAGTTACAGAATGGTGGTATTCACAGCTTTTAAGTTGAGCTTTCAACTGCTTGTTTTCTTCAATAAGTTTAACACCAGTTTTAGCCTCCCTTAATTTATCTTTGAGAAAATCATTTTCAGTTTTAAGAATAGTAATTTGTGATTCAAGATCTTGGTTTTCACTTAGGAAGCATCTAATTTTTTCAAAAAGGTGATTTATCATGAGATGAAGGTCTTCAGTATCAGGGTTAGGAAAAACTACCTGCTCAACGTGATCTGCCATAAGACAAGTTTGTAACTTGGTTTCTGACCTTTTTCGGCTTCTCTTCTTTCTTTAGTTTGGGGCAATCAGATTTGAAATGCCCAGCCTCTTTGCAGATGTAGCAGATCACTTTGCTGACATCCTTCTTCTTTGAGCTGCTTCCTCTGTTTTTTTCCTTCAGTTTCACCATTTTTCTGAATTTTATGACAAACAAAACAAAATCATCTTCAGAAGAGTTATCACTGAATTCATCATCCAGAGGGTTAGTAACAGATTTGAGATCTATTCCTTTCTTTTTTGTATCTTTTTTCAAATATGTGTATTCAAAAGTAAGTAAATTTCCTCTCAAATCATCATAAGTCATAGAATCAAGACCAATACTCTCAGATATCACTATTGCCTTAGTTTTCCACTCTTTTATGAGACTTCTCAAGATTCTCCTCACAAGCACAGATTCAGGATATGTGATCCACATAGCATCCAAGCCATTGATGATGATGTTGAATCTTTCAAACAATTCATCTATCGTCTCTCATTCCTTCATTGAGATATTTCATACTCTCTGTTTAGTATGTCTATTCTGGTCTTCTTTACTAGAGTTGTTCCTTTATAAGTGATTTGAAGTTTGTCCTAGATTTTCTTTGCTGTTGTGCATCTTGATACCCGTCAATATTCCTCGAAGCTGATTGCACAGTTAAGCAAGTTGATAGCCTTGGCGTTGAGCTCCACCTTCTTTCTGTCTTCTTCAGTCCAACTAGCTTTACCTTTGGGAGAAACCACACCATCAGCTCTGGTAGTGGTTGGAAATTGAAGACCTTACAGAATTATCTTCCAGAGTCTGTAATCTACTGATTGTGCAAGATCTTCATTCTTTCCTTCCAATAAGTGTAGTTCTTTCCATTAAAGAGGGGATGCATGTTGCTTGACTGCCCTTCTGTCAGAGTATAAGCCACCAAGTTTGAGCCACCATTTTCTGCCATCAGATCTTTTCTCCAAGCTGCAAAGCTTGATCTCTTTGAGACCAAGCTCTGATACCAATTGATGGTTATCAGTGGCTAAGAGAAGGGGGGTTGAATCTTAGCCCCTTTTCGCTGAGTAACACTTTCTGCCTTTAATGAATACTTTAGGAGATATTTTTATTTTTTTGTCTCGTCACTAGTCAAGAGACATATTCTTTTTGTCTTGTAACCAGTGAAAAGATATTTTTCGATTTTGTCTCCTGTGCAACAGAATCAGAAATGGAGTAGAAGAGAAAGAGAGAATCACACCAAGAAGTATATTGGTTCAGCTGCTAAGCGCAACGCAGCCTACATCCAGTCTCCATCACAACAATGATGGAATTTCACTATAATCATGCAGATTACAGACACCAATTCTCCCTATGAACTATCCTTCCTATCCAGGACAAGTCCAGAATCTAACCCTAATCCTGAACTTGACTTGGTCACCTACCAAGCTTTCAACTGGTAAGTGCTAACCCAACTTGCAAGGGGATTCCCACAGAATCATGATACACAACACAGATGTACAAATGACCTCTAAGACATCTATGACTTTTTTTTTAATTTTGTACACTCTGCCTTTTTTCGCTCACTGGTTTTTTCTTACAAACCTCACATTATTTGCCTTTTTTCACCATGAGACTCAAGACAGACAAAACTTAAAGAAAATACAAAATAAAAGACATTGAAGGAGAAGAACTTATGTTAGCTTGGGTAGATATGAGAAAACTGTGCTTTCTCTCCTTGTCTCAAGCCTTGGCTGTTCACCCTTATTATAGAAGGGGAAGCTTCCAAGGTTGAAACGGTTCAACCGAGCCACCTTCTTCTTCTTCAACACTAAAACCGGTTCGGACAGAGAGAAGAGAGAGGGAACTGAAAGCAAAAACCAACATGCAATTACCTCTCTCTCATCCCTTCTCATCAAGCTTCATCAATCTGAGCCTTCCATCTTGACTTAATCCCCAAGAAGGATTTCTGACCCTTGATTAACACTTGATCTTTGATAGCTTTAACTGCTCCACTTCTGCTTCCTCCTCCACGTAGGTACAGTAGCTACCTTCTGTGATGGATGAACAAAAAGTAGAAGCGAGCCATACCCCAAGGATCTTTTTCTCTGACCGAATTGGATCTTCCACCATTTTTAGGCATGGTGATCCTGAGACTTCTTAACCACATCTTACCTTAAGTGGCAAAGATCTCAGTCACGCCATATTGTAGATCTTCCTTTTGCAAGAGCTATCATCACCTTGGCCTTTTTCTTGTCCATAGCTTCTCTGCTTCTACCTCTGATGGCTTGCTTCTTCAACCTTCTTCCTGACATAGAAGTGACCGAAAGTAGAGAGAGAAGAGAGAGAAAAGTGAAAAGTTTTCAATGAAATTGAAGAAAGAAATTAAAATGAATTAATTTTTCACTCTCTATGCCTGGTAACGTGTAATCAATTAATGTCATCATATCACTTGCACTTTCTCTTTCATGTTACCAAGGCAATTAAAGCTAATAAAATGAATTTGAAATCCATCAAAGAAGGGAGTGGCATCCATGGAAAGCATGCAATCTTGCTTTCTTCCTTCTTTTAATTTCGGACCAAGCTTTGTTGGTCTTGCAACAAGGATTATTTTTGGGCTTGCACAATAATTTTTTGGCCCAACTAACATAATAATTCAGCCACATGTCATATGGTATATTTGCTCGAAGCTGAATATTATCAATATATTTTTGGGCTCTAAATATCTTTATGCCCAATGACCAAAATATGCAAGTAACATAGAAATTATTAAATAAATAATTTTGAAGCATAAATCAATTTAATAATTTTAATTATTATTTTAATAATATTTGATCATCATATTAATTTGGAGTTTTTCAAACTCATCAGGTAAGTACCTTATGATCATTCAAAAAAATTGACAAAGGTTGAATTGGATATTATTTTACTCTACTATTTACAAATTATAACTATAGAACAAGTTTTAGAAAAAATATTTAATTTAGTCTGTGAAAATTTTAACTAGTATCATAATAATTCTTAACTTTTAAAAATAAACAAATTAGTTCCTTAAATTGAAAAATGTGAATCCCCACTTGTCCTTCTCTAAACCTCCATTTACATAATGATGATGTATATTATTAAGTGCCAAGTTGGCGCTTTGAATCCTTGATTCTAGCACCCCTTGGCTCTCCGAAGTGAAGCCTTTGCTTCGATTGTGCATTGCATTCACACATTGTTGACTATAAGGTTTCATTTTCATTTCTTTTTTCATACAAGTCAACCTATGGCTTGAGACAAGTTTCGAGACAATAATTTATTAAGTTCTCTACTACTTTGCTTGGTACTAGTTTCACTCGGTCAAAATCAGATTATTCTCTATTTCATAAAAGAACTGATGATTCACTTCTTATGGTGCTTGTATATGTTGACAACATCATTGTTGCTAGTAAACTTAATGATGTTGTTGTCCAAACTCAGACTTTGCAAAGTCTTTTCAAACTCAAGGTGCTTGGCCCCTTGAAATATTTTTCTGGATTGGAGATGGCAAAATCTAAAAAGGGCATTTGTTTGTCTCAACGAAATTGTGCTCTTTCTTTACTCGAAGACACTGGTTTTTTAGATTGTAAACATGCCTCTATACTCTTGGACTCAAACATAAAACTTAATGCAACTGATGGTGCTTTGCTCGAGGATGTAGGACAAATTAAGAGCTTGATTGGTAGGTTACTTTACCTTATTATTTCAAAATCGATATTTGCTTTGCTGTGAATAAACTAAGCCAATATATGTCTACTTCTTATACAACCCATTTAAATGCTATCTATCATATTTTAAGATATTTGAAGGCTGCACTTGGATAGGAATTATTTTTTTCGGTTTCTTCTCCTTTATATATCAAGGCATATGGGGATGCTGATTGGGGGAGCTGTGCCAAAACCAGACGATCCACTACCAGCTATTGCGTTTTCTTTGGCGATTTTCTAATCTCATGAAAGTCGAAGAAACAAGTCATAGTTTTGAGGTCCACAGCTGAAGTAGAGTATCGAGCACTTGCCAATGTCATTACTAAAGTTGTGTGGATTATGAGGCTGCTTCGAGATTTTGAGATACAAGTTAATCCACCTTTCATCTTTTGTGATAACAAAGGTACAATTCACATTGCAGAGAACCCCACCTTTCATGAGCGTGCCAAGTATATTAAAATGAATTGTCACTTTACTCGAAAACATGTAAAAAATAATACCATAAAATTGGTGCATGTAAAGTTAAGACATCAGTTTGTCGACATCTTAACAAAAGTTGTGTAGTCTACTTTATTTAAGAGTTTAATTAGCAAGTTAGGAATTATTAATATATTTTTTTTAGTTTTGAGAGAAACTGAGAAAGTATTAGCTAATATCTTACTTTGCTTATTATGATTAATTACTGTAGTTAGTTAATTAACCTTATTTATAAAAGAATCTTTTCTGTTAGAGCTTGTTAGTTATTATTGAGATGAATTAGTATGTAAATAGATGTAGTTGACATTGTATGTGTGTATATATTTCACATCCAAACTGATAATGAAGATGCGGAAAATTATTTCTCCAAAATCCAATATTGGTTCTAACATCTCAAGCTTTTTTCCCTCTTATTGTTCATTACCTATTGTTTCACTGTCTTCTAGCGTTTAGGGTTTCAAAATCCGAATGAGGATTTCTATTTAGTCTGCTTTAAGATTTAATTGCATGTGTAAGTGTAGTTTAGAGTCGATGATCATGGTCATGTTAGTGCATTTTTTTTAGTTACATTGAATGATTAGTGTTGTATTTATGCACATCCTTGCTTTTTCAGTGAATGATCAATGTTTTGTTTATATTTATCAAAACTGAATTGGTAATTGAAATCAGATAGATTATTGTGTCATCACATTACTGATTAGGTCACAGATTATATCAATTGATTTGGTCATAATTGAATAATTATATAAAATTTAATTTATTGTTTTATATTTAGAATAAATGTATTTTTTAGTTTTATTTTGTATTAAATTAGTTCTTATTTTTAAATTTTAATAACTCATCAATTAATTTATATTTATTATATTCTTTAAGTATTTATAAATTTATATTTATTATATTCTTCAAGTATCTAGAAAAAAAAACATTGTAATCATAAAAATAAAAAAATATTCTAATCAATAAAAAATATTTTTTTGTTAAATTTTAAATGTAATTTAATTTTATTTATGTAATATATTTAATAAAAAATATCATGCATAGCAAATAATAATCTTATTTAGTTTAATAAGGTTTTATCAAATTTGACCAAATTAATACATTTAGTTTTAATTGATTTGATCAAATTTGACTAAGTTTGATTGGATTCAAATAGTGATCCAACTCGAATTGATGACTAAGTGACGAAATTTATAATTCAATCGGGTCAAATTAAATTTAATAGATGTGGTTTCCTATTATTGTCTCTTGTTTTTTTTTATCAGATAAATGATCTAATGACACTCATTTTTCACTGTGATTGGGCCTTAGAAATTAGAATCACAACTTGAGGGTAGAATTATCTACATATTCAACTCATCAACTGGACTGATTCTTGATTCTGGATTCATAAAGACTACCTAAATGTGTTTGCTATAACTAGTTTCTACAAAGAATTTGGATATAAAAAATCTGTGAACTTTTTATTTTATTTTGACAAACAAATCTCGTTAATAGAAAATTTATATTTTTATCATTTTTTATGCAACACTAATTAAATAATTTTTCATGTTATAAAAAATAGATATTTTATTTTTATATTTTTTATTAATTATTTTATTTTAATACCAAAAATAAAAAAATATACACTTTAGATGTACATATAAAATAATACAAATAACATTTTTTTCAAAATATTTAAAAAATCTATTTATGCTCTATTCTTTTTTTTATGGGGCTCTACGGTAAAATGGATTTTTTTTCTTTTTTGGTTTTAACTGAAGATAATAAATCACCACCTACCACCTCTCCCACCAAATTCCAATCCGTCAATGTTGACAAAAAAAAAAATAAAAAAATAAAAACAAACTCCAATTTATAACTTAAAATACTCTATAAGTCCAACCAAAGCATCAAACCACAGCAATCACATTGATACTCAATGGCTTCTTCTTCAGATAGTGAAGAAGTGAGGGTACTGGGAAAATGGGCAAGCCCATTCAGCAACAGAATAGACCTTGCTTTGAAGCTAAAGGGTGTTCCATACAAGTACTCAGAGGAGGATCTTGCTAACAAGAGTCTTGACTTACTCAACTATAACCCTGTTCACAAGAAGGTACCTGTTCTTGTTCACAATGGGAACTCCATAGCTGAGTCACTTGTTATTCTTGAATACATAGATGAGGTTTGGAACAACAACAATAACCACGCCTTTTTGCCACAAGATCCTTATCATAGAGCCTTGGCACGTTTTTGGTGTAAGACCCTTGATGACAAGGTCAGTTTTTGCTTATGTTGACCGAAACTGAAGAGATTTTATTCCCCCTTCTTTTTGGAAGTGCAAGAATTTAACATAAAATTGTTACATGTTAACATAAGAATGCTCACATAGTCACATGGTTTTGGTTTTATGTTAGTTTATTTGGTCTATAGAATGATTTAGGACATAGTTACTAAGTGTAATCAATTTAGACTGAAAAAAAAAAAACCAAATAAGAAAAACAAAAATGTTAAGTCCACACAAAAAATCAGTCGTTATGTATTTGAGTATAAATATATGTGTTGTTCAATTCATTTTCAATGTATATTTGTATTTCAACTATACGAGTACTAATTTGGTAACTGAGTTTTGATATACACCTAGCATAGTTGTAAAAAAATTTATCTTGATTTTGCTTATATAATACATGATCGGATGTCATTATGTATGTTAAGATCTTGCCTGCCATATGGAATGCTTGTTGGAGCGACGAGAAAGGGCGCGAAAAAGCCGTTGAGGAAGCCTTGGAAGCTCTCAAGATACTGCAAGATGAACTGAAGGACAAGAAGTTCTTTGGAGGAGAGACCATAGGATTGGTTGACATAGCAGCAAATTTTATTGGCTACTGGGTGTCTATATTACAAGAAATTGCAGGATTAGAGTTATTGACCATTGAGAAATTTCCTAAGTTATATGAATGGAGTCAAGAGTATATCAATCACCCTGTGATCAAGGAAGGCCTGCCTCCAAGAGATGAATTGTTTGCATTTTTCAAAGCATCTGCTAAAAAGTAGAAACCATTTTGGCATTTTTAGAGGTGTGATTCATAATTGTTACCATAACATTTTTCTTCAAAAATGATACTATTGTAATATGCAAAATTCCGTTCTGTTTCTAATGGTTTTGAATGTGTTGCTGCTAGTACTATCATATATTATAGTTTCAAGTCAAAAGATTAACTTTATGATGTTCCTTGACACATGGAAGAGTTGTTTTTGCCACTTTCTATATGAAAAATATTAAAAAAGAAAATATCAATGAATGGTTCTCATTTCATTTATGTATCTCAATACATCTTGTGTTGCATTCTGTTCCAATATTTTTCTTCCATTTTTGGGACATGGGTTAATGGAACATAAACAAACTAGGAGGGTGTAATTTGAGATACAAGGTATAGACCGTGAGATATTAGATATGAACTACGGATAACTACAAAGAGACACAACAAAACTCAACAAACATAACTATGGTATAAACATTTTTTTCTATCATTCTACTAGTTCTGGTATGCTGTTGTTGATTGCGTTACCCCAATGTTCCATTAATGTCATTTTCTTCTTACATGCAAATCTCATTAGTTTCTTAATCACTTCTTTGGGTGCAGCCATGGAGCCAGAGCCTCCACGATCGCAAGAACATGCTGCATTTTCGCTTGCCCGACATATGCACCTTCTCCTTGCTGATCCAAAGCATTATGGTACAAGTAATCTCGGAAGAAATGTCACAGAGAAAGCAAAATATCAACTCTTGGAAGTTACTAGATACTTGTTAGTCTAGAGCATTGTAAAAATGTTATGATAATTCACTGTTTTATACTTGTAATTTGCAATTTCCAAACTGAAACAACTTTGAAGAAAATATAAGCATATATAATTGATCTATTTCCTTGAAGTGTTGAAGATAGAATTTGTGAGAAGACAATTGATGATGCAATTTGTTTTGAAGCACTAGAGAATGGTTAGAGAAATACACAAGTTCATGGTGCAAGTTCATGTGGTCTTATGACTGATTGTTTACATATTACTGCATTTTATAGTTTTCAAGTATGAGTAATTTGTGAGGCTTGCTATTAGACTATTAATAATGTGCGTTGGTTTAAAAATACAATTTCTTATAAAGAAAAATAAATGGCTAACCAATATTGAGTCCAAATCACCCTACAGGCCTACACCTAGCATAGAATTTAGAAGATGAATAGTTAATAAAAATGTGTAAACAGTAAAGTCAACCTATACCACTAATTTGATGATGTTTTTGCATCCTAGAAATGGGCAAGAATGAAATTCATTCTATTTGACTAAGGCTCCTTTCCTTAAGCCAGTTTTTCCTAAACAACAAAGAGACTTTACGTGAAAAATTATATAAGGACTAGTTTGACTAATTTTTAAAATTTGAGGGATGAAAATGACTTACGTCTAAATTTTCAAGAACTATTTTGACTAATAGAAAACTTTTTTATATGTCAAGTAACACGTGGTATGCCACGTGTCACACCTGTCACGTGGTGTGCCACGTGTTACTGACCTGCCACGTGGCGTGTCACGTCATCATGCCACGAGCACTTAACGTGACACATCATCATCCAATTGACGAAAGGACTAATTTGACTAACAGTTTATCTTTCAGGGACTAATTTGATTAAAAAAATAATTTGAGGACGAAAATGAAGATCGGGTGATCTTTCAGGGATGAATTTGAACATTAACCCGAAAAATAAAACATAGAAACAAAATTGATATAATATGACCATCCTCTCTTCTCTCTCCCTTAGGAACCTCTCCTAGGGTTTGGGAAGAGTAGCGTACAAACATCCGTTTTATCGTGTTCCGGCCCCACTAGCACCAATAGTGGAGTGAGTTTTCTCGACGGTGTCTTAAAACAAACAAAATGGAGAGTGAAACAGTGCACGAAGATCCTGCAGAACATGAAGCAGAGGATGAAGAATCTCTTATAGTGTATGGCGAAGAAGACATAAGCGAAGGAATCAAAGAATGTCAGATAAGCATTATTGAAAGACTAGTCACAAACAAAAGCATCAACGTGGCATGGATCCAAACAGCTATGTACAACATATGAAAGAAACCAGAAGGGTTCAGAGTCACTGAAGTCAAACCCAAAACTTACCAGTTCTTCTTCAAGAATGAGGCAGATCGAGACAGAGTTCTAAGAGGTAATCATTGGACCTTTAGAAATGCCTACCTTATAGTAAATAAATGGGATATGGATATAGAAAAACAAGAACAACAGCTTGAATAAGTGGACATAAAGATCAAGATCTGGGATCTTCCAGAACACTACAAAATGCTAAAACCTGGTAAAAAGATCGTTGCTTGCATGGGAAAGGTCAAAGAATGTGAGCTATTCGAAGTAGGAAAGGATCAAGAGAGGTTCATAAAGGCTACGGTAAAGATGAAAACAGATACACCTTTTATGAAAGGCACAAATGTAGGAAGCAAGAAGGATGGCCTCACCTGGGTCAATTTCAAGTTTGAAAAACCTCCAACTGTATGCTATTACTGTGGTAGAACTGGCCATGAAGAGAATACCTGTGGCAAGGCAGAAAAAGATAAAACTGAGGGAAAGAAAAAATTCAAGAACCTAGATCCCTGGTTAAGAGCTGAAATAGTAGAAAGCAAAGTGGAGCAAAAAGCTGAAGAAGAAGGAAAAACTAAACCAAACCAAGGCAAAAGAAAGGAACATCAAAAAAAGAAAACTATTAAGCTAATGGAAAAACTGGCCACCCTGTCAATGTCGGACTCAATAGAGACTGACGTTGGAGAAGGGACAAGCCAGGCCCCTGCGATAACTCTACCAGGAACCTTCTCTCAACGAAGGGACCAGGAAGAAGTTAACAAAAAGTGGATAGAAATAAAAAAATTTTCAGATAAGGAAACAACACAAAGTGAAGATGCACAAAAAAGAAACAGGGAAAAAGGAAGATAGCAATAGTCCAAGAGAACAGAACTGCAATTTGGAAGGAAATATGAAAAGAAAAACAAAAATCACCAAGAAAACTTGACCAGAGTAGGAGAATCAGTCTTCAAAGAAAACACAAATCAAAATTCAAACAAAGAACAAACAATGGGGAGGAAATGGAAAAGACAAGCAAGAAAAGTCCCTACCAGCCCCAAATTGAAGATAGGAAAGGAAAACAAAAGCCCAAAGAGGAAGGAAAACTAAACAGAGGACATGGACATAGATGGTGAAGCAACACAATCCAAGAAGCAGACAAGAGACCCAACATCGGAAACGGCGGAAGTTGCTGGGCAGCCCTGCCGACAACAATGAAAATACTAAGCTGTAATTGCCGTGGGCTTAGGAACCCATGGGCAATTGGAGCTCTAAACAAGCTCATTAAACAGAAAGCTCCTAACCTTGTTTTTCTCATGAAGACAAGGACGAAGTCAGAAAAAATTATGAGGCTAAGGTATAAGGGTGAAATGCAGAATGTAGTTGGAGTGGACTGTAATGGAAATGGAAGACAGGGAGGGGGTGGGCTGGTAATGCTATGGAACAGAGAGATTGAAGTCAACATAACCTCCATGTCAAAAAACCACATCGACATGGAGATACAAGCAAGGGGCAGCAACCACAAATGGAGAGCAACTGGATTTTATGGATGGCCAAAAAACCAAAATAAGCAAGCAAGATGGGACTTATTGAGATCTCTTGGGCAAGCATCATCAATGCCATAGGTGGTTCTCGGAGATTTTAACCAAGTGTTAAACCAACAAGAAAAATTAGGGGGAATCCAACCACATATGCTTAGGTAAAAGGATTTCAAGAAGCTGTCCAAACAAGCGAACTTCTTGACCTCGGCTTCGTAGGACACTTTTTTACTTGGTCAAATGGGCAGGCGGGAAACAATAACATTCAAGAGTGTTTGGACCGAGCAATGGCAACCCTTGGCTGGAGAGAAGCCTTTCTGAAAACGACGATCCAACACCTAACATGGTACAAATTAGATCACTGCCCAATCCTTCTAGACTTGTATGGGGAATCTAAGAGAAGGAAAAAGAGCCAACATAGGTTCAGATTTGAGGAGCTGTGGCTGACTAGCGAGGATTGCGATCGAATCGTGGAAGAAGCTTGGAATGAGAGACCAGGAAACGTAAAAGAAAAAATAAAACTCTGTGGTGAGAGACTGGACAGTTAGGGTCGAAGGACTTTTGGTGATATTCCAAAAAGAATTAAGAAGGCCGAAAAGGCTCTAGAACAGCTGAATAGCCTCCCTCAAGATGAAGAGACACTAAAGAGAACAAAGATGGAGGAAGAAGAGTTGGACGATCTCATAAGGATGGAAAAAATATGGTGGAGCCAAAGGTCAAGAGCAAACTAGCTAAAATATGGGGAAAAAACATCAAATTTTACCATCATAAAGCCTCACAACAAAAGAGAAGAAATTGGGTGCAAGCTATAGTGGATGACACGGGAATCAAATACGAAGATGAAGAACAAATAGAAGTTGTAATGAGGAGTTTTTTTGAAAAATTGTTCACAGTAGAGGAAACCTTTGAAGTGGAAGAAACTGTGGAAGTGGTTAAAGGCCGTATAAATGAAGAAAGGTTCAACATTCTCAACGCTGATTTTACTAAGGATGAAGTATACAAAACGTAACAATAGATGCATCCAACCAAAGCACAGGAGCCAGACGAAATGTCGCCCCTATTCTACCAAAAAATGTAGAAATTTGTGGGACATGAAGTAACCAAAACAGTTCTTAAAATCCTAAATGAGGGAGCTGACCCAAAGGAGATAATCACACCTACATTTGCATGATTCCAAAAGTGGAAAAGCCAAGACACACGAGGAATTTCAGACCGATTTCTTTATGCAATGTGATCCTCAAGCTGGCTACCAAAACAATGGCGAATAGGTTGAAGATTATCCTCCTTCAGATAATAGGGGAGAATTAAAGCGTTTTTGTCCCGGACAGACTTATAACGGACAATGGATTAATAGCCTTCGAAATATTCCACTATATGAAGAAGAAGACTTTAGGGAATAAAGGCTATGTAGGAATAAAATTAGACATGGAGAAAGCATACGATAGGGTGGAATGGAATTTCTTGAGGGCTGTCCTAATTGCTATGGGATTCCCGGGAAGATGGATTCAAACCATATGGAACTGTGTGAGCTCAACCTCCTTCTCCATCCTGCTCAATGGTACCCCCGTTAAAACTTTTCAGCCTTCAAGAGGATTAAGACAGAGGGATCCCCTATCCCCCTACCTCTTCATTCTATGCACTGAAGTTTTGTCAGGAATCTTTGTAAAAGTACAAAACAGCAGGTTGATACAAGGGATTAAGGCAACACGGAATAGACCGGAGACCAACCACTTATTCTTTACTAATGACGGCGTTCTATTCACAAGAACCTCAGATTGGGAGATACAAGTAGTAAAAGAAGCCCTGAATTCTTACCAACTTGCTTCTGAACAACGTATAAACTTGAACAACTCGGAGATGTCTTTTAGCCGAAATGTGCCAACTAACAGACATATTCTTATACAAGAGTGGATGGGGATAAAAGCCGTGGAAGGACACTTGAAGTACCTTGGACTCCCAACTTTTGTTGGAAGATCCAAGAAACAAGTTTTTGAATTCGTCCAAGATAAAGTGTGGAAGAAATTGAAGGGTTGGAAGGAAAAACTCCTCTCAAGAGTGGGGAAAGATGTGCTAATTAAGGCGGTGGTCCAATCAATACCCACTTACATAATGGGTTATTTTCGATTACCAACAGAACTTTACAACCACATTGCATCAAGGATCAATAAATTCTATTGGGGATCAAAAGATGGCCAAAAAAAAATATACTGGATAAAATGGGATAAACTTTATCAGTCAAAACAAAACGGGGGACTGGGCTTTCGAGATATGGAGGCTTTCAATATGGCTCTTTTAGCAAAGCAAGGGTGGAGGTTAATAAAAAACTCTGAGTCGTTGGCAGCCAGGACCCTCAGTAGCAGATATTATAATAGAAAAGACTTTCTGAGCTTAGACGTGGGTTTCTCCCCATGTTTCACATGGAGAAGTATATGGCAAGCAAAGGGTGTGCTGAAAAAAGGGGAATGCTGGAGAATTAGAAATGGTGAAACAGTGAGGATTTGGAAAGACCCTTGGCTCCCTAAACAAAATGGATCAAAACCATGGTCAACCCCAACAACATTGAACCCAAATGCAAGAGTAGCAGAACTAATGTTAGAAGAAGAAAAGGAGTGGAACACAGATCTAATCAACCAGATCTTTCTACCCTTTGAGGCTCAGCAAATCCTACACATTCCTATCCCTAGCTCTAACCAAGTGGACTGCTTCTATTAAAAAAAAGCTAGAGATGGTGAATTCTGAATAAAATTAGCCTACCATGAACTAAGAGCCAAAACCAGATCACAATAAGAGATTTTCAAAAGAGAACAAAGTAAAGAACAAACCTGAAAAGATGTTTGGAGAATAAGGGCACCACCCAGAGCTGTGAACTTCCTCTGGAGACTCCTCCACAAGTCTCTCCCTACAAAAAAGAACCTGAACAGAAGGGGGATAAATTGCTCTTCTTTGTGCCCAAGATGCTGAATCTGAGGAATACATTCAGGGAATGTTGGTTCGCTAGAAAATTTTGGTTTGCATCTCCATTCACCCTGAGATCAGAAATGGGAATATTTTTAGATGTAAAAGAATGGGTCAAAGAAATAATGGAAAATATTCAGAGTGAAGAAAGGGGCATGTTTTGTACCTTGTTGCAGCAGTTGTGGAGAGCGAGAAATTCTCTTGTCTTTGAGAAAAAATCGGCACCGATTGAGGAAGAAGTTCAACAAGCTTGCATGTGCTTTGATGAATTTTGGAAAGCTCAGATGATAGAAAAAATGAAATGCCCAATAGAGAAGCCCCAATTCTCAGTGAACCAAAAGTGGAAATGTCCACCATCCAACATAATGAAGGTTAATGTAGACGCAGCGGTCCCACATGATATTAATAGAGGAGTTGGTGTTGTAATTAGAGATGAGATGGGAATCATAATGGTATCAGCAATAAAGGAAATACCTTATCCCCTTGAAGCACATGAAGCGGAAGCATATGCAGCATTTTGGGGGTTGAATTTTGCAAAAGACTGTTATTTCTCAAAGGTGATTCTTGAAAGTGACAACATGGAAGTAATGGGTGCCTTCAAACAGAGAAGGTGTTTTAGTTCTTGTTTTGGAACCTTTATCATTGATGCTATTTCATTTATTAAAAATTTTAGAATTTTGGAATTTAGTCATGTTAAGAGGGAAAGGAATAGAGTAGTACATGAATTAGCAATCTTAGCTCTTACCAATCCAAATTGCATGTGGATGGAAGATGGCCAAGCCATGTCTAGAATTTAGCTCTGTTAGATGTTCTTCCTTTTTCTGATTGAAATTCCATTTGTTTTAAAAAAAAGAGACTTTATGTGTGGTCAGCCATTCTCAATTTTCATCAACCAAATCACAAATTAATCTAACACTTTTTTTTTGTGTTATAAGGGGCATAAAGCCCAGAAGAAAACAAAAGAAAGACTAGGTACAAATTATGCGGAGTAATTTGATCCCTCTCTCATGGAGATTCTAATAAGTTCTCGGAGAGGAGAAATCCAAAACTAAAAACCTACTTCATTTTTTGAACTCTTTTTAGCCGGGCAATATTTTTTTGTTTTCCATGGTATCTCCCAATCTGGTAGGTCAAGGACTAATCCGCCACGGTACTGAGCTTCATTTAAGGGTTTGTCGCTGGCCAATGGGTTGCTGCATGCACAAGGCGGGATTTAAACCCCCGACACTTGCTTAAGCGGACTAGTGAGCTAACCACTAGACCAACCTAACTTGATTTTTTAGCCAAGCAATCTACATACTCTAATTGCCCTCCCTATAAATTTTTGTACAAAACAAATTCTCCAATTGTAGTTATTCTATAAAATGACGTTTTGGGCTTTAGCTTGTACTATAGTCTGACATACTAATGGTAATTAACAAAGCCCAATAAAAAAAGACCCACATGTTTCTTCTCATTTTAGCACAATAAAAAAAGACCCACATGCATGCAACAATCCATTGGTTAGTGACAAACCTTTAAATGGAGCTCAGTACCGCAATGAATTAGTCTTTGGGCTGCCGAACTAGGGGATACCGTGGAAAACCCAAAAAAAGACCCACATGTTTCTTCTCATCTTAGCATGTATCAATTTATACTTTTTTTAGTTTAATTACTCTGCAGGTCCCTATAGTTTCACCAAATTTTTAATTATGTTTTTATATTTTTTTTTCTTTTCAATTGAGTTCTTATATCATTTAATTTTTTTAATTAAGTCCCTATTAATGTTAAATATTAAACAAACGTTAGTAAAATGTGAATTTACTTATTCACCCATATTCTATCCCTATATTCATTAATTATCTTCTAGGAAATCCTTTTTTAAAGTAGGTCAAAAGAGCAAGCCAAGGAAAGAAAGACTCTATCAAAAGGTGTCTCCTCATGAAATAGAAAGACTTTGTTGCATCAACAAAGCAAAGTGTAGTAGTAAAAAATACTTAAGCTCATCCATGTGTACTCACTTATCGGCTGTGAAGGGTGCTTCTGAGCTAAATCAATCCCGCACAGGTTCTTATATGTAACTTTACACTCAATGAAAAGAAAAAAAGAAGAAGAAAGATTTCTCTTTGCAATTCCAGAGAAAATTTTCAAGCAATCCAATTCAGAACGATTTCAAGCAGACTAATCTCAAATAAACCACTTTTAATATTAGATTAATTGTTACGTCTAAAATCCAAACCAAATCCATAATTTTTAATATAATCCCTAAAATCTTCATTAGTCCTCTCCAAACCGTAACTAATGCGCTGTGGCAACAACCCTCTGTGAACAAAAACCGAATCTCCAACAACCAAGATAGTTGCATTCTGCGACAAAAACCTACTTGAAATTGGACCATTAGGTCGCAGGGCCGCAATGCAGGCATGAAACCTGTCGAAGAACTCTCTTCTCAAAACCCCCTCGTGTTTCGGCTTCTCAAAGAAGTAGAGGACCTTGTACTCATCGCCGCGCGGTCAAGGACATCGTCAACCTGGACAACAGTGGCAGAGCCCGCTACGTAACGGTCAGAGGCATCGATAAGACCGACGAGGCATAACGCCTGCTTCGTCTTCTCGAGGTCGCCGTGGAGATTGTTGACGGCGATCAGGCGGCTCGGAGAGGGTAGCCATATGGGTAATAGTGACAGGGAGCGGGAAATTGAAGGGGTAGGGTTTTATTTGTAATGGCAGTATTGGGAGGAGGAAGAGGCCGCTTGTAACACCCTAACTTTTAGCACGTCATGATCGTACCAAAAGTAAGGAGTTACTAATCTGTTCTCCTTATTTACTATTTAATATTGAGCCTTTAGGTTGATATCGCGTTTCAGTTTATAAGAAAATTTCAGAAAAAGATTTTAGTAATTAAAACACATAACAAAAGATCTTCAAATAATAATAATCACATAACTACTAATAATAATAGATGCTATACGATTAAATTCAATGTAAAACTCAAATACAATACCTATCCCTCTGGATAAAATAAAACTTAAAGCAATAAGGGCGAGGGAACTCTATAAAAATAACAGGAATCACAAGTAAATCTACTAGTCGTCTGCATCTTCTAACTGAATCTTCGAACCTGTGTCACTGAAAGGGTGGAAGATTTTGGGGTGAGAACAAACCATACGTTCTCAGTAGGGAATGGGAATGCCGTAAAAGTAATGAATTTTAATGCAAATAATTAACTTACTTAGTAAAACTATTTTGTTAACCCTTTGAAAATACTTTTATTTCTACTTTAGATAAATAATTACTTTTCTTTAAATTTCTAAACTCAAAACAAATTTTAAATATAAAACTAGTCACATTATCCGTCTTTCAGCCACGTAGTTAATCCTCAGTCAAATGTCAACTCGTAATCACTTTAATACACTCACAAACAAATAGTGCAAGCAAGAGATTCAATTCAATGTACAAGCAAGTCACAACAAGACAAATAATACAATCACAAAGTAATAAAACAAGCAAGCACAATCAAATGCAAATGTGCAAACAACATTATGCATGTCTATCCCTAACGCAGGCCATGAGCTCATGTGTCAGTTGCCCACCCGCTCCCGACATTACCCGGGCACAAGTCCCAGATATGGCTTTCCAGATGCATCAGTGTGCTTATAAGTCGTACGGCTAGGCCGCATCAGTGTGACTTTCCAAATCAATAAGCGTACTTCTGGAAAACAGTTCTCAGTGTGTGGGCGTCCCCACTTTACATCTGGCACCAAGGCCCAAACAATGTCACATCTGCTCTCCTGTGGCAGACGCTTCATTAATTAATATATTCCTTTAATCTTTGTTCTCTGCTCTCCTGTGGCAGAGATTCATTTTCTTAAAAAAATAAACTCAAAACAACACTTAGAACAAAATCTCTCCTTACAAAATTGGATTTAAAACATTATGTTTTTCTTAATAAATCTAGTTTAAAAATAGAATACACATTTTCTCAACTAAATAAATCTCAAATAATTTAATTTTCCAAAACTAAATCTTTTAAAATAACTTTTCAAATAAAATCTCAGATTTTTATAAAATTTCGGCAGCACTTCCCCTAAAATTCGGGGTTAGCCACCCTTTTTCGGGTCCCAACTGAACCATTTTCAACCTCTTTTCAATCGAGAAATCAAATACATATTCATCAAATTCAGTCACAAACACCACTCAAACTCATCATTCAGTCATTTCAAACAATCATAAATTATTTACAAATACCCACTAGACTTCCATGACATTCATAGTTTAAAAACAGTTAATTTCAAAACAAAATCTCCTACCTCGGTATGAAATCAAAATCAACGAAAATTTCGAAAAAACTTTCTGACCGAGCTGTTGAAGAAGAAAGCGTCAGAAGTCATCTGTGCCTCCTAGAACTCCAGTTGGCCGAACTCAAGAAAAAGAAGAGCTACGTCACCGTCGACTTCTACCGGACAAGAATAACACCAACATATAAAGGAGAAAGATACAAACACTTTTATCGGATTAGATTTTTTATTGGAGTTACGAATCTCAAAAAATTGAAACCCAAATATCAAAGGGAGTTACGGTTTCTTTTCCTTCACCCATGGTCGGTCTCTCCTTCACTCGGTTTCCCTGTTTTTTAGTTCATAAAATTAATCAAAACTTTGAATTATTCAATTTAAATTTTATAAAACGCTCATTATTTTCATTTTTAAAACTTTAAATCACTAATATGAAAATACTTAATTATTTAGAAAATTTTATAATTCCTAATGGATTTTAAATTCAAATTATCATAAAATTTAATTTAATTACTTTTAAAAAAATAATACTCTTTAAATAAAATAATACATTATTATTTAATTTTTTTTAAATTCGGGTGTTATATCGCTAACTAAAAATGCCACCATCGTCTTCATCACAGCAACAACCCATTTCAGTAACTGCATTTGGAAGAAAGGAGATTAATTTGAAAGCGGAAGAGTTGTTGCTGTTATTCATGGAGAAGCGAGAGAGAATACTAAAGAAGAAAATGAAAGGTTTGAACTTCTTGAGTTTGTGAAAATGATGACACGTGTGATTTTGGGATTTAGAAAATATTGAGATGTTTTGAATTAGGTCTTTTATCTTTAACATTAAAATATTTTTTTAATAGAATATTCTGTTATTTTATATATTTTTGTGATGGTAAGGATTTAATTGAAAAAAATTAAATAGTATAAAGATTCAATTAAAAAGAAAAAGATATATAGAGATCTAATTGAAAATTTTATGAAACATTTTTTAGGTAAAATTTTAGGGACATGCAGAGTAATTAAACTTTTTTTTACCATGAGCAAGTGACTATTCTCTGCATAGACTCAAAGTCTCAAGAGAATGAATCCTCTCAATTTTTTTCTTAATTATTTGATAAAATATAATTTTTTATCATTTAATATTTTTTCTTACAAAAATGCTATTTATATATAAAAACTAGCCACCAAAATCAGCCACTATGTATTTATGTATAAATACATGTGTTGTTTAGTTTATTTTTAATGTGTATTTTATATTCCAACATGTATTTTATACTAATGACTGATTTTGGTTATTAGTGTATACGCAATATAGTTGTTTTTCTTAATTTTACTTAAAAAATGTAAGGTGAGAAGTCATACTTTATCAAACAATTGAGAAGATCACCCACCATAATAACATTGTTGTTTCATACTTTATTCATAGTTATTAAAATCAAACCGATAATTGACCCAATTAAATTAATGAGTCATTGGATTAGTAGTTCAATCAATGAGTTATTGGTCGAACTGTTTAATCTGATAAAATAATAAATAAACATATAGAATTGTAATCCAACTAAAATTAAATAATAAAAATAAATAAATATAATATTTTTTGATGACTCAATATACACTATTATTATTGAGAAATAAAAATAATATTTTACATTACTTAAATTTTTTTCTCAAAGATATAAACTTTTATTAATAGAAAAAAAAATACAGCTATCCATTACTACTAGGACCAAAGAAAAGAAAATAGGGTCATTATCCAAACAAAGCCTTCAGTAATTGAAGGTAAGGAATAACGTTTCTTAAAAAAAAAAAAGAAAACAATATTATCAAAGTTGGATATAAAGGGAGTTTAGAAGTTACAACATTTCATTGTGGAGCTGGTGGATTGAAGAGAGAATTTCTGCCGGAGATCTCTATTTGTACTAAAAAATTCATGAATTTCGTTCCTTCCACAAGAACCAGAGAAGAATAGCAAGAAATTGGGAATGGGTATGTCGGGTGGGGTTGGATTTGAGGGCTTCCATTGATGATATCCACCATTAGGTAAAAGGACCAGAAGGGGAGGTTGCTAGCAGGTATGCTAGTGGGCTTTGATTCCACACTTCTTTAGCATATTTTCATATCACCAAGCAGTGGAGCACTGTTTCCTCTTCTTCGAGCAGCACAGGCAGATTCCTGATGTTGATGGGAAGCGATGGTGAAGAAGGTGGCAGACCGAAAAATATTGGTGAATGCTTTTTTGAGCTTGAAAGAGAAGAATGAAATATTTGTTAAGAATGAAAGAGAAGAATTAGAATTTCTTTTTTGAGCTTGAACTCGAGGAGGATCAATCAATTAAGCTGGTTTTTTGGGCCGATGCAAGAAGTAGAGCTGCCTTTGAGTATTTCAGAGATGTCATTTCATTTGACACCACCTACAATACAAACAAGTAACAAACTGCCCTGTTTATGATGCTAAATTAATGTATTTTTATGAATCCGCAACAGAGGTGTATATTGGCTGTTTTTTGGGTGTATACGAAGTAGGGGTGTAAGTTACCGAACCGGACCGAATTTTACCGCAAAACCGAACCAAAATTTACAACAACTGAAAGGAAAACTGAAAAAATCGGTTTTTTTGGTTTTTTTCGAATTAAACCGATCGGTTCGGTTTGGTTTTCGGTTGGCTTAGTAAAAACCGAACCGAACCGAACCGAACCGAAATATTGGTTAAGAAACCTTGTTTTTACACATTTACCCTTTAACCTTGTTGTTTTGCTAGACATTTTTAATTGTCTTTGTTTTATGTTTAATTAAGTTGAATTTGTATTGGATTTGGATGTGATAAATTCTTGTTTTTCTAGTTTATTGAAGGTTTTAAATTTTATTTTATGGCATTTTAAATTCAGATAAGTAGGTGTAAAAAAACCGAAAAAACCGACCGAACCAAACCGCTGTTGGTTCGGTTCGGTTCGGTTCGGTTGCTCAAACTGCAACCAACCGAACGGTTGGTCTCTTTAAAGAACCGATCTGGTCGGTTCGGTTGGTTTTTGGTCCAAAACCGAACCGAACCGAGCCGATTACACCCCTAATACGAAGCATTTGTTGGGGGTGTACCTAATGATTTTACATTCTGCACTATGGTAATTTGTTTCAGGTATAATTTGGTCTGTGGTTCTTTTGTCGGGGTGAATCACCACGGTCAGTCAACACTTCTCGGATGCTCTTTGATGAAAAACGAAGAAATTGAATCATTCAAATGGTTATTTCAATGTTGGCTTCGTTGAATGGGAGGAAACGCTCCGAAAGGGTTTCTCACCGATCAATAGGCATCAATGAAAAGGGCTTTAGAGGCCTGTATGCCAACAACAATTCACCATTGGTGTATTTGGCACATCATGAAGAAGATTCCAAGCAAATTAAACGGGTACAAGGGACATGCAGATATTGAACAAGAAATGAGCTAAGTTGTTTGGAACTCTCATAGCAAAGACTCATTCGATAGGAATTGGAATGATTTTCTGCTGAATTTTGGTCTTGTGGACAACAAGTGGCTTTCAGGTAATGTTTGTTTAAAATCTGCAGCAGAGGTGTAAATTGCATGTTTTTTCGGGTGTATTTAAAGTCTGTGTTTGGGTGTATTCTGCAGATCTGTATGAAGACCGTCATATATGGGTTTCTATCTATCTAGATCACTACTTTTGGGCAGGGATGAGAAGCACACAAAGGAGCGAGAGCATGCATTCATTTTTTAACAAGTTTATCACCCGGAACAGCTCGCTTATTCAGTTCGTCAAACAATACGATAATTGCCTAGGAAGCAGGGAGCAAGCAGAGAGAGAATCAGATGCTGCAGATTTTCATACGGTCATACCGTGTGCAACCAAATCCTCCATTGAAGCTCAATTTCAAGATGTGTACACTCATCAAAAGTTTAGGGAAGTCCAAGCGCAATTCAGAGGAAAGGCGAATTGCATCACCAGATTAACAAATTCCGCTCTAGGCTATTCAGTATACGAAGTCGGAGAACAAGTTTCCAGTTCAATATTCAACAAGTTTGTGGTTACTTACGAGTCAGTTGCAGCCGAGGTAAAATGCCAATGCTTATTATTCGAGTCGAGAGGGATACTGTGTCATCACGCACTAAGCGTGTTATGCTTTGAACAAGTAAGCCAAGTATCACCTAGATATATACTGGAACGATGGAGCAAGAAGGTAAAGAGGCGACACACACACATCAAGAGCAGCCACGACGAGCCACTGATAGAGCCAAGAAGCAAGAGGTTTGGCCAATTAGTTTTTCGTTCACAAAATATTTGCGAATTTGCATCCGAATCGGAGGAGCTGATTGCAATTCTGCACCGTGCATACGATAATGTCATGGCTGAGATGGAATCATTAAAAGCCAAAAGGAAGGGGACATCTTCTTTATCCCACGAAGACGCCAACTTGGAATCCGTTAACGAGCTTCAAAGCCCGCCAAGGATTCGAACAAGAGGACGTCAAAAAAATAGGCTAGGTTCAAAGTTGGACAAACAGATTGCAAATGCCACAAAGAAGAAGAAAACAAAAGTTTTAAGCGAGGTAAAAGTAATGTTCTTTAAATTTGTGGTGATTGAGTTTATTTTTCTCGTTAATAGTTTAGCTAATATGTGAGTGTTATATTCAGATAAACCTGTTTGATGCTGCATCAGTGGTGCATTCAAATTCCAGCCAATATCAAAGACATGTTATGAATTATCAGTTTAGGGTACCAGCAGCAGGGGATAACTCTTTGGGTGTATAGTTTTACAGAATATGGGTGTAAAAGCACTATTCTTTTGGGTGTATTTTTGTGAATTCACATTCTACATATAGATACATATATATAATATTAGGATTTAGGGTTTTAGGGTTTACAGGTTAGGGTAAGGGTTTAGGTTTTAAGTGTTTAGCGTTCAGCGTTTTAGTCTCAAAGCATCAGGGGGGATAGATTTCAAGGTGTATATTCAACTTTATTTGGGGGGGGGATAGATTTCAGGGTGTATATTCAACTTTATTTGGGTGTAAAAAATCGCAGGTTATGGGTGTATATTTGATTTGATATTTTTCTTCATATTTTAGTACCTGTAATTCATACATTTTGAATACAGCACAGACAGTTTAACAGAACAGACAATTTGGGTGTATATTTTAAGCAATCTTAGGAGTATATTAAACTCCCGTTGGGTGTAAAAGTTTATAATTTGTGTTTAGATTTGTCTTGATGTTTTCCTTCATATTTTACCACCTGTAATACAGCTTTTGAATACAGCACAGACAGTTTAACAGCACATATAGTTTAACTATGGAAAAAAATTTCATTGAATAGAAGTTGTTTATAAATCGCAATTTTTTACAGCATTTGTTCAATTTACAAACTAGCTAGCAGTTGGATTACTCAGTTTCTATATCAGTAGAATTTATCTAACAAAACAGACTCAATAATACGGAGGATGGCTTCGACAGTCTTATTGCATTACTCGCTCTAATTGCTTGATCTCTCTCTTTATTCATTTCACTGAATAGTATCCGCGAAGCATACTCCACTCTATAGTGGTCCACCTCGTCCTACAATTAAAAAGTATATTCTATTTAAACAGCAATATTAATTCGGTAAAGTAATACAGAGTTATATAGTTCTAAAGACAGTTACCTGTTTCCAATTATCCCATTCATACTTCCCCCTTTTAATATTTTCCGGCTCAATTAACTCAAGCCACTTCATAACGTAGATAGCACAGTCATAGCTGAAAATGAAGAAAATAAATTACAAATCTCATTTAGAAAAGTTTAATGTTCAGAGTCATAAATTTATACGTTGATTTTTGGCCTGGTATATTAACGTATGATGCTTTAATTTCCTTCTCCTTCTCGTCTTTCTTTAGAGGTTCTCCGCCGGCATATGCTCTCATTCTTGAAATTACATATCCCTTAAATACCAAAACAAATCAATAATACACCCAAATGAATGCAAACAATCATTATTTAGAACATACTAAAGATATAAAATACACCCAAATGAATGCACAAGATACAACCAACTGAATGGACAATGTACACCCAACACAACAAACGAAATACACCCAACTTAATAAACAACATACACCCAACTTGATAAACAAAATACACTCAAATGGTTCCACAAAATGCACCCAACTCGACAAAGAAATTACACCCAAAGGAGAACATACTTACACCCAAAGCAAAACATACATACACCTTATATTGAATTGAAATACACCTATCTATTAAAGTAAAGAACACAGAGCCAACTTACAGTGAATTTATTAAGCTGCTTTCTCTCATCGCTTGGAGCTTTCTTGTGTAGCGGGTCAAGTATATGAAATCTCCGCTTTGTTGTATCAATCACTCATAACCACCAATGGCCCGAGTAGCAAACAGGTGCAAAAATCTGAAGGATTGCCATATTTCAATAGTGTGTTATTTTATTTGGCATATAAGTAAAGAACGGTACTAACAAATTTTACAAATGAAAACTTACATATGGATGCGAAGTTAATTTTTTTGCATCTATGAAGGGAATGAAACTTGGGTAGTCTTCCACCCTGAATTCTTTATTGGTTTTAGGTGATATGAATTCCCCGTTTGGGTGCTTCGAAATGGCCATGTTCTACAACAATTGTGAAACAACAAATGAAATACTGAAAATACACCCAATCGAATACTTTTAATACACCCAAATGACTACACAACTTACACCCAATTGAACGTAAAAAATACACCTAAATGGATACAGAAAATACACCCAAAATTCGTAGAAGTAACACTTACCACAGGGGGGGGGGGAGACAGTATACTTGTTCTTGAAACCTTTTATCATTTTTCTGGTTGAGGATGAGGCACATGGCAGATACAATCTAGAAATATATGTCGAAATCAATTTACATTAATAAACATTGCAGTAAACTTTGGTGTAAAAACAGTAATGTTATTCTAATATTACCTCAGCTTCTATATAACTTCCCGCCTGGAGTGATGCAAGGTGCATTCTTGTCAAAATGTATTTATCTTGGGCAATCAGAGTGCACATGTTGTCATACTCGTTAGTGCTGCCATCTGCGTATGTCTTCACTCGCGTCCCCCAGATGTAGCACTTCTCTTTCATATCATTTGTATTCTGATTTTTTCCCGCAGGAGTTTCAAACTTCCCAGAACTTTCTCCCCCAGTCTCCCTTTGAATTTGTGGACTTTTACTTTCTTCTTTCGCTGCACTGCTTGCTATTTTTTGTATCAAATTCTCTAATTCTTCTATCAAATTTTCAGTTTCTGAAGATTTTGCCCTTTCTGCCTCCTGCGTTGACGCTCCCTCCTGCGTTGCTGTTTCTTCTTGGCTTGAATCAGTGAGGGCAAGGCTGAATGATGGCAACGGATCTGTTCTAGGAACATACGATGCTGTCTGTGCCATCATCATCAGGGTAGCAGCGTCTTCTGCGGCTGGATAATTGCGTCGTCATGTATAACGTATTATAAGAATAAGAATATACGGATGATAAGCAAAGATTGATTTTAGTCTGATGAACTTACATTTTAGTTGGAGCTGAGGGAAGCGTGGGTGTGCTTTCTTCAAGTTGTTGGGGGGTTCAGGAGTGCTGCACAGTTACACAAAATTAATCATGGCATAAAAAAACTATTCAGGAACAATATACACCCAAACTGTTACCAAATATACACCCGAACTGTAACCCAATATACACCCAATACTATTTCTTACGTTTTTGTAGTTCCTTCAATTTGTAGCAGAGGTGTTGGTTCAAAATTTGTCTCAGGTGTTTCTTCAAATTCCGGCACAGTGGTTGTTTGGGACACTGGCACAAAAACTTGAATCGGAACTCTAAACAAGAAGAAAAATGAAAGGTTAACAACGCCTTTGAAAATAATAAGGTTATAAGGTTGAAATATTCTTGAAAAACTCACATTGCAAGTACTTCCGACGGTGTTTGTTCCCTCACAACCATTATATTCGAATCAGCCGGCTCACTGGCTGACTGTTGAACCAGACTCAACCTAAAATACACCCAAAGAAAGTCAAAAAATACACCCGAACAATTCAAAAAGAAGACAGGCATTGTTTTTTGAGAACTTTCATACTTGCATTTTTTGCTTTTTTTTCCTGCCTTTTTTTTCTTGAATAAAATAATAAAGGGCTTTTTTTTCTAAAAAAAATATATACATAATTAGAAGTAGAAGGTAATAGAAGAACAAAAGTAACGGTTATTTGAAAGAGAAATTACATGCTCTCTGCCGTCTTGTTTACACTACTTTATTCTGTGCGTCCTTGAGAGGAAGGATCATCACTTCCCAAGTTCACATCCGGTATTCTAAACAGATTTCATGTTATTCAGACAAAATATGATACAAGTATAAAATAGACCCAAATGAATGGACAAGATACAACCAACTGAATGGACAATATACACCAACACAACAAACCTGAATGGACAATATACACCCAACACAACAAACGAAATACACCCAACTTAATAAACAACATACACCCAACTTGATCAACAAAATACACCCAAATGGTTCCACAAAATACACCCAAATTATGATAACAAGATTTTATTAAATAAAGCTTCTTACGTTTCAGAGGAGACATAGCGACCTTCTGTCGATCGCAGGTCAGCTTCGTTCTCCCTGTGAAACAAGAAACAATTATTAGCAAAGAAAACACACTAAAATCTGAAATATACACCCCAACAAGACATACCCCTTTGCAGCAGATTTTTCATCGTTTCCCCTTAACAATTCATCTAGATCTTCACTTCCTATTTCAGATGTGTCAGTACATTCATAAAAGAAGATGTTAACAAAAATAATTATGATGATAGACGGTAATATAGCTTACAAGGTACTGTACCCATAGACCATAATATAGCTTATGAGGTACTGTACCCGTCAAAGTATTGATCTTCTTCAGGAGGTGAATCCTCCACAACAACTTTTTTCTTTTTTGGTTGTGTTCTGGGTGGAAAAAAAAGAGTACCAATCAGATATAAAAAATTAATTTTATCACAGAATATTATCCAAAGAAGTGCTTACTTTTTTGGTGTTCTTTGTGTCTTTTTCTTTTTCTTTTGCTTCTCCACCGGTGATGATTCTTCGCTTCTATAAATTAATAAGAGACACTTCAGTTAATACATAAAATCTTTATAATGAAGCCAAAAGAAAGGAGTAATAATTTCAGAACATTACTCATCAGTTGATTCAGATTCTGAATCAGAATCTGAATCCTCTTGACTCTTCTTTCTTTTTCTAGAGTCCATTCTGGAAGGCAAACAATCATTATTTAGAATATACTAAAGATATAAAATACACCCAAATGAATGCACAAGATACAACCAACTGAATGGACAATATACACCCAACACAACAAACAAAATACACCCAACTTAATAAACAACATACACCCAACTTGATAAACAAAATACACCCAAATGGTTCCACAAAATACACCCAACTCGACAAAGAAATTACACCCAAGTATGGTACTTACTTTTTTCCTTTTTTGCTGGGTTGTTTTCTTGGTGAATCCTCTGAGTCTTCTTGAGTCTCAGACTCAGAGGTAGAACTGTCACTGTCAGTTGTTTCTGTCTTCGAAGACGATGTGGAACTCGCCTTCCTTTTTTGTTTTTTTTATTTCTTGTTTTTTTTCTTTTTTCTCTATTTTTTTTATTTTCTCTCTTGTTTCCGCCATCTTTACAATCCCCTGAAACATTAGATATTTTAGTTAGCAGCATTCAAGTAAATAAAATACACCCAACATATTATGTTCACTTACCAAAATTTCCTCTGTTTCTGCACTCATTCTTTCGACCAATTGCTCCTTACTCCAGTTGGCAATCCAGGGTTTTGGCGGTCTTTTAGCCCTCTTATTGCCTTTATTTTTAGAAAGATGAAAGTAAATTATCATCAGGGCAAAGAGGCAGCCATCAATTGCGTTCTTCTTTTTCTCCTTGTAGTCGGTTATGCCCTTGACGATAAAGGTCAAAACAAGCCCCCCCAGTTTCGCTCCGTTATGCTGTCCATCTCAAAAATTGGGGCCAGGTGCACATGCGAGATTTTGTTTATTGTCGTTGGTAAAAGGAACGCCATCTGTATATAGAGGATGAAAATCCTCTTGAACATTAGGCGTTCCTCTTCGTTACCAACGCCAATATCCATCATCTCATCTGTAAGACTTTTGAGGGTCTTACCCTGGGATCTTCTAAAAATTACTTTGTCATCCTCAGAAAGTTTCTTATAATCGACTTTCTGAGAAAATAGATCTCCTACAAAAAGGAAAACAATAAAGTATCAAAGTCGGTTCAAATACACCCAAGCATCAACTTAAATACACCCAAACATCAGTTAATATATACCTATAATTTTTAGCGAGTTACCTGTTGCATTGATGCCAAGCGCATGACCTATTTTTCTTGGTGTTATTTTAAAAGAACCGTATCCAGTTTCCAGTCTGTTCTCCCCTAGTTTGAAGTTGTTAGCCAGCTCCCTTAACATTTGGTGATGCACCCTTAGTGGTGGGATGTGCATCAAGCCACCGAATCCCAAATCCCTCACAATTGTTTTCTTCTCCTCACTCGTGTTTCTGAATTTATCACTTAAGAGATGTGTTGCACACTTAAGGTCTTTGGTTTGCTGTAAACAAAAATAAAATTATAGTCAGATATATTTCTATTATATAAAACTGATTTCATGTAAGACATATATTTGTTCTTACATTTCTTCCAGGTTGATTTCTCACTGTCATTTTCTCTGAAATGAAAAATACACCCAAAGATATCAGTAAGATACACCCATATATATGAGTCAGATACACCCATTGATAACAGTAAGATACACCCATAGATATGATTCAGATACACCTATATATATCAGTCAGATACACCCATAGATATGATTCAGATACACCCATATATATCAGTCAGGTATCACTTAAACATGCATCAATATCAAGCAACATTACAAGGTCAAGCAATATACACCCATGGACAAGCAAATATAAGCAAGTGCTGACTATTACAGTATATCAGTTCAGAAATATACACCCAACATTTTATGCCATATACACCCAACAAATTACTCCATATACACCCACCAAACTACAGAATATACTCCCAAAAATCAGTTACCAGAAGAACTAGAACAACAAGAACAGTAACACCTACAAGAACGAAGAAGAACAGTGTAACATAGAAGCAAGAATAACAGTAAAATCTAGAACATTATAAACTGTAAAATGAGACATACAGCAAGAAGAACAGTAAAACGTACAACAACGTAGAAGAACAGTAAAACCTAGTTCGAAATCTGAAAAATATACAGGAATGGTAATGTAACGTACCTTGAGTATTATAGCTTTGTTTTCTCTGGAGATTCTTGATCGAGAGTTTTATGGTGTGTTGATGGAGTTTTCGAATGTTAGCGACGAGTTGTATATCTTGAGTTTTGAATGTTGCTCGAAAATGGAAGGGTTGCGTTTTCTCTGAATGGCTTTGAGAAGTGGAAGAAGTGGAAGAGTCTGCCATTAATGGGCGGTTTACGCGAAAAGAAGCGTAACCGTTTGAGTGGGAGCGCGTGAATGTTACGCTCCATTCAATATAATTAGTGCGCGTGTGAAATGTTTGTGGGCTGGGGGCTTGTAAGACTTGTAAGGCCTTATTGCTTGTATGTGTAGAAGGCCCGTTAATCTTATTATTGGTATTAAAAGCTTAAAATTCTTTTTTTTATTTCTCTTGCAGGACCCATTAAGGATTAAAAAAAATTAAGAGAGTCAAAGACTAACTTATATACAAAAAGAGGTCCAATGCAACATAAATGGCTTCTCCTTTATTGTGCCTAACCAAGCCAAGCCACCAATTTTCTAGGTCACCATAGGTTCGCAGCTGGCCAAATTGCTTTCTCAACATAAAGATAAAATAGTACACGTGTTGCAAGAAAAGTTATGTTATGAGAATATCTGTAAACTCAAATCTGTATACTACAATTCACCATTATTCATACAAAAAAGACTTTTAGAATATTAGTTTACGTGGTTCAGGAGGTAATTGTGCAGTCAAATTAATAGAATATTGATGGTTTTGTTATTATTATTTAGAATTTTTTATTGAAAATAAATGATAGAATTTTCAAAAATTAAGAATCAGGTAGGAATAGTTAACAAGTCGATTAAGAGTTACAAAAAGTGGAGTAATATTTGATGTTAGTTTTTGGGTTATTGATGACTTTTGTCAAAAATGATTAAGAATTAATTTATTTTATCTGTTTAATACTTTTTTGTTAAGACGTTGATATTCCATCTTATTGTGTTGAGTTTTTTTATTTCAAAAAAGGAATATTACAATTCATTATCCAACTCATCCTTAATTATTATTAGTTAAGCTAAAATAAAAAAATTCTATATACTAGTCGTGCATGGAACACATGTCATCAGAAGATTACAATCTTGAATGTGAAGTATTGCATTTTGTAGGAATAAGATTCCAGGTAGAGCCATGCATAGTGGACGGTACTTGTTAAATGATAGCTACTCCTATCAGAAGATTACAATCTTGAATGTGAAGTATTGCATTTTGTAGGAATAAGATTCCAGGTAGAGCCATGCATAGTGGACGGTACTTGTTAAATGATAGCTACTCCTACTACTTGCCAGAGCTATAGGTCAAAGGATTTTTATTTGAATTTCCCTTTATTATTAATTAATATCTCTAATTCATTTAATTTTTTCCTTCCAATCAAAATTTTTGCTTAGGACCAAGAACCCACATTTGTCTCTGTCCAATTTGTTTAATTTAGTCGGCACCTAACTCACGAAATAACATTTTTTACCAAATATTTATATATAAAATTCAAGTATGCAGAGGTTTTTGTGGAAAACAACTCCAATTGAAAATATTGGATACTTTGGTTGTAGTTGAAAATATTTGATGGTATATATGATAAATAAAGAATTTTAGTAATAACAGTGTTATTTAAATTATTTTTTATTAATTTAATGTTAATAGTAATTAATTCTAATAGGAGTACATAAAAAATACATAAAAATAATCACAAAATATTTTTGTAGTTTTTTTATTTTTATTCCTTTAAAATTTTTAAAATGAAAAAACCAATTTTTTTTTCAAAAAAAATATTTTGTGGTATCATATTCTTCGATTGAAACATTAAAATTTCTTAGATTTAATGAAAGTGGCATAATAAAAAGTTTCAACCTATTTTTATATATTAAAATAAGTTAAAATTGTCTTCATTTTGAAATGAAAGTTCACTATGCATAGAGGTATTTAAACATAAACTAAAATAAATAAAAAAAATGCTCTATATACCAATCATCAAGGAATATTGCAGCAGCACTACCTTCATAAAACCAATCAATCTATTTCTTCCTTAAAAGGCTATGTTACTAAACTTGAAATAAAATTAAAAGATATTTTAAAAAATTAACAATAAAACATTGTAAAAGCAATGAGTAATAACTCAAATGGCATAATCTCTCCATACTCAATTAAGAGATTGCGAGTTCGAATATCCTATCTTTGATAAAAAAATATTGCAAAAATCTAAACTTATACATTTATGATATGCTCATTAGTTCTTCATAAAAGAATGTGATGAATAATAACAAATTAATACACTTTGTTTGGATGAAATTGACTATAAATAAGAACAAGTGTACTTTTCCATGATCTCTAAATACCTACATAATACACAAAAGAGAATAGCATAGCCCATTACATATTAATGATAAAATTTATGATGATAAACAACCTGAGGATGAAATGAGACTTACCATTTTAGAATTTCCAAGTCTTCTTATGTTTTGCCCTAAGCAAACATGGGACGTGCTTTTTCTTGCACCCTGCTGACAACGAGAATAAATTTCATTATTCAAAAAAGGATAAAGCTTTTCATGATAAAAACATTTCTGATTACTTGGGTTAGTTCCCTTTTCATACATCAATGATTAATCTATATAGAATTTAATCACTAAGTTAAAAGTAGGCCTCATCCATCCTCCTCTTTGCTATGAATTTGCATTGGGAAAATTTCGGAGAGGAATCAAGTGAGATAACATAAGATGAGAAGACACCACATCCTATTCAAAATCTTAAGATAGTAAATTAATGGGTTTTTCATCTTATAAACTCCTCACTCTTTCTTGCTTTCTTTGATGTGGGACTAACTTTAACACTCCTCAAAGTTGCAACATTAACAAAAGAAAGACTCTAAAAAAAATAATAAGCTAAAGATAATCACCTTAACCAAATCAAGTTTGAGCCTCTAGCATGATCTAATATTTTAAACCTTGACATTATTGAATGATTCCCTGTATACACTCATACATTAGAGAAGAAATTCATAAGTCAAGAAAAAATTTTCCATAAATATCATATTGTCATAAATAGCAAAAAAATATGACCTATCAAGTAGCCATGCATTCAAATTGATATGTCTCCATCCTTAGTAAATTCATAGATATCTACCACTTAAGCATGAGTACATAATTCCAAAACATATTATTATTCATAAAATAAAACAACAAAACTGCAAGCCCAACAATAATGAGCTTGAAATCTTCTTCTTCTCACATTCTTTTATATTATGGAGTAATAAATAGAAAAGAAAAATAAAAAGGAGAGTGGGAGTGAGAGTAGGACACAAGTTACGATAACTACTTTCATTGATCAAATATTTTTTTGACAGAATAATAGAAGATAGTACTATATATTATAAAATATGACGTCATTTCTCCCACCACACCACCAAAACCTAATTTTTCATGTGAGAACACACTGAAAATCAGGAAAGAATACTATTTGTTATAGCAAACCATGTCATTTCATCCACCAAATCACCAAAATCTGATTTTTCATGTGAGAGTCCGCTAAAAATCAGGAAAGATAATCACTTTCCCCACCTAAACACAATGAATTCATTTTTTTTTTGAAAAAAAATTCAATATAGGAGAAGAATCTAACTCGGTAAAGAATTCATGATGTTGCTAGTTATATATAGATATATTGAAGAAGTAATTTTAAACAAATACATTCTGAAACATATGAAGGAGCAAAATTCTGCATAAATGGAATTCAACATATAAACTACCATTGATGAAACAATAAAATGGATCTTGCAATGAAACTATAGATTGATACATGTATGACTAAATAAAAAAAACAATCCACTTATGTAGACATGCGACAATTTAAAGATGAATGAAATTGAAAAACCTAACTTGAAATTAACACAAGCATTGAGAGAAAATCATGACAACACCTCATCTCCACTAGACCACTCACCGATGATGTCATGATAACGGTAGAGATTAGCTTATCTCAACTGTTTTGAATGACTTCTGACTAAAAAAGAAATGAGTTTTTTAGATCAAAAGAAAATTGAAAAACCAAAAGGGAAAGGAGTAGGCCACAAGTTACTTAAGTACATCACGGCTACTCTCCTTAACTCACATGCACAAATTGGCTCACCTACTTTATTTGACTAAATTTTTTTGATATTTTATCAATCAATCACTTTATAAAGAAAAGTACCAAGATCAAAATTCATAAACACTTCTAATATCAATAAATCACAATTCACAACCAATATCAATATTCAGTGATTCAGATAGGGATTAGAAGCATATACATAATTTTAAAATTCTTTTTATTTTGAACCATCTACAATTTCACTTTTATAGTGTCTCTTTGAAGGTTGTAGAAGGCTTAGAGAAAGGGGGATTGAATCTCTGGCCTTCTTTTGCTTTAATAAAATAACTCTTTAATTTCAAACTTTAAATCTGAATCTATTTGAACTTAGCAGTGGAACATTTATGAGACAATTTGGTTTTGTCTCATGAATTTTAGAAAACAGAATAGAGAAGGGAAGAGAGAAGCTAACACCATCATGTATCCTGGTTCAATTACCTTGTGCAATGCAACCTACATCCAGTCTCCACCACAACAGTGGTAGAATTTCCACTATAGTTAAAGTGTTACATACACCAATTTCAAAGGATTGACACAATCCTTTTCCTCTAAACTTCTAACCTAACTTGACTTGGTTATGCTAATACCTAACCGTTCACTCTTAATGCTAACCCAAGAAAGAGGTACCTCACAGGTACTGGATACAAGACAATAAAAATAACCTAAAGAAATCTGAAATCACTCTAGGCTTTTCAGTTTTCACTCAAGTGTATCACTCAACCTTTTATCACTCTTTGGCTTTTTCATAAGCTCTTTCTTTCAGCCTTTTACCACTCAAGAAATTACAGAGAGATATACATTGAAAATTAAATTACAATCTGTAAAATCATGAAGGAGATTGATGCTTCAATAGCCTCTGTTGCTATAGGTTGAACCAGATTCACTTGACTCTGATTTAGTTTCTCATTCTGGTGGAATGCCTCTTTAACTAGAGAGCACTGTCCAAGTTGATGAACTCTTCAGAAAAAACTTCTCAGAACAAAAATTTCAAACCCTGGTTCTCTCTCCTTACCTTCAGAAGCATAAATAATTTTATTTTGTATCTCATTACATGTTGCTGAGATGCTCTCTTCCAGGTCAACTCCTCGAGCTGTGTGCTATACCAACTTACCCTTTCACATTCTTCCATTAATACTCAAAATGAGAAAATAAAATAGATCCCTTTTTCTTGACCAAATGCCTCAGAACAGCAAAAAAAATATTTTCAATGGTAAATCCAAATCTGAACCCTTAAGCTACAACTTTGTCCCCAAGAAATAATCTTGGCCTTTGATTTACAGTAGTGTTTATCAGAGATCACCTTTTTCATGTTTCCCAAATTGGATTGGCAGAGAGTCGGGGAAGAAGAGAAGAAAGTAAAATGCATGCAAAAGGAAATGAATCACCTTTAGCTTTTGACTTAGCTTGATATGGTTTGATGTGGGTAACTAGACTTCAACCTTTTTGTTTAACCCTTCTCTTTCTTTCTTCTTTGGTGAATGACTTAGGAACGAAGCTCTCTCTCTTTTCTCCAGGTCTGATCGAAATGAAAAAAGTGAATGTTGCTTTGGAGGCAAGCACTTGGAGAGATCAGCTTGAGAGGAACACCTTGGGCTTGGATTTTATTCACTTACCATTCAGCCCATGTGATTTCTTTGTCATTTCTTATTTGGGCTTTGTTTGTAGATGTTGCACACTATGAGTACTTCTGATTTTGTTACCTTTATTTGGGCTACTGTAACATTAAGTTTTGGCCTGCATCACTTTAAACAAAATCATCAAAACTAATTGGGTAGTTAGCCCGATAAAATTAATGTTTGTCATCATCAATTATGTTAGTTAATTTCTTAACTCAACAATCTCCTCCTTGATGACAAACATAATTGTAACATTGATAAAAGGAATTGAAATTGGATAAAGTTAAGAAACTTCCCTTTGAGTGATGTCACTTGCTTTTGTGTTGCTCTCCCTTTCCTTTTCAAGAGATGCTCCCCCTAGATTTATGCTCTTCTCTTCTTTCCTGTTTGCATATACTTATTTAGAACACAATAAAATGTTATATACTGTCCATGAATGCAGCAAACAGCAACAGTTTCAAATAGTTTTAACATCTCATGAAACATGGCTAAGGGAATTTAAAAATAGCCAAATGTTTAGCCCAAAACTAAATCAAAACAAATCAGCAATTATGACAAATATCAAGCTCAAACCTTAACCAAAATAGAGCATCATGGCTAACAAAGGCAAAATAGCAACAGATCAATTTCAAATTCACATGCTAAAAGAAGTTCAAAATTATATGCATCAAAAATTCAAAATTCTATGCTACTACTCCCCCTTTTGTCATCAAGGGTGGAACAAAAAAAAGAACTAAAACCTGCAACAAAATGTTAGTTCAAAGTCCAAAACAAGTAAGTAACTAAAATTAAGTGTAACAGTTGTTAAAAGTATTACAATCATCCGAAGTAGACAAAGAGTAGTTCAAAAGTAAATAACAACAGTTTTCATGAGACAAAAATGAACAAAAGGTAGTAGCAACATGAGCCAAATTCAGGCATCCGAACCATCCTCATCAGAACCAGCATCTTCTTCAGGATCAGTGGCAGCATTGTGATCCTCTTGGAGATTGTCAATGAATTTCATGAAAATAGCCACTCTATCTCTTGATTTTCTGAGAAAGTTCTCATGTTTCATAGCAAGTTTCCTCTTTTCTTTGCTCATTGCAATCAGATGGTTGGATTGAGAAACAAATTCCTGCCCCACATCCTTAACAATTTCATACAGAATAGTTTTGTGTCCAGTGGAGGCCGAAGTTCCCGTGGTGGATGGAGGAGGAGATTCCTCAGGAATGAAGTCATCATCATCATCAAGAACTACCCTTTCAGAACGAGTGGGTCCCTTTTTCTGCTGTTTTACTGAACCACCTCCTTTTAGATATGAATGTCTATTTTTATATGACTCATTTGACAAATCAACACCAAAATATTCAAAAATACAAGTTAAGAACATGCCATAAGGAAGAGCTTTATCCTTCTTCTTACTTCTAACACAATCAAATATATATCTTACCATTAAGTAAGCAAAAGAAATTTCACTTTTTCTGAGAATAGCATACAAAACAAGAGTGTCAGTGTAGGATACCCTTTGATATGAACCACTCTGAGAAAGGATGATATGATTTACCATACGGTGTAATTGAACACGTTCATAACCCAAGGCTTTATGAGTAGGGGTGATGCCATCAATCAAAGAGCAGACATATGCCAGAGCATCACTGAAGGAGAGACCTACTCCATCACCCCACTTACCCGAAGTGTAAGCACAAGCCCTAATATCAGTGTATTTTAATGAATCACTGATCGTTTCATTATTTAACACAATGTCATGACCTTTCACATAGGAATGAACACTGCCCTCATGATAAGTCATATTAGGATAAAACTCTTTGACTAAAAGTGGATACACTGGCTTTTTTATGTTAAAAAGATGATTTCAGTCCAAAAGTTCCAAATTTTCAACAAAAAGAAAACCTTACCTTTCTTTTTCAGATTGGGTAAATCAGCAAGAAAAGTGGGATATAAGATACGGTACTAAATAACTCCTTCATAAAATCATTATTCATGAATCTGTGAAGGTTATAGTTTGAGTGGGAGGTCATGAAGTGCGATTTATGTACAAATGGATTAATGTCTGGTTCTCTAACAAATTTAAAAGGGATACGTGGTTTACCTCTTTGAGGACGAGTAGGAATAGACCTTGGCTTAGGTTGAGTTGGCTCAGAGACTGGTTTGGCTGCAGTAGGGCGTTTCCCTTTTGAGGTACTAGGTTTTGAAGTGTTTGGTTTCGAAGGAGGCTCCTTTGGTGGTGGTGTCGGCTTGGCAGATGAAGGGTATCTAGGTGTGGTCTTGGTATGTGCCATAGGGTCCACACGAGGAGGAGAGTTAAGAGGAGAAGGTGAGGGAGTGAACATCTAGTCTCGTGAACGGGTAAAAGGAGAAGCTTTTGATTTTGCTGTAAGCTTGAAAAGCTTTTCTCGAGGAGGTTTTTGAAGAATAGTTTTCTTCCTCATTAGGTTTAACCCTGATTTTCGAATAAAGTGTAGCATTGATGGAAGTGGGAGAAGAAACCGAAGGGTTAGTGGAAGGCTTTATGAAGAGAGAGGTTTAGTAACTGCCATAAAGGAGGTTTCTTGTACCCATGCAACTGCATCATTGTGACTCGACACTGAAAAGACTTGACAATATAAAGAAAAGTGATTTGATTTTATTAAAAATAAAATAGAGATTAATTTTAAATTTGAAAAATTTTGACTAAAGGACAAAAAGAATAAAATAAAAGAGAATAAAACACATGGATGATGTAACACTCATTTGGGCCCAGAAGTGGTTTATTTTAAGGAAACATGTTGGACCACCCAGAATCTAAATTTTAAGGTTGGCCCAGATGATTCAGCATATGCACATCAGCCCAAAATGGTTCAGTGAGATGATTTTTCATTTGTCCAGAATTGTCTCATGCTAACCTGTGAGACAAAAGCCTCAACAAATACATTAGCGATTTTCAAACAATGAATCATGACTTAGAATCCCAAGATTAGTCCTAAGCATGCAGAATCTATCTTCAACTAGTGGTTTGGTGAAAAAATCTGCTAATTGGTCTTCCGATTTAACAAATTGAATGCTAATATCCCCTTTTTGAACATGTTCTCTTATTGAGTGAAATCTCACTTCAATATGTTTAGTTCAAAACTAGATTCTTTAAAATATTAATGGCACTCATATTGTCACACAACAAGGAAATATTTTCAGTATTTAATTTATAATCAGCAAGCCATATTTTTAACCACATAAGTTGAGAACAACAAGAAGAAGCAGCTATATACTCAGCCTCTGCAGTAGATAACGTCACTGTGGACTGCTTCTTACTTGACCAAACATTTAGAAACTTTCCAAGGAAACAACATATGCCTGATGTGATCTTTCTATCCACTCTGTCTCTAGCAAAATCTGCATCACAGTAACCAACTAGAGAAAAATCATTAATCTTGGGATACCATAAACCAAAATTTGATGTGCCATGAACATATCTAATGATCTTTTTAACTATAGAAAGATGTGATTCTTTTGGTTTTTATTGGAATCTAGAACACATTCCAACACTTTGTACAATGTCAAGTCTAGAGGAAGTTAGGTACATTAGAGATCCAATCATTCCTCTATACCTAGTCTCATCAACATCTTTCTTTTCTCCCTTTTCTAGTTTTGAGTTAGGGTGCATGGGAGTTCCCATGGGTTTGGTATTTTTCATACCAAATTTCTTAACTAGTTCCTTGGCATACTTCTCTTGATGGATAAAAGTACCATTTTCAGTTTGCTTAATTTGAAGTCCAAGGAAAAAATTAAGTTCACCCATCATGCTCATGTCAAATTCACTTGTCATGAGTTTTTCAAATTCAATACAAAGGGATTCATTGGCTGATCCAAAAATAATGTCATCAACATAAATTTAGACTAGAATGAAAGAATAATTAGAATTCTTGATAAATAGAGTAGTGTCTGTGGTGCCTCTTTGAAAACTATTTTTCAAAAGAAAAGAACTAAGTCTTTCATACCAAGCTCCAGGAGCTTGCCTTAATCCATAGAGAACTTTTGATAGTTTGAAGACATGGTTAGAAAATTCCTTATTTTTAAAACCAGGTGGCTATGCCATATACACTTCTCTATCTATCACACCAATTCAAGAATGCACATTTCATATCCATTTGATATAATTTGAAACCACAATAAGCAGCATAAGCTAGAAGAAGTCTTATGGCTTCCATTCGGGCAATAGGGGCAAAGGATTCATCAAAATCTATTCCTTCCTCTTGGTCATATCCTTGTGCCACTAGCCTTGATTTGTTTCTTGTAATGCTACCATCCTCTCCTAACTTGTTCTCAAATATACACTTGATGCCGGTCACTTTCTTTCCATTTGGCTTTGGAACAAGTGTCCAAACTTGATTTTTTTTTCAAACTCATAAAGCTCATCCTCCATTGCCTTTGCCCAAAAAGGGTCATCAAGGACTTTTTTAACCTTTTGAGGCTCTATTTGAGAGAGAAAAGCAATGTTTGTTTCATCATTTGCTTTTCTAGTGGATGAACAAGTTTTGACACCTTGAGAGACATCCTTAATAACAAACTCCTGTGGATAATTATTTAAGAATCTCCATTCCCTAGGTCTAGTGGACTTGGAGGCAGATTCAGTCACTAAGGGACTCAAAGAACTGGTGGTTTCATGATTTCCTCCAGATTCATGAGATAAAACAGAATTGTCTCGTGATGGATTTTCAGCAGCTGCAGGTTTTGATTCAGTTTGCTCATAATTTTCATTTTCATGATTTTGGGCTTTTTCAACATCCTTTTGAACTTGATTTCCTGCATCACAATCCTCCAAAATAATTTGAACCAAGTTAGTATCACAAAATGTAACATGTATGGACTCCTCAATTATTCTAGCATCTTGATGATAAATTCTATATGTTTTACTATTTGTGGAGTATCCTACAAATAAACACTCATATGCCTTTGGATCAAAATTTTTCAAATTATCTTTGTTATTTAGAACAAAACATTTGCATCCAAAGATATGCAAGTAATTTAAATTTGATGGGTGACCTTTCCAAAGTTTATAAGGTGTTTTTTTTTTAAATTTTCTTATGATGGTTCTATTCAAAATGTGGCAAGCCGTGTTAATCGCTTCAGCCCAAAGGAATTTTGGAACGTTAGTTTCACAGAGCATAGCTCTTGTCATTTCTTGGATGCTTCTGTTTCTTCTTTTCACAACACCATTTTGTTGTGGTGTTCTAGGACAAGAGAAGTTGTGAGATATTCCAAATTCCTCACAAAAGGATTCAAATAAATGGTTTTCAAATTCAGTTCCATGATTACTTCTTATTGAGGTGATCTTTAAATCCTTTTCATTTTGGACTTTCTTACTAAAAATTTCAAAGGTCGAAAAGACTTCATTTTTGTGTACAAGAAATAAAACCTAACAAATCCTAGAGTAGTCATCCACAATTACTAACCCATAGTGTTTACCACCTAAGCTTTGAGTTCTTGTTGGACCAAATAAATTAATATGTAGCAATTCAAGTGGTCTTTTAGTAGAAATGTCTTCCTTTGATTTAAATGAATTCTTAGTTTGTTTTCCCATTTGACAAGTCTCACAAGTGATGTCCTTGTCAAATTTAATCAAAGGTAAACCTCTTACTAAACCTTTCTTGACAAGCTTATTTATTTGAAACATGCTTGCATGACCCAATCTCTTGTGCCATAGCCACTTTTCAGATTCCTTAGAATGAAAACAAGCTACATTTTGATCTTTTAGCTCATCAAGAGTAAGTCCATACACATTACAATGCTTAACAATAAATAGTACTTCATTTATATTTCCATTCACAACGCAGCATTCCGATCTTTTGAAAGTCACCAAATAACCCAAATCACACAATTGACTTATACTCAAAAGATTATGCCTCAGGCCATTTACCAAAAAGACATCATCAATGAAAGTAGAGTGATTATTACCTACTTTTCCAACAGCCATAATTTTACATTTTCCATCATCTCCAAAGGTCACAAAACCTCCATCATACTTGTTGAGTTTGATGAAGAAGGTTGACCTTCCAGTCATGTGCCTTGAGCATCTACTGTCCAAGTACCACATATCCCTTTTGTTCTTGGATGCTAGGCAAATCTGCATTAAAATTTCAAGTAACCTTAGGTACCAAATTAATTTAGATCATTTGAAGTTAATCCACCTTGGTTGCCCAAGTGCATTGAAATCACAAACAACGTTGTAAATTTGGTTTCCTACTATTCTTTTTTCAATGTAGCATTGTAAGTATGAGTGACCAAATTTCTTACAATTAAAACAATGATTTTCTGATGCTTGTTGCTGAAATTGACGAAAATGCCTTTTGTTGTGATTATTCCTTTTCGCAAAAGCATTCAAACCAGAATTTCTGAACGCATTTGGACCTTTTGAAGGAGAGGTTCTGTTGTTAAAAGATTGATTTTTGAAAATAACCTAATTGGTTGAAATATAGCCCATACTCGATTTGTTTGATACAGATTCAGTTCTTGAAAATGATTCAGTTTTCTCAAAATAAGAGTTTTCAAATTCTTCTTCATTGGTAGGAATAAATCCCAAACCAGATTTGCTGATAGTAGGTTTTGTTTTTGAAGAAGAGGCTTTGAAGTTTGTGGAGGAGTTATCAAAAACTGCATCATCCTTTGTCACATATCCTAAACTAGATTTTTCAAACAATGGTATTTGATTTTCAAGTAATTTGTCCAAGTTGCTAGAACTTTGAGCAAATTTTGCTAAATCACCATTCACTCTTTTAATCATTTCATTTTAATCTTTCATTTTCAGCAATAAGCTCTTGAAAAGGGTCCACAATGTGCTTTCCTTTTAGTTTTTCAAGTTCAGATTTTAGAAATCTATTTTTTTCAATAATATCCAAAGCATATTCGGTTTCCTTCACCTTTTCTTTCAAAAAATCATTTTCAGCTTTCAACATTTCTTTTTCAGATTTATGTTTAGTGTATTTGTCCAGCAGTTTTGTAGAATTTATTGTGAGATCATCAATTATAATATGTAAATCATCTATGGACAAGTCATAGTAATTTACCTCATCAAGTTGATCATCACCAACCAAGAAGCAGATTTTATCTTCACTTTCGGAGTCGTCTTCCTCATTCGAATCATTCTGAGCACTCTCTTCTTTTCTTTCTTCCCTTTGTCTTCCTTCTTGAGTTTTAGACAGTTGTACTTGAGATGTCCAGCTTCCTTACAGCGGTGACAAGTCACCTTGCTCATGTCCTTCTTGTACTCTTTTGAGCTTGACCATTTGTACTTGCCTTTGTTCCTCATTATCCTTCTGAGTCTCCTAGCAAAAATACAAGTTCATCATCTAAAAAACCATCACTAGACTCACCCTCTTTTTATTCTATTTTTGACTTAACGGCAATTCCCTTTTTCTTTGAGTCTGGGTTTGTGTGTGTGGCTTCATAGGCAAGGAGTTTTTCTCTCAGCTCATTGTAGGTTATGGGACTTAGAATATTACTCTCGGCTAGGACAGTGGCTATTGTTTCCCATTCCTTTGTGAGGCTTCTAAGGAGTTTTCTCACTAGGGTTTGTTCTGAGTAGGTTGTACCATAGCATCGAGGTTGTTGATTATGATTGAGAATCTCTCAAACACTTCATCAATACTTTCTCCATCCTTCATGTTAAACATCTCATATTATTTTTGCAGCATATCAATCCTCATTTCTTTAACATGTTTATTGCCTTCGTGTGTAACCTGGAGTTTCTCCTAGATTTCTTTGGCTATCTTGCATCTAAACACCTTTCGGTACTCTTCAAAGCTGACAGCACAGTGAAGAAGGTTGATGGGTTTAGCATTCAGCTCCACTTTTTTCTTGTCGTCATCATTCCATTCTGTTTCTTCTATTGGAATCACCACTCCATCAACGCTTATTTTGGTTAGAATTTTGGGCCGCTTACAACAATCTTCCATATGTTGTAGTCAATGGATTGGATGAATAGAGAAGGGGGCTGTTGAATAATAGTTCTTCCCATTGAAGAATAGAGGCTTGTTGTTTGACTGGCCTTCAATTATAGTATAGGCAACTATGGTTGTGCCCAAGTTGTTTGCCATTGGACCTTTTCTCCAAGCGGTGAAGCTTGATTCTTGAGACCTTGGCTCTAGAAACCAATTGAAGGTTGTTGAAGGCTTAGAGAAGGGGGCGTTGAATCTATGGCCTTCTTTTACTTTAATACAATAACTCTTTAATTTCAAACTTTAAATCTGAATCTGTTTGAACTTAGTAGTGGAACATTTATGAGACAATTTGGTTTTGTCTCATGAATTTCAGAAAATAGAACAGAGAAGGGAAGAGAGAAGCTGACACCATCATGTATCCTAGTTCAGTTGCCTTGTGCAATGCAACCTACATCCAGTCTCCACCACAATAGTGGTAGAATTTCCACTATAGTTAAAGTATTATACACACCAATTCCAAAGGATTGACACAATTCTTTTCCTCTGAAGTTCTAACCTCACTTAACTTGGTTATGCTAATACCTAATGCTTCACTCTTAGTGCTAACCCAACTAAGAAAGGGGTACCTCACAAGTTCTGGATACAAGACAATAGAAACAACCTAAAAAAATCTGAAATCACTCTAGGCTTTTCACTCAAGTATATCACTCAGCCTTTTATCACTCTTTGGCTTTTTCATAAGCTCTCTCTTTCAACCTTTTACCACTCAAGAAATTACAGAGAGATATACATTGAAAATTAAATTACAATCTGTAAAACCATGAAGGAGATTGATGCTTCAACAGCCTCTATTGCTATAAGTTGAACCGGATTCACTTGACTCTAATTTAGTTCCTCATTCTGGAAGAATGCCTCTTTAACTAGAGAGCACTGTCCAAGTTGATGAACTCTTCAGAGAAAACTTCTCAAAATAAAAACTTCAAACCCTGGTTCTCTTTCCTTACCTTCAGAAGCATAAACAATTTTCTTTTGTATCTTATTGCATGTTGCTGAGATGCTCTATTCCAGGTCAACTCCTCAAGCTGTGTGCTATACCAACTTACCGTTTCACATTCTTTCATTAATCCCCAAAATGGAAAAATGAAACAGATCCCTTTTTCTTGACCGAATGCCTCAGAATAGCAAGAACAAATATTTTCAATGGTAAACCCAGATCTGAACCCTTGAGCTACAACTTTGTCCACAAGAAATAATCTTGGCCTTTGATTTACAACAGTGTTTATCAGAGATCACCTTTTATATTTTTCCCGAATTGGATTGGCAGAGAGTCGGGAAAGAAGAGAAGAAAGTAAGATGCATGCAAAAGGAAATGAATCACCTTTAGCTTTTGACTTAGCTTGATATGGTTTGATGTGGGTGATTAGACCTTAACCTTTTTGTTTAACCTTTTTCTTTCTTTCTTCTTTGGTGAATGACTTAGGAATGAAGCTCTCTCTTTTCTGAGTCTGACCGAAATAAAAAAAGTGAACGTTGCTTTGGAGGCAAGCACTTGGAGAGATCAGCTTGAGAGGAACACCTTGGGCTTGGATTTTATTCATTTACCATTCAGCCCATGTGATTTCTTTTTCATTTCTTATTTGGGCTTTGTTTGTAGATGTTGCACACTACGAGAGCTTCTGATTTTGTTACCTTTATTTGTGCTGCTACAACATTAAGTTTTGGCCTGCATCACTTTAAACAAAATCATCAAAACTAGTTGGGTAGTTAGCCCAATAAAATTAATGTTTTTTAGCATCAATTATGTTAGTTAATTTCTTAAGTCAACACTCTTCCTATCTAAAAATCCTATTTTCGATCAAGGCGGACAAGCTGCAATATTTTGTTAATGTAAGAAAGCATTTAGTAAAAGCAATTTACATTGTGTTAGCTCCATATGTTTTTAATTAGGCAGGATATCATACTAATAAACATAAAGTTCTTGAAATCATCAACCAAAACACTTTCTCAAAACCACACCCTTTCCTTTTTATACCACATTTAAAGATAATCTAAATAAAGCATCCCTTAAGTTTTAAACCAACTCAAGTCCACCCAAACCCCTTTTTGGCTCTTAAAACAGAAACAAATATATTTACTTTCAGCATGTTAAAACTTTTAACATAATATATTATTTGAGTAAGAATTTCATAGTTGAAATGTTAACTAAAGAATAACAAAAGCAAAAATCCAATGAAAGACCTTCAGAAATTCTATAATAATTTGGCTTTCAACATTTCTGGATAAAGAACCCATATGGAACACATGGATCAAGTAATGTTTATATGGTATCTCAATTTTGCTTTCTATCGACCACAGAAAGTCATATGTATCAATAAAAACTTCTGATGAATCAGATATTAACAAACCTTAAGCAGTTGAATATATCAGAACAATATCTTCAAACACTGACTGAACCATATTTTTAAAGGCATTCATCATAAAATCCATACACCAGTCGAATATAAGGTTAAATAAATCACACCTTATATCATTTATTAACTTGTATAACAAATATTCTCTTAAAATTCCTAAAAGATAAGATAACATTGCATTAGATAACAAATATTTCAATTGAAAGAATTGGTTTAAAGAATCAAACCCTAAACTCACACTAATTCTGTAAGAATGATCAACCAAGTCTCCCTTCCTATCATTGTGGTTTGAAAGTGATATCATTCTCAAGGGTCAATAGACTATGAAATTAAAAAGATGAAAGAGAATTAAATCTTCTAACAGATCAATTAACAAACCAAAGAATATATATATTAAACATTTAGAAAAAGTTTAAGAATTTAAACTGTTTGATGAAATTAGAAATGGTGGATATCAATAAGAAAGGTTTTGTGATCTTCGGGAAAGCTTGAATGGAACTACAACCAAATAATGAAAAAATGCTATTATCAAGCAGCAACGGTAGTGGTGGTGAGCTTCAGAATTCGGTGAAGAAGAATAAGAAGGAGATTGGGTTAAATTCCAAAAAGGGAAACAACTAACATACCTTAGAAATGAGACGATGCGAAGTGGGAAAGAGGGTAGAGGCCGATGAAGAGGGAAAATCAAATGGTGGAAGGAAAAGAGATGGTGAGAAGTTGCCGATACCAGAACCAAGCCTTTTAAAAATGGCATGAAAAAGAAAGTGAAAGAAGACTATGAGTACTGCTATATTGTACTACTAAAAGCTAATAAAAGCTAACCTATTTTGGTTGGAGAAAATCTAAATTGAAGCATAATATAAAGGCGCATCAGCATGCAGTACATCCTTTATTTCCCAGACTTTAGATGAAAAACTAGGACTTGAACCTAAAAGGAAAATTAGCAATTAGATTTTACAATATCAAATGCCCTTTTAATCAAATTCAAACCAACCACGTAGTATGCATAATGCTTTAATTAAAAAAATTATGTTGATTCTAACTCATTTTTTAACCAAGAGCAATATTACATACTAAAATAAATGATATACTCCTAAGTCTTAACTTAGTTAAACTAATTGCATAATCATTTATTGATTTTCTTAAGCAAAAGCCTCTTGATTGGGATCATAATCTTCTGTTAAATTAAATTTTTTTATTTAAGTGACATAAGATAGTTTTAAAGTTAGATTTTACGTAAAAGCCTTGAGATCTTAGCTAGTTGCCCATTATCGCTTGAATTTGATCACTTTCACATAAACCATCCATCAAAACAAAACAAAAATTAGGCAGAACAATTGCTACTAACATCACTCGACACACTCCATCATTCTTAAATTTTAAAATTGATATATTCTCTTTGTCCTGGTGTCCCTATACAAACCTAAAAGGAGATTTTAAAATTATTAACTATATTTACAACCATCAAAACCTGAGCCTCCCCCTTCTAACGAATTAGTTACTTACCAAGCTTATCATTTCACTAAATAAGTATCATCCAATCGACCAAAGCCTCAATCACCACAAGCTTACATTTAAATCGAAGTAGAGATATAACAAAAAAATTTTAAATTGACTTTAACACAGAAAAAATCCTAGTTTTATCTAATTCAATACAAAAAAGTATGATAGATAATTAAAAAACTATTGCTGACAAAAAAGTAAAAAGAATTACTAAAAAACATAAAAATGCAAAAAATGACGGAAGCAGAATAAATTATAAAAATACACACACAAAATTAAAAATGTAGAAAAAAGCTGAAAATACAGAAAAGATTAAAAAATCACAACTTATTAATATAAGCAACCCAAAATATAAATTAAAAATTAAGAACAATTGTAAATCATTCTCATTACCTAGAGTAGTAGCCAACAAATTATATTGTCATGTAAACACATGGTGATGATGCAGCATTAAGTAAAATGATGTCGACATAGTCCAAAATACAACTGCTGAAATATTCTTTTGCTTTGCAATGGTTACGGGCCACCGCAACTCCACACACCCGATGATCACACTCACCAAAAGCTCAAGCTAATCTAGAAGCTCCTTTACCTTGATTAAAAATAAACATGCAAAACAACTCAAACTCTTGGCAAAGAAAACATAACTGAAAATCTCAAATAAAAAAGATAAAAATTTCAGAAGCAAAGACACTGTAAAGATGGATCAAGAAGTTAGGTTAACCTTTCAGGCCTGTATTCAAGTATAAGACTATAAAGATGGACGAAGAAGTCTATTCAAGTATAAGACTATAAAGATGGACGAAGAAGTCTTGCAAATCAACATTCAGAGCATCAAGATTATTCCTCATCACTTTAAAAGCAACAATACAACATTGGAGATGTTGGTCACAATAAAAAATTTTGGACACTTCTTAGAACTGTTGCCTGAGTTTCTACCATCAGAAGCAAGTACTTTGAGATGGTTTATTAGGTCTCGCATGAAGTCAAAGTCAATCAAATCTGAAAATTTTTCCAGTCTTTTGAGATAAGGAGCAAACAATAGGGGGATTCCACTGCAGCAGATGGTGCCCCAGTATTTACTTCAGGCTTGAAAAAGAAAGTGAAGAAAATTATGATCCATTTAAACAAAATATGACCAGCAACCACCCAAAAATTAAATACAACATAAGAGAAAAATAAACACTGCGAAAGAAAAAGAATAAAAATTTTTTAATTAGAAAAATAACGAAAAAAATTGTAAGATATAACAATATATGAAACCAGCAAAAAGATATGCAAAGAATCAAGTTTAAACTGACATATCACTATATTTGGATATTAAAAGGGAGTCTTGATACTTTTTTGAGCATCATATGCAAGAAATACTCACATACTATTACTAAACCCTATGTGTATACATATATGCTTGCACAACGGAGTAGAGAAACTTCACAGGCTCACAGTGAAATTTAACAGGATTTGCAGCCCCTACAGAAGCGCAGTTGTAAGAACCACGATTAATTAACTGTTTAATTAAATAATTAAAATTACTCAAAATAAGATTTAAAAATTTAGAATATTAATTAGAAAATTTAAATATGACATTTGGATTCAGTAGATTTTTCTGAGTTGAAAATTGTAATTTTCTGCGAAAAATCGCGTAAAAACGCGAACCGGTAAATTAACTGGCTGTACCGGCTTAAGTCTGTTCAGTACTGAGCGAGAATAATAAAAACAGTAAAAAACCTTAGGAAAATATTTAGAATTAAAAACCAGGCACTAATTTAAAGGTTTGCCCCAAAATTAGGTCAAACGGCCAAAAATGCTAACAGGTTGGACCGGGCCAAGTTGGGCCCAAGCCTAACATATATAAGCTTAAATGAAGGCTATTCAGCCTCAAACACAACCTAAACACACTAAGGGCAGCTGCTGAATTGAGAGAGAGGAGGAAGAAGTTGTATTATTCACTCTCTTCTTCAATCCATCATATCTTGAGCTACAGTGCTCCGATTTGCGTGCCGTCAGCGACTATGCAAAGCTCTTGCCAAGTCCGTTACTCTCATCTAACTTTTGTAGGTAATATTTCGAAATTTTCTCTCCTTCCTTCTTCTCTAAGAATTTTGAATTTGTGGGTTTTGATTTTGAGTGAAATTTGTGTTTTGGTTGTTTAGGTACTAACTATTAGTGAGAGATTGTTGGGTTCTATCCCAAATTTCAGTGCATAAAGTAAGGTTTCTCAAGAATCCTTGTAAATTGATATATTGTGAGTATTAAGTTTTGATTTCTATGAAATGTATTATGTTAGTTTGAATATTGGAGCTTGTTGGATGTTCATTGGATATTTGGGAGCATTTGGAGTTGAATTGGTGGCTTGGTTTGAGCTTGGTGTGATCAATTAGTGATTTTGTGTATATTGGTAATCAGTCAGGGTATGGTTTTGGTTTTCTCTATGTAATATATAATATTTCTGGACACTTAGGCTAGTGACCCATAGGATAGGTTTGGATTGAATTGGTTGTCGAATTTGATTGAATGATGATGTATGATGATTTGATGATTTTGATTATTATGATGAATTATGTTGTGGATGTTAATAAATAGTATTGAAGGTTGGTAATAAGATTGAATGAGGTTGATTAGGATAATTGATAAGAATAGAATGATGATTGATGAGTGCGTTAGTTGAAAAAAATAGTTTTAGTGTGATATAACTGATTATTGTGGTTGAATAGTATGTAACATGATTGGAAATTTGGTAGGAGTGGTGAAATAAGGTACAAAAAGGGTAAGTTCTGAGGTAAATTAGAGTTTGATGTGGTTTTGGTTTGGTTTGGTTGTGAAATTTGGAAGTTTGAGAACCTTGTGAATTTTGATAAAAACCAGTTTTTAGTGAACTTTGATGGATCATAACTTGAGTTTCCATTTTCAAAATTTGTTGAAATTTATTTTAAATTAAAGTTCATTGAAAGATCTTTAAATTGATATAAAGTTTGATGAAAATGGATTTTTGTAGAGGAAGTTATGAATATTTAAAGTTTAGGGTTTAAAATTGATTTTTGCAACTCTGTAAAATTTTCTAAGTCTGGGAGTCTATGCGTACGCGAAACACCCCATACGCATACGTGCCATTCTGTTTGGCACTCATGTGTACGCATACATGTGTATGCGTACGCAAAACGGGTAAAACCTGGAGGTGTATGCGTATGCAAAACATCCTATATGCATACGTACAATTCTGTTTGGCACCTATGCTTACGCGAATGCTTGCATGTGTACTCAAAATGGGAAAAGTTGCATGCATGCGTACACATACATAAGGCATGTGTACGCATAGACCCAATTTTTTGGAAAAGTGCTTTTTCTTCGTTTCCAAGGGTTCTTCAACTTTCTAAACTTCTTTCCATGCTGTTTTAATAGTACAATCTAATCCTTAGGATCTAATAATACTAAAGATAAGTTAGTGAATTATTTTAGAGAATTTATGTAAGAATTTAGAAAACGGAGACTTAGGTTTCTAAAGTATTGAGGAAGGATTCGGTTGAGTTGAATGGCGAAGCATTGTATTGATGATTGATGGTATGAATTGTGGAAGTGGTGAACTACTGAGTACTGAAATAAATGATTTTTGAAAACCACTGGTGAAATGTTTTTAAACTGAGATTTGTTGAGACTATGCACCTGGCAGAGAAGGTTTGGTTAATCCTGCCTGTCGAGGTCACGGCGGTGGCGTAAGGGCAGTTGTTAATCCTGCTTACGTTGAGATGTGAGGTTTGTGATAGAATATCCCGCTCGCATCCTTTCAGAATCACAAGAGTGTGCACGGACACTATATCCCTGGACAGTGGGCCGGGGCACGATATCCTTAGGGGGTACCCATTTTATTCGTGACTGAAAGGCGACATCTCCATGGAGATGTGTCGGGTTGGAAGTTGAACCTACAATGTGATATCATAGGCAAATAGGACAGGCATTCATCATGTGCATATTTTATCTGTTTGTTTGCTTTGTCAATTTGTATTGTTTGCCTAAGTGTTTAACATGCCTAAATGCTTATTGAATTACTTAATATATATGCTTATACTTATGCTTTACATGCATTGTTATTATCTGTGTATTCTGCTAGGATTGAGGAGCTTTGGAAGGAGGTGGCAATGGGATCACATGGCGGTTAGGCTGGCGAAGGCTGTGGGACAGCGGAGAATTGTTAGATTAGAAATCCACTAAGTTAGATTACCCTTTTCATTGTGGTTTTTAAAGTTAATTTTTTAAAGTTTAATTATGTTTTAAGCTTGAATCTTGTGGTGGATATGAAGTTCTAGAATTGCCTCTGGCGTTCCAGAGTCTTATATCTTACATCACTGGGCACTGTTACCATACTGAGAACCTCCGGTTCTCATACCATATTTTGTTGTTGTTTTTCAGATGTAGGTCGCAACCCACCTCGGTGAGTTGCTTGATGGTGACAAAGTGGAGGATCCTTGCTATGTTTTGAAAGTCTTTTGGTTTATTTTGTGTAGATCTCTCACTTTTGTAGTTATTTATGCCTCAGAGGCTTACTTCGAGAGAGATATTGTATAAGTTATTTTACTTTCAAAACTCTGTATGTATGTATATAACTAGCCCGCTTAAACTCCACGGGTGGCGGCTAGATCCTTATGACTATTATACTTTGATATATCTATATATATGTTTTGATATCTGTACGTATATCTTGTGCCTCAATTAGTGTAGCATCGTGTGAACGTTTTGCGCTTTTCGAACTCTATTTTTGAGCTTATTTCTTCATCGGGCTTCTAGAATTATTATTTCTTTCTATATATAAATACGTATGAGCTTTAGACTTGTCGTAACCTTTGATAACCCTTTGCTTTACGGTGCAAGGTAAGGCTTAGGGTAATTAGGGTGTTACAGCAGCTGCCGGCAGGGGCATAAGGTCCTTCTCAGCAAAAGTGCAAGAAACACATCAGAAAGTTCAAGTAAAGCAATTGATAAGCATCTCATCCAATAAACAGTAGAGTTTTTAGGTGTATCTAAATAATCTTTGTTCTCTTTCTTATATTGTTCTCCTCAAACACATTTAAATGTCTCAAAATTGAATTTTTTTAATAATTAATAGTTTTTCAAGAAAAATAGGTTTTTTCCCCATTTTAAAAAATAAATAATAAAAAAAATTGTCACACCCTATCAATCCAACAACTAATGGTGCCTCACTGTAATACAAATACATAAACATATAATATAAATACAAACCTGGTGCTATAACATGCATTGTGTGCTTCAAAATGCGAAAATATGTGTCAAACACAGCAGAAAGTGTTTTAGATTGTATTCATCTCCTCTCCATAACATATAGGGCAAACGATGCAACCTTGTAGTCAGCTTCAACCTATAGAAAGCATGAATTCAATCTTATCTCAAACAATAACTAGAACAATCATAATAAGTGATTTATATATAAAATTACCTCCTCTTTTGTCTTAGCGATCAATTCATGCTTACTTCTCTTTCTGTCATTATCTGGGAACTGATTTGATGCCTCCATGTTTATTCTCTTCTTATTTTTCTTGTTTTAAATTTCTAATCATCATCTTTCTTCTCAGACATCCCAAGATCTTCATCAAATGAAAGAGACAAAAGCACTTGAAGCATTATAAAACAACAAACAAAACTCAACAGCTTTGTGCTGAATGAAAAACTTTCCCCAAAAAATTTAATGAGTTTTGCAAAGAATATTTATGATTCTATCACTCTATCAGTTTATAAAGCACATCATCAACTTATTAGAGAAATAGAAAATTGACGAAGTACGTAATTCAAACACAAAATAGAACTAAATAGCAACTCCCACAAGAAAAAAAACTCATTCAATGGAATCAGGATGCAACTGACAATTATTAGCCTTGATATAAGTTAACGTTTATAAAATAAAACAACTCAAACCCTGGGCAAAAAAAACACAGCTGAAAACCCAAAACAAAAAGATAAAAAATTCAGAAGTAGGGATCGAGAAAATCCGTACATGAGGGGGACGCCGGTTGAGATCTTTGATTAGAATGTGTCAACTAGCTTGCTGAGGTTCCATAGAGCGTCACTTGTTCAGAGTCGCTAGAATTTCACTAGCGTCGTTACAATCATTGTGCTCTCAAACGACGAATTCGACTAGCTACGATTAGGATTATGGGTGGGGATCATAGCGATTGGTGATCTCAGAACAGTAAAGGAAGAAATGGCAAAGATTAAAGAGAAATACAATCTGGAAGGAAAAAAACCGGGTTGAAGAGTTAGGGTTTGGGAGTAAGGTGAGAGAACAAGAGAGAGAAAGAGAAAGAGAGAGCGACAGAGAGAAACCTTCCAAATTGCTTCGCCACGCTGGTGCTCGTGATCTCATTCAGACACGCCGAAGAAGAAGTTCATTACAGCGCCAGTAACAGTAGCACCACAGGGCATGGTGATGATGGCAGAAGGTGAGTACTCAAGAATTGGGAGACTACTCTATCGTCGTTCATCTTGCGCCTCTTAGTTGAACTCTCGCCTCCGGGCGAGACACTGCTTTTCACTACAAGAATCAAACTGTCGAAATCCAACTCTGAATAGGAATTACTGTTTCTATTGAGTTGAGTAAGTTCCGAGCCAGGAGGATTCGGTGAAATGACACTAATTCAGGTCCTCCGTGCAGGGACATTAAGAACCTCGCTGGCCACCTCTCGATTCCAAGGACATTTTTGCTCACCGTTTCTTCACGAATATTTATCCTCCAAAGCCAAAAGAGGATTGAGTCAAAGAAATCATCAAAATAAGAACTAGAGAGAGAAAATATTGGGACCGCAAGGTTTCAAAATTGGATGAAGAAAGGGCATCTGAGTTTTAGAGAAAAAATTAAAGAAAGGGTAAGATGGAGGAAAAGGGAGAAGGAGGAGAGTGGTCAGCAAGTAACTCACCCACTCTCCTTGACTTTACCCACTTCTCTAACCATGCATAGCTGAGAAACAACTGATAATACTAGGAGAACGTAGATCACCTTCCATGTGTTTCCTGTTTTTTATTTTAGAGAAAACTCCAAAATTCCAAAAAATTTCACGTCGGTGATGATTCCTCCTGAATTCTAGTTTGTATAAATTAGGATAATTTACACTAATAAATTAAATAGGGTATAAAATTACACAGACGTCCTAAATCCTAGAATATTTCTATGTAAATCGAGTTATTTGGATCCGATTTACTATTTATATAGCTTATTGAAATTTACTAAGTAGTAAAAAACGTCAATAAGATGGATAAATAGTATATATGCTGCAGAAGTAGTAAATCGAATTAACTAGATTCGATTTACATGTATATGTAGTAAATCGAATCTAGTTAATTCGATTTACTACTTCTGCAGCATATATATAGTACATCGAATCTAGTTGATCTGATTTACTACTATTATAGCTAAATCAAATCCAATTGATTCGATTTACATAGAAATATTTTGGGACAGGCATGTAACAAAAATTGATTTAGGACATCTATATAATTTTAAACTCCATTCAGTTTATTAATGTAAATGACCCCTTTTATTAGCGCAATGCATAACAAAAGACGTTGTTAGGCTATGGTATGTGTGGCATTCCTTTCACGAGGTAAGCTAAGGTTATAAAAACCAAATCGATCAATAAACTGGTGGAGTTTCTGGTTTAATGGTTTAAAACTTTAACCAAGTTCAATTGGTTTAATTAAATATTCAAATTCAATGATTTCTTAACTAATAAAATTCAAAATTTTGTAATTTTATATAATAACTTGTTCATATTTTATCATTAAAAATTCACAAAATAATTTTTTTAAATAACTTCTAAATTCTAATAAAGTAATCACTAATCAAGTAATCAATAACAATACTCATCATACCAGTAACAAAAATTTAGAATAAAAATTTTTAACAATAATTTCTAATAATCAGCAATAATGAAAAACACAAACTTATATAAAAACTCAAACTATCAGCAATAGAATTCAGAATCACAACAAATTTAACAGACATCTAATAAAGTATTGAACATCAAAAGTTCAAAATCCAAAATAAAAAAAAACTCAACATCCAAATCCAAGAGAATTCAAAAACAGAAAAACTAAACAAAATAAAATCCAAACTAAATTCAGAATTATTTCAAGAACAAATCTTGCCTCAGAATACAAAACTAACAACAACATTCAAATCAATCATAAACCTCAACTCAGGACTCCATCAACAAAATTAACTCAAACAAATTAACTTAGCAAAAAAAAATCAACAAAATCATTTAAATCAACTATCAACTATTATTTCAGAAAAATCACTTGTAATCTATAATGTGTTTATGGGTGTGGAACATTTGAAGCTTCTTCTTCAGTTTCAAAGTTACAAGTTCCTATCTTCCTAAAATAATGGCTCACTTTCTCTTAGAAAATCAGCAACAACACAAATTGAAGCAATAGTGCTTACCGACAACCAGGGAGGAAGGAAAGTGACAGCGAGGGGGAAGGATGTGACCTCGACAAAGAGAGAAGGGACTCGAAGACAAAGGCTTTAGCGCATGTATATCGAACATGTTGTGGCATTAGTCGTGCATGTATATCAAACATTACCTCATATGCTGATCCCCATTAATCCAAAACAACTTGTTGATAAATCTACCGTTCAGAAGCGCGTGTAGAAATCTATATGCAATCCGCCCAACTTCCTTAGTACCTATTTCCCCCATATTACTCAGCATGACCGTCTTTAACGCATGTAGGGTATCAACCCGATTGGTGCGTAACATTATAGTCTTATCAGACTCAAAAATCACTCCTTCATCACTGTGTTTGACTATCCCTCTGGAATAAATCACAACAAAAAAAATTATTATTCTCTATCAGAACAAAATGAAAAGAAGAGGAAGAAAAGATTGGTTTGTGAATTGTGATGGATGGTTGTGAGATGGGCTCTATAAATAGAGTTATTCTCCAACATATCTTGGGTGCAGAAAGTCCTAAACCATAATACACATATCCCAGGTGTTGAGACCCAAATTACACCATTAGCTATATCTTGGATACTGAGGTGGAAACTAGGGAATTATGTTTATCTCGGATGCTGAGACCCCTTTCTGAATTTTTACATATCTCAGGTGCTCAGTTCTCGATCTCTCCTGTAACACATATCCCGGGTGCACCGAAGATATGTCTCAACATCATCCGGTCACAACACGGAGTCTCAGACGCCGAGATATACTCAATTTTGATTATACTCTTCAACATCCGTGATGTGTACGCATACACATTTTTATAAATACCTTACAATTTATGTATTTCTGTAATTTATATATTTATTTAATTTAAATAAAAAATCTCTTAGCTATATTCCTTAGTGGAGCTCTTAAAAAAAGGAAAGCCCTAGTCTGAACTCCGAAGCCCACCCCATCCCACCTCTCTCAATCACTCTCTTCTCTCCGTTCCTAATGGCACACACACACCACGGAGCTGGTCGCTGGGAGCTCACCTCGACATCACCGCCACCGCATGTTGGCTGCCGTCGACGCGCCTCTCTCTTCCGTATGAGCTTGGCTACTCCCGCGTCTCTTGCCTCCGCGTTTGCTCGAGCTGTGCTTCACTGCTTCTTGCTTGTTAGCCCGTGTTGTCGCCCATCCTCGCTATCACTGCACCCACCACCCCTGCCTTTCTCCTCCGTCTCTGCTCGGCTTCTTGTGTCTCGCCGTGCGCCTCCCTCGCCTCTCTCCCTCGTCGTGTCTCTGCTCGAGCTATGCTTCTGTAAGGGAAAAAATTTAGGAATAAAGAAGAATTAATCAATTCCTAGTTTTTCTCTATTACATTTCAACTATATCTATTTATAGTAAACCAATTACTAATGAAGCTATCCTAATTGAGGCTTGACCTATAATTTACTCATTATATTACATTCCCCTTAACGATAATTTTGTCCTCAAGGTTGTGAAAAAAATTATAAACCCTAATTACAATTAATAAAAGTAACAATTAATCCTAAAGTAATATTTTTTACCTATTTCTATTCTACTATCTAAAATAAACAATTACCTCTAGGATTTTGGCTTTTTTATTGAAATAAATAAAGAAAAAAGATTATTTCTCTAAATACACACGGTTGCAGATAATCTCCAAAATGCGCTTCTCAAGTCCATCACGCACGAAATGGATATACACTCTAACTCAGCTTTAGTGTCCACGAAATGGACCAGATTTCCATTTCCTAAATAGTGCCCACGAAATGGGTGTTTCATGGCCAGCGTCCACAAATTGGCCATGACAATGGTAGTACACGCGAAATGGAAGTAGAGAAATATTGACACCTAGTTTTTATTTTATAACAATAAAGATGTATCTGCGCATTAATTTCAATGATAATACAAAATTAAACAATATAATATGAAACATTACATAATAATTAATTAAGGTTAATAATTAATTTAATTGATTAAGTTGTTTGAGCAGTAATTTTGACAATAATATTTATTTTATCAAAATTAATTTTAATAAAAATTGCCAAAATTGTCTTATCTTTTTTATCTTTGTTCTTACGATGTTATAATTTATTTATCTTCTGAAGCACAAAAACACAAGCTTTAACCTTAAATATTGATTGTATGAGTATATAAAATTATAAAAATTGTATAATATAATTTTTTATTGTTAAAATAAATAAATAAATAAAATATATCTCTTTTTGCTGATACTATTACTGAGATATTGTAAGGCCTGTCCCATTTATTGAGTTTAGGAAAAATATTAGTATTTAACAATATTTCATATAAATTGGATTTTTACTTAAATGCGAATAGTAATTATTGAAAGTAAATTAGTATGTGTTAAATTTAAAATACCAATAATGAAGTAGCGCTCATCATCATAAAATAAAATCTAGTGCCAATATTTTTCTAGTTTCATTTCGTATGTACCACCATTGTCATAGTTTAATTCGTGGACGCTGGTCTTGAAAAGTCTATTTCGTGGGCGCTATCTAAGAAATGGAAATTTGACCCATTTTGTGGCCACTAAAACTGAGTTGAAGTGTATATCCACTTCGTGGGTGATGGATGTTTGGAGCTGCGCATTTTAAAAATTATTTAGAGTTGTGGGTATTTAGAGAAATAATTTTTTTATTTTTTTCAATAAAAAAGCCTTAGGATTCTAATGTTTAAAAAAATTTAGGCCCTCCATCTGTTTAAAATATTTTTTGTAGGCCCAAATCTATTTGTTGATGTGAATTGGACTCTTGTTGAGGTAAATTGGGCTTGGCAAATTGGAGAAAGGCCCAACCCTTGAGGAAGGAACAGGTCCTCATGCTCTGCTTTCTCAGTCTCGTTGCTGCACTTGAGAAGAGAGGGCACCATCCCAAAACAGCCACCACTCATCTCCGCCGTCTGCTTTGCCTGGGTAGGCTCCTGTGCTGCTGCTTGGTCCATCGCCACCCACGGAGACAACACCTCGTCCCGCTTCTTCTCTGTGCCGCATCTACGCTCCCGGTCCCATGGAAAAACCGCCACCGTGAGTGGTGGTGGCTTGGCCACGATTGAGAGAGAACAACGGAACAGAACGCCTCTTCTAACCTTCGCCGCTTCGTCAACTCGGGTCGGCGCGAGCTTTCCCTTCGCGGAGGCGCCGCTTGCTACCACCGCGTCGTTCGTCTTCCGCGGTCTTGGTTCTGGTGCGGGCTTTCTTGTAGCTGCTCCGCCTCTGACCACCGCGTCCGTAAACCTGCAAGGCGGCTTTGGTGTCGGTTCCCGATCCAATAGATCTGTGTCATCCACCTTCCCCGGCGCCACTGTTGGCCTTGCTGAGCCTGCCGCCACTGCTCCGAGTGGTTCTGCCGTCGTGGATGTTGTCGTCCTCCTCAACTGGTTCTGTTCTCCACCCCGTACGACCGCCAGCGTTCAGAGGTTCTGTCGCTTGACCTTGATTTCTGCTTCTAATTTTGTGTTCTGTTGAAGGCTTTTCTGTTGTTCTACGATGGAGCCCTGGATTTGGATTTTTGCTTGAAATTCTGAATCTGAAATTTGAAATTGTGATTGATATGGAATTTCTGTTGAGAAACGTTTTTGGATCTGAATCTGGTGGTTGTGAGAGGGTAATTTTGGCTTTGAATTTTCTGCAAACGGATTTTTCCATCTTTCTTCATAAAATTTTGCTAAATAAAATGCATCCCAAAGGGTTTTAGGATCATCAAAGATAATTTCTCTATGGATGTAAGTTTCCAATCCATTAAGAAATGTCTTCAATGTTGCAGCATAATTCCAATTCACTCTGAGTATAAGACAAAAAAGTAGTAAAATACGCATCTACACTTCCAATTTGTACCCTTGGAGGTGAGATCGCTAAACCACTATAAAAAAAAAAAAAGGAAAAATGGTGCCCAGTGAAAGCACCATTGTAAGGGGAAGGATTTAGGAATAAAGAAGTCAATCAGAGGGAAATTAGGAAGAATTAAGAGGGAGAGAATAATTCCATTGATGGAATTTCAAAGAAGAAAGACTACACATTACTCAATTCCTGGTTTTTTTCTATTACATTTCTACTATATCTATTTATAGTAAATCAATTACTAATGAAACTATCCTAATTGGGCCTTGGCCTATATTTTACCCATTACAGCTTCCTCCTCGCCGCGCCTCCCTCCGTCTCTTGGGTGGTTGTTGCTGCTCGTTCCTCGTCGTCTTGCGTCTCTGCTTGTTGGAAGACCACCGAAGGTTACTTAATTTTTCTTGCTTACTTTTTTCGTTTTTAATCTGTTGTTCATAAAAAAAATTGTGATTTGGTTAATTTAGTTTTTAACGTGATCAAAATGATTTAGTTAGAAACAGTTAGTTAATTTTGTGTGTTTAGTCACCAAAAATTTTGTGTTTGTTTACTCAGTATCGTGTTTGTTAGTTCAGAGACTGGTACTAAAATTTCTGTCTCTGTCTCTAAAATTTCAGTATTTCAGTACCTCCAAAAAGTAGGGACACAGGGGACTGAAATTTTTAGAGATGGAGACTGAAACTTTAATAACATTTTATACCTAAAATACTTTCATTTCAATTAATTAATTCCAATTTTACCCTTTGTACAAATTAAATTAGAGTTTCATTTTTGTTTCAATTACTGTCTCCCATTTTACACCAAACAGAATATTGGGATTTATTTCAATCCCTGTCTCTTAGTCTCTATCTCTCAGTATCAGTCTTTCCGTCTTTGTCTCTCCACCAAACGCTACCTAATGGACTGATTGTTTGGTTATGAATTTATGATGAGACTTGAATTTGTTGAATGGGAAGTTTGCTAATTACTAATTTAGTTATCCTGCCGATTGCGGATGTGTTGGTTTGCTAATTTTGAATTTGGAAAGAAAATGTTTGGAGATTGATATTTAGTTATTTAGTTTTACTTTGTGGTTATGATATTATTATGATTCTGCTATTAAAAATAATAGGAATGCACCTTATTTTCAATTTTAGTTTTGAGGGCCCTGAAATTCCATTGTTAGAGTTGATTGTTGATTGCCTTTAATTTATTGTTAATTATTAATAGGCTTTGTTGCTACAATGTGATTGTTAATTGCCTAATTGGAATTGATTGCTAATTGCCTAATTGATTGTCAATGTGATAGTGTAATTAGAATTAGATAGTAGGCTCTGTTAGAATTGATTGTTAGTTGATAATAGACTGTTAAAATTGATTGTTAATTGCCTAATTGATTAATTGTTAATTGTTAATAGGCTCCATTGCTGCAATGTGATTGTTAATTGCTTAGTTGGAATTGATTACTAATTGCCTAATTGATTGTCATTATTATTGTGTCAAATTAAGATATTATTGTAGTATTGACCAATAATATGTCTATTTTCGTAGTAGAAATTGAGACTTGATTGTTGTTAATGTTGGTGAAGATATATATTTCAAAATTTAATTTTAAGTTTTTGACTATTTTATATTTTTATTTAAGTACGACCGGATTAGCCAGTTCAACTAGTAACCCACCGGTTGAACTAGTGACCAGTAGTGTGACTGGTTCGGTTCTGACAACTATGATCACATCCTTGGAAATAACTTACCTATAAGCTTACTCCGTTCTAGGTATGAAATTGGTATATTTTGTTGATTGTTGGCATGAAATCAATAAATGAAAGTATAAATGCCAGCTTTAATAAAACTGAACAACTCAACCTGAATTTTTGGCAGATTGCATGGGTTTTAAGGTGAAAAATAATTTCTTCATCCAAGGACTCATAATCTTCCTTTATGGGTTGCAATTCCCTCATGTTGACTTTCCTTCCAAGGCATAGCTGTGTTCCTTTGTTGTATTCTTTACCCAAATTCACCAACCATGTGAAGGAACTTCATGCCCAGTTAATCACCAATGGCATCAAATCTCCTTCCTTATTGGCCAAGTTAATTGAACATTATTGCGAATCGCCATTCAAACATGTTGCTAATAATGCACATTTAGTGTTCCGGCATTTTGACAAGCCAGACTTGTTTCTCTTCAATACTTTGATTAGATGTGTTCAACCCGAGGAGTCCATTACTACTTTCCAAAATGAGTTTTCAAGGGGAGCCATGGTTTTCAATGATTATACTTACAATTTTGTTCTTGGAGCCTGCGCTCGCTCTCCCTTGGTTTCATCATTATGGTTAGGTAGACAATTACATGCCCTTATAGTAAAACATGGGATTGAATCAGATATTTTGGTTCAGACTACAAAGATACATTTTTATGCTAACCACAAAGATATTAAATCTGCCAGAAGGATGTTCGATGAAATGCCAGAAAGAAGTGTTGTCACTTGGAATGCTATGATAACAGGTTATTGTTCCATGAAAGAAGGAAATGAGGATCATGCTGCTGCTGCGTTGTCTTTATTTTGCAACATGTTGGTGGATCCTAGTGGTGTTAAGCCAACAGATACTACCATAGTTTGTGTTCTTTCAGCAGCTTCTCAAATGGGAATTATAGACATTGGGGCCTGCATACATGGCTTTGTAGGAAAAACAGGGTATAGTCCTGAATATGATGTGTTTATAGGAACTGGTATGGTGGATATGTATGCGAAATGCGGATGTCTGAACAGTGCCTTATCCATCTTCTGGCAAATGAATGTGAAGAATGTATTGACTTGGACAGCGATGACTACTGGCCTAGCCATACATGGGAAAGGAAGACAAGCCTTGGAGATTTTCTATAAAATGGGAGCTTATGGTGTTAAGCCGAATGAAGCAACTTTTGCAAGTTTGTTTTCAGCTTGTTGTCATGCTAGGCTTGTAGAAGAAGGCCTTCAATTGTTCCACGATATGAAGAGAGTGTTCGGAGTGACACCTCAGATACAACACTATGGTTGCATTGTTGACCTTCTTGGCCGAGCCGGACAGTTAACAGAAGCTTATGATTTTGCCTTGGGGATGCCAATTAGTCCTGATTCTGTTATTTGGAGGAGTTTGCTTGCAGCTTGCAAGATTCATGGGGACATTGTGATGGGAGAGAAGGTGGGTAAGTTTCTTCTGCAGTTAAAAGAGGAGACTTGTCCAAATGTGACTTCGACAAGCGAGGATTATGTCGCTCTTTCAAACGTTTATGCTTCAGCCGAAAGGTGGAATGATGTTGAGACCATAAGGAAAGGCATGAAAGCCAGGAGTGTTTTGAACAGAACTGGTTCTAGCTCTGTTCAAACCGTTAACATGGCTACCTTGTAACATAACATTGATACAACAACGTTGTTAGTAACAATGAGAACTTTTTGGTCAACCAATATGGAGTAGTTGGCATTAACCTAGAATGAAGATAAAGAAAAGAGGAACTCTTTCAATGTCTTTAACGATTAGTTTTGGTTCATGGTTCTACTTGTAAAGAGTACGATCATTAGTAACGTTTTCTTACGTTTTATTGGTTAAGTATTACTATCTCCTATATATGTAGCAGTGATAGTGCCAAATAAAAGCATAATTAGTTAATTATATGGTTATTTACATTTTTCAGAGGGGGATAGAATGAAAATGATAATATTGACAGGATCATCATAATTTTGAGATATTAGATAGTTAGGATAATAATGTGATCAACACATTTCAACACTTCTGATAGTGAAATTGTATTGAGCTCAAGATGAAACCATATAGCAAATAAAAAAAAAAGGAGAAAACAAAATGAAAAAAAATATTAAAGTACAACTCAAATCTTAATTCATAAATATTGATAATCTTTAGCCACTTTTTAATTGTTCTGATAGCTGTTGTACATTGTCAACACTTATTAGTTATTACAACTTATTATTAATTCTGTTCTTTGCATATAACACAAAAAGTTCTCCACTTCTGTAATTTAAGTGGTCATTCTTTATTTGAAAATTTGGATTTCATGTATAACATTTATTTTCAATTTTTTGTGGTAGGTCTATTCTTTGTTCCGGTATATTAGTTTAACGTGACTACGTGAGTAATATTTCGAATTAGTCTCTAAATTTTTATATTGGATATATTAATTCTTAACAAAAAATTGACAACTTGGATTTTGATTTTTTAGAATACTAAATAAATAAAAAAAATATTTTAAAGAACGATTAGGAAGATTTAATTATTAAAAAGGACTTCTAATACCAAAATTATTAAAAAAGATTAATGTTTATAATATTTAAAAAGAAGAATCAAACTTTTTTATAAAGAACTAAATATATCTTTATTTCTGAATTTTGGATCATCTTCATAATTATTTATTATTTTATTTATTTTTTCATTTATGCGATTTTGAAGGAACAAAAGAAGGTGGTTGTGATTCCACACTCTTGGCAACCTTGGAGAAGAAGAGCATTTAAGAAGGCACCATTCAACACAAGGTTTTGAGTTTAGAGTGACCTTGGAAGAACGCTACACGAATTCAAACGCTATACGAATTCAAATGCACTAAGTTCTTCTGCTTATATAGCCTTCAATTGTTGTTATTATTATTTATTTTTTCCAGTTAAATAATTAAGAGTGATACACACATTATGATTTTATCTATGTATGAAAGATTTATTTTTGTCCTGTCTGTACTATTGTGTATTTCTTTTCGATTAATAATGGTTATGACCATGGATTTAAATTAACAGGTTAACGCAAAAATTAATACAGAATTGGTTAAGTTTATTATCTTACAATTTGAGATTTGTGATACGTATTTTAAATTTAAAATTTAAGATAGTATCAGAGCTTTTTTAAGGTGATTTTAATTATCAATAAAGTTTTATATCTAAGCAAAATATTTAATCAAGTCTAATCTTATAACAATTTTTTTAATCACGCGCTTCCTTCTCTTTTTCCTTCTCCTCCTTCTGTGTTTTCTTTTCTTTCTTCTCCTCCTCTTTCTCTTTTTTCTTTTTCTTCCAAATTCGCACACACACAAATTCTTCTTCTTCCAAATTTGCGCACACGAGTTCTTCTTTCCTTCTTCTCCTCCTCCTTATTCTTCCAAATTCACGCACGTAGGTTCTTCTCCAATGTTACGACTTCTTCTTCTTCTTTTTCTTTTTCATTATCGTCATCACCAATAGTACCAACATTTTACAAATGTTTTTATCAGTTTTGATTTTCTCATATGCCATCATTAAATAAATTTGTGTTTATTTTTTAATTTATTTTGGTTCATTTGTGTGTTGATTGAGGTTCATTTAATGCTGTTGATAAGTATTGACCAAATTTTTTATTCCTTAACTAATTTCAGTTCATTTCTTAGTTTAATTGAGGTTCATTTAAATTCAGAAATAAATTCGATATATTTTTGTTGGTGATTGAGTCTTTGTAACTGGTTGTTCAAATCTCTGAACTAATTTCGGTTCATTTGTGTGCTAATTGAGGTTCACTTGCTCCGTTTGGTTGATGTATAGGATGAGACATAGACACAAAGACACAGACACTAAAAACATAGACATAAAATATTTGTGTCTATGTATTATGTTTGGTAAAAATAATAAACAAGACACAAATATTTCATTCAACCACAAATTTTACCAACACCACTACACATCCATCACCTCAAAGGCTACATGTCATAACCATTAAATTTTTATTTCTTCCCCTATTTTTTTCTTCTAATATCATCTCAAATTATCATTTAAATATTAAATATATAATATTTTTTGGAAAAAAATAGAGAATCAAAGTCCGAAATTTATCAAAAATTAATTAAAATTCAAATAAATAAAAAATTAAATGTATAATTTTTTTAAAAACAGAAAAATAAATTTGGTTGTAGAATTTAAAAGATGAAGTAAAAAAAAAAGAAATATTTGAGAAAATAAGAGGATAAATTTTGAAAATTTAAAAATTGAATAAGGATAAAAGAGTAAAAAAGTAGTGTCTCACAAGTTGTGTCTCAGTGTCTCATTAAATTGGAGGTACACTAATTTAGTGTCTCCGTATCCATCTGTGTCTTTCCGTGTCTATCAAAAATCTGTGTCTTACCAAATTTTTTATTCCTTTAATAATATTAGTTCATTTCTTAGTTTAATTGAAGTTTATTTGAATCCATAAATGAATTTGATGTGTTTTTTTTAGAATTGAGTTTTTTACTGCTTGTTTAAATCTGAACTAATTGAATGGAATAGAGTAGAATTTAATGCAATTGAATAAAGTGATGATAAATAATTTTTATTCTTCTTTGCTAAAAAATTTGGTCAATACTTATCAGCAGTATCAAATGAACTTCAATTAACACAAACACATCGAATTCATTTATGAATCCAAATAAATCTCAAATAAACTAAGAAATGAACCAAAATTACTTAAGAAATAAAAAATTTGATCAATAGTTATCAGTAGCATTAGGTGAACTTCAATTAACACACAAGTAAACTAAAATTAATTCACAAATGAACCAAAATAAACTAAAAAATGTACCGAAGTTATTTAATGACGGTACCAGAAAAAGTTATAACCAATAAAGATGTTAGCAACATGTTGGTGTTGTTGGTGATGACGATAACGAAAGAGGCGAAGAAGAAGAAGAACCTACGTGCGCGAATTTGAAAGAAGAAGGAGGAGGAGGAGGGGGAGAAAGAAAAAATGAAGACAAAGAACGATATATTTTGCGTTATTAAAATGCACGTGTGTATACGCTGGTATGATAAAAATGACTTTTGTTAAATTTAGACCAACTTGATTAGATTTAATTATTAAAAATACTTAAATATGTGGTTAGTTATATACATCTATGATAAATTTAAAAAAATATTATTTTTTACGAGATAATACATTTAAAATTATTATTAAAATTTAAAATATTACAAAATTATGTTATATATTTGATTAAAAATCTAAGTATCACATTTAATTAGTAATTTAGTATACCCTCATGAGAAGATGAGAAGAAGAAACGATGGAAGACTGTATAAATAAAAAAATAAATAAAAATAAATAAATCATTATAAAAATAGTCAAAATTTTACGAGAAATGGAATTTATTACTATAAAAATTACAAAAAATAAATAAAAAATAATTAAAATATATATGTTTCTTTATAAAAAAATTTTAGTCTTTTTTTTTAAATATTATAAACTTTGACCTTTTTTAATAATTTTGATATTAAAATTTTTTTTAATAATTAATTCTTTCTAATGGTTGTTCAGAGTAATTTTTTTCATAAATACGAATCCCTAACCATTTAATCCAACCGTATTCTTTTTAAAAGATTGAGGATTAATTTTTTTAAAATGTTAGAAACTAGTTTATTCTTTTTATTTTTATTAGAGATTAATTTATCTAATATTTTTAAAAATAAAAACTAATTTATTAGAATAATTTACCTAAAAAAATGAAATGAAATCCATTATTATTTCAATGTTCAAGATCAAATAAGATTATTAAACATGAGTTATTCCATATAAATCGAATTGAGCACATCCGACTTACATAAATATCTAGTAAATCGAATGAATAAACATCGAATTAGAACAAAACCTAAAAAATCGGAAGTGACTAATTTAATGTACTAGTGGAGCTAGTCACATTGGCCTGGGAAGTTTCAGCTCTTGATAAATCCAATGAAACTGCTTTAATTTACTTCGAATTACTAACACCAAGTGAATTGAGTCTAATAGATTCTATTTACTAAATAAGATGAGCCAATGTACAAGTCTAAGGTATATAATATTAGACAGTTTGAGATATTAATATTATTTTTTTATTTTTTTATTTTTTGAGTTCAATTAAAAAATTAATAATTTTTAATAAATAGTAATTAATTTTTTCAATTATATTGTTATCATAAAGTTTAAATATTAAACTTTAAATTCTAACTTCTTAGAATTTTAATTTAAATTTTAAATTTAATCTCCAAAATTAGAGGATAAAAAAATAATTTTACCATCCAGTTCTTTATTGGTTTAATCGATATTTTTATTTATTAGTCGAATTCTTTTAGTTTAATAATTTAATAATATATTTTAAGTCTACACTTTTAAATATTGCTAGCTAATTAATAACAAAAAATAATAAATTTTATCTATCTTCTAGTATTCTCAATGTATATAAACTATTAAAAAATAAAAAATTCATTAAATCTTTTTAATTAACGAATACTCATTAGAAGATTTAATTAATGAATACTCAATAAATCTTTTTAATTAATGAGTGTTTATATATAATCTGCCTGCTTAAAAAATGTAAGAATAAAAATTTTGAATTAATTTCTATTTTTTATCATTTAGTAGTTCACATATATTGAGTAAAATTTATTATTTTTTATTATTAATTAATTAGCAATATTTAAAAGTATAAATTTAAAATATATTATCAGATTATTAGACTAAAAAAATTAAACTAATAGATAAAAGTATCGATTAAAAATAATAAAAAATTAGATTATAAAATTATTTTTTAATCCTCTAATTTTAGAGATTGAATTTAGAGTTTGAATTAAAATTCATAATTTAAATTAGAAATTAGAATTTAAAGTTTAATATTTAAACTTTATAATAACAATATAATTAAAAAAATTGATTGATAATTACTAAAAATTATTAATTTTATAATTGAACTCAAAAAATAAAAAATAAAAAATAATATTAATACCCCAAACGGTTAATATTATAACCTTAGACTCGTACTCTAAATCAAATTAAGAGAATTCGATTTAGGATGTTAAGGGGGCAGGACGGGACTCCCATTCTCGTCCCTAAATTTGCTCCCATTTCTGTTTCCTGTTATGGGAGAATATTGCTTTCCATCCCCATTTTCTACAGGACCCTATTTCTCGTAGGAACTCGTTTTTCCATTTCCCTGTTAGTTTTGACTAATGATTAATTTTCATAGGAATAAAGTTAAAAATATTCATCCTATACAAAAATAGCAAGATTTTATACAAAAAGTTTAAACGGTGACTTCTTTCAAATGACGTAATAGAAGATGCCACGGCGAGCCACAATACAAAGCAATGGACGAGGTGAGGAACGCGATAGCAGAGAGGAGAATAAACACGACAACAGAGTTATGGAAAGAAACGCCACGAATATAGAGAACTACGCGGTGAGGGTGATAGAATGGTGAGGGTGACAATACGGTGACACGGGAGAGTGGCGAGGGGATGGCTGTAGAGAGGTTGGATGAAGTATGGACGACGCTAGGGATCTATGAATTGAAGAAGGGTTATGAAAGTGAGGATTAGAAATTTTGGGTTTCTTTCTCTCTTTCTCTATATATGACATGTGAAATGACTAAAAAACATGTATGAGAAAAACTATTAAGGACATTAAGTAAATTTATGAATTTCGAGGATTAGTGGAGACGGGGTGAGGATCTTTGCTTGGATTTTTGTGCCTGCTTCGAGAAAATTTTGTCCTGTCCCCGTCTATGTGAAAAAAATTTTACAGTTGGATCTCCATTCGAGGTAATCTCCACAGGAATCTCCACGTCTCGGAGAATTTTACCATCCTTAATTCGATTCGCATTGCTCATCCTCCTTGGTAAATCGAATCTATTAGACTCGATTTACTTAGTCTTAATAATTCGAAGTAAATCAAAAGCAATTTCATTTGATTTATTATGGGTTGAAACTCCCCAACGTGACTCCACTAGTAAATTGAATATAGTTATTTTGATTTACTAGGTTTTATCCTAATTCGATACTCATTCATTCGATTTACTAAAAGTTTACTCAATTCAATTTATATGAAATAATTTAAATCGAGTTTAATAACTTCGATTAATATAGAATAAGTACATGCATGTAATCTTATTTGATTTAAGACATTCAAATAATATTAGATTTCATTTTATTTCTTTAGGTGAATTACCCAATTTATCATTAAAGGCTATTTTGGAGTATCATTTGTTTTAATTAAAGTTCCTAATTGTGCGGTGAATATTTCTAGTATTTCACAAGCTTCCAACTTCCAAGAGCAGCTAATTTGGTAACAAGTAATTTTTTAATTTATTTTGTTTATTTCAATTAAATCTTCCACTAATTCTGTCAGACCTGAAAATGTTACATTTTTTGGTTTTTCAACCTTGGCGCATTCACTATCTTGTAATAAAGTTGTACTTGTTTTTTATAAGAACCTCTAGTGTTGTGTGTAAATGTATAGTACAGATGAATGTTATAAGATTGTAATATTTAGAATTAGAGACTGTCCTTTCATAATTGTAATATTTGAATTATTCAAGCATCATATTTAGAGACTATTTTAGATTAATTAAAATTTAAAGAATTAGATCGAGTTATTCCTGAAATTCGAGGGACCAAATCAAATCATTAGTCGAAAAATCATCTCTGCTAAGATAGGTGCATTACGAGTTATCATACTTTTATTTATTTATTTTTTAAATAAACGAAAAAAATATGAGTGCTTTGATCGTTCGAAAATTACATTTCCATACATAAAAATTAAAGTGAATATTCACATGTGTAAAGATAATAATTATAAACTATTAGATGGTTCGAATATTTAACTAAATTACTTAATATAATACGTGTTAATATTTTAATTATCATCTTTACATATAGATATTTTTAGGATCCTGCTAGAAAAATAATGGACTATTGAGTTAGCCATATTATCTAGAATAATCATCCGAGTATTAGGGATAATAAACATCTTTTAAAAGATTAAACTGATTTTGGGATTCACCAAAAATTAAACTTTTGACCTTTCGAATCTAAAGTTTTAATACCATATCATGATACCATTCATTCAAAAAATTTCAGCTAATAACACTAATAGTTATATCTCTAATACTCTCTAAACCTCCATTGTATACATTGTACAAATATTCCATTAGTTCCTCATTCTTTCCCATATTTTTATGCAAGCTAAATAACCACTAAAATTAGTAATTACTTCAAATTTGAGTTGAGAGAGCCCTCTATTTATTCCTTCCAGTTTGATATTCAAATTTCAGCAAAAAAAAAAATAAAAAGTACAAATTGGTCTCTCATTTATCAGCTTCACAGCCTTGTTGCAATTCGCGATATGTTGCTGTTCTTCTTGACCAAGATGCACATTTAATAGAAGCGAGAACAATCATCCATGTTCAATTCATTCAATAAATTAATGACCATAAACCACTAACTCTCTACATTCGAAACTTTTGAAATGGAGCCTTTTCTAATTAAAATGACTATGCTGAACTTGTGATTGTCACAAACGCAACATATAGAGAACCAAAGACATTAATACAATTCTTGAGGTTGAAGTTATCTTTTCTTTTCTTTGTTTTAGTCCTAACCGAACTAGTTGTTATGTTAGCCTTTGATAGGATCTCTTGTCTTTTTCACTACTCATCAATTTGTTGGAACAACCAGCATTGAGCTTTTTATAACAATAAAAAAGCTTTAATATTAGGGAAAGCCTTGCAAGGAAAGTTACAAATTATGTTATTACTTACAAATTAAACAGGCTTCAATTGCAACTAACTCAAACTAACTATAATATCATTTTTTCATTATGATTTAATTTGCATAATGATTTATCTCCATTATAAATTTATAACCGTGCACTTAATAATAAATTCTGATAGTTTTTTAGTATTTTTCTAAAATATTAGGTAAACTTCAAATTTTTCAAAAACAGAGCGCGCAAGATTTTATGGTTTTAACATGCCAAATTACATCATCTGTCATAGGTACAGGTCTTTGATACTGAATGTGTGATTACAAGAATTTACAAGGAAATAAGATTGTTCTCTTGTCAAGATATACGACAAATACATTAGAAACACATTAAATATTTATTTCTTCATTATACGAAAATTAACCAATTTAATAATGTATTCTCTTAACAAATTCTTTTAAAATAATCAGTAAATAAGAAATCCTTGCATACTCCGACCTTAATAATAAATCACATATCACAACCACAAATTTTATAAGATTTGTAAGTGATAAACAAAAAAGAAATGAAAATAAATAGTTATAATTTCTCTTGAAAAAGCACACATGTTAAATAAGAGAGGAAAAAAAATTGAGAACTGAGACATCTTTCTCTTCCTTTAAATACTTCTTTCTTTCTCTTTAATCTTTACTTATTTAGAACTTGTTGATTGGTAGTTAAAGAAAAGTTAATCTCCAGTAAACCGATTAAATATACTTCAATTACGTGCAAGTAATTTCATTAATAAAGCACTAAATGTTAGTGAATAACATTAATAATTTCATAAATTCTCCAACGAACAACTACATTATTCCACTGAAATGATTTTGGGACTTTTAAGTTTCTCCTTCAAACACATGTTATAGTAGTAAATTTGAGCATTACAAAGAATTAACCTATAAAAAACGAAAATATTTGATAACAAAAAAAATCAGTCAAAAATAGCCATAACTTTTTTTATTTAGCATTCATTAATTGTTGCGATAATTAATGAATGCTAAATAAAACAAGTTTTGGCTACTTTTTTTTGTCTCCCTAACATTACCAAAAAAAATGAGGAATCCATTAATCATGTGATATATTCTTATTCAATCCTGTTACGTTACCAACAACATTTCTGCCAACATCTGCCAACTCTTATTTATAACTGTGTTTAATAGAAGTGTCTTTGTGAATGTGTTTAATAAAAATACTTTTTTTATGGCTGGATTTAATAGAAATGTCTTTATAGATATATTTTTTAGATGTGTCTTTTTATATACGTTTAAAATATACTTTTCCATTCTTATTTTATATTCTCTTATTTATTCTTTTTCAAAATCTCTCCCGTTTCTCAGGGTGATCCAACAACACAAAAAGCCTTTTTTGTTGTTATTAAATGATAAAATACAAAATGTATATTAAAAATGAGTTAAAAATGTAAAAATTTATATGTAATTGTTTTTATGTATGTGAAGTTGTTAATTAAAAATCGTTAGATAATTTGACAATTGTTATCTAACATATCTTAATTAACACCTTCACATAAAAACAAATATATATGTAAACAGTTTTCAGTAAATTTTTATATATAATATACATAAATATATAATTACTTATTTGGTGACTATTTTTTATGTGCATGTATGATTTTTATTACGACAATTAAGATAGATAATATATGGGAGCTACTCAGATAAAAATATTTAAAAAGTCTTTTTTTAAAGATGTTTAATAATAATTAAAATTTAGTATATATAATCGATTAAACTGTGTTATTTTTGTCAAAATTAGATTAGACAAATTAATTTGATCGAAAAGATGGTGAATCAAATCTTGAACTAGTCTAAATTTATTTTTTTATAAAAAATAATCTTATGACGACAAGTAAATTACTAAAATTTAGGATTCTCAAAATTAATAATAGTTTTCTATAATAAAGGTATTGTAATAATTTTTTATAAAAAAAATATTAATTTAGACTAGTCAAAATTTGATTCACCATTTTTTCGGTCAAATTAATTTGTCTAACCTAATTTTGACAAAAATAACACGATTTAATCGGTTATATGGATTAAATTTTAATTACTAAAAATATCCTTAGAAAAAAGATATTTTAGATCTCAAATATATAATTGTTTACAATATAATCTACCACTAATTTAAACACTTACTAGGATTAACCCAATATATATGTCCCTCCAAAACGGCATAAGAATTTCTGGTATGGAAATGAGTTGAAGAATGGAAGTTTGTGCGCCTCATCAGATCATATGTTATGAGAGCAATCCTTGAGTAATCATAATGAATCATGAAATTTGAGTTTCACTTCAATGATCCTTGACATATAAGTAATAATAAGCACTCACACACAAAAATGGTCCACCAATCTTTCTTTCTATCTACCCTTCACTTTCAAAAACACCGCTAACGACTTATGGAAGGTGATAGTGCCTTCACCCAACAAAAAACAAAACCCATTTTCAGTTTTGAGGTTTTGTTTGTTGTCTCATTTTCTTGAGAGTTTGCATTTCATGAAGGGGAGGCCTACTATGTACTACAATGGCATGCTGATAAACAACAACGCCGTCTTCGATTCCGATCCGGGTTTTCTTGAAGAAGGGAAAGCTACAATGGAGATCAATAATAGTGAAGTTGTTGAAGGGATTGTAGTTACTGAAGTGAATGAAGAATGTGATGAGAATGGTTGCAAAAATGAGACTACTTTTGCTGCTGAATCCAGTTCTGGCTCTGAATTTGTGTCATCTGAGAAAGAACATAATGGTCAAAGTAGTGCTGAGGAGCATTCATGTTCACCACCTTCAATGGGGTCTCCGGTTCAAGAAATGGATGACTCAAATTGCACACAAAGTCCAAATGGAAGTAGTGAAGATGAAGAGAAAAAGGATTTTGGTAATGAGAAATTTTGTATTTATTTGCATAAACTAATCAAGTTTAACTTTTATGTATAGTAAGACATTCAGGTAACCCAAAAAATAAAGCGGCTATTTCGTTAAATATATCAAATTATCTAACTGTTATCAGCTATCATCGATTAACTGTTTTTGTTTGTGTTTATGTATGTAATGGCAGATGAAGTAACGTCCTTGATAATTTATATTAAAAAAGAATTTGTTGGATTATATTTCTTAAAAGAATTCAATTTTCATTGTCAGTGTTGGAAGTTGAGATGATGAAGGAGAGGTTTGCAAAATTATTACTTGGAGAAGACATGTCAGGTTGTGGAAATGGTGTCCCTACAGCCTTGGCTATATCCAATGCCATAACTAATCTTTGTGGTATGTATGAATTCGAAACAAGTTTTTTCCATGTTCCTGCTTCTAATTGTTATTTAGCTTGCTAATTATTAAGGTATGAATTTCCTGAATAATCTGCTGCAGCCACCCTGTTTGGACAACTCTGGAGATTGGAACCCCTGACTTCTGAGAAGAAAGCAATGTGGAGAAGAGAGATAGAGTGGCTACTTTCCGTCGCCGATCATGTCGTAGAATTGAAACCTACATGGCAAACTTTTCCAGATGGAACCAAGCTTGAGGTCTAACACAACTTCACAAAAAATAATCATAATATGCTTTTCTTTTAGTTTACTCAGGATAAACTCTTAAATGAAGTTCTAATTCGCTTTGTTTTGAAAGATACCTAAAAAACCAAAAAAAAAAATGTTTTCCTTTTAGTATTCATTCTCTTTATTATTGGATAGCGCGTTGGACTTGCTTGATTTAAGTCTAAAGTTTTATCGAATGATAAAGAGAACGAATCTACTTATTATTTAAGAAAAAGAAAATGTATATGTAACACAATTCTTTGGTAATTTATGCTTAAAAATACTCTGCTTCGAAAAGTAAATTCCGTTTGATTAACTCTCAAATGTGAAACAGGTCATGACTTGCAGACCACGTTCAGATCTTTATGTCAATCTTCCTGCTCTGCGAAAATTAGATAACATGCTTCTTGTAAGATTTCTTTATTGCATTTCAATGAACACCAATCAATTTTATTTCAAAATAATCCATTCTAGTTTTCTTCTTCTTTTTGCATTTTCATAGGAAATACTAGATGGTTTCATCAATGCTGAGTTCAGGTATGTAGAGCAAGGTGTTCTTGCACCGGACACGGATGACGGTTCGGCTTCTTTTCGAAAAGTGGTGCAGCGACAAGAGGAGAAATGGTGGCTTCCTGTTCCTCAAGTTCCACCCTATGGCTTACACGAGAATTCAAGAAAGCAGTTGCAGCACAAGCGCGATTGCGCAAACCAAATACTCAAAGCTGCCATGGCTATTAACAGCACCACTCTTGCTGAAATGGAGGTTCCTCATGCATATTTGGAGTCTCTTCCAAAGGTGTGATATGAATCATCCATCATAGTATCATCCACAAATACTAATTCTATACCTTAAACTTCATATCTTTGTGATAGCTAAAGATCGTGAGATGATTTGAGAGATTTGATTAAATTGTCATCTAACAGTTTTCAACTTACGTTCTGTATTGTATTTGTATTCAACTTTCGTACTGTGTTTATACACTATCCTTCTATATTAACTCAAACTTTGTGATTCAATGAGATTATGGAAAATACAACATAATGTTGAGATTATTGTTCTTTTGTTTTCAGACAGCAAGAGGCAGCTTGGGAGATGTAATTTATAGGTACATTACATCAGAGAATTTTTCTCCAGAGTGTTTGTTAGAGTGCCTTGATGTATGTTCTGAGCATCAAGCAATAGAGGTTGCCAACAGAGTTGAGGCTTCAGTTTATATCTGGCACAAGAAGACCAACTCGAAGCTTCCGAATCGCGCCACCAGATACAGTTCAAGATCTTCATGGGAGATGTTCAAGGATCTAATCCTTGAAGGTGACAAGAGAGAATTGCTTATAGAGAGAGCAGAAACTCTTATGCTCTCCTTGAAGCACCGTTTTCCTGCTCTCCCTCAAACTGCATTAGATACATGCAAAATCCAATGCAACAAGGTTCGTATTATCTATTAATAAAATCTTGATATAAATAGTTTTGTATTGAAGGTACTTTCTCTCTTCCAAATTCGGAATGATATTATAAATTTTAGAATAGTAATATTTACTCCTTTTTCATATAAAAATACTCTATGCTTATTAAAATTACACATCAAATTAGTCATTATGTTTTTTTTTTATATTTACACATTGATTTATATATTTTTTAACTAAATAATTAAATTTATCATAGTAGAATAATCAAATCTTACACGAATAATAAAACTTGTTTATAGTAGTAAAATAAAAAAAAAAATTAAAAGATGCCAAATACATATTTCTATATACGATGTATGATGTATGATCGATGACTAATCTTTAATTATACACACATAAGATTGATTGTTTTTAGAATTGTTCTAATCAATCTTATACATACAAAGCTACATGTTAACAATTGATTTTTGCAATAGTTTTATATTTATATATTTTAAATTAGAACAAAGTTTGGCAAAGTTTAATCTACCTCCACTCTCTTCATAAAATCATAGTTTGCTTTTTTCTGAGATTTAAAAAATTATACACTTTCTACTTATATGATTTATAAACAATCCTATATGTCCAACAAATATTATTATATTTAGCTAATACTTGGTTGGTAATAATTTGCTTCCATATTTATAGAAATTTTACACACATAAATTAATAAAATTTATTTGTTAAAATAATTTAGTATTTGTAATAGTCAAATAATGACAAAAAAATACTAAAAATTGCTGTCCCCAAGAATTTCTTATAATTTATTTTGTGGATTATACTTTTTAAATAGTGGATATGCTATATGTGTTAAAATTTTGACCACACTTCAAATTGTTTTGTATTATAGGATGTTGGGAAATCAATTCTAGAGAGCTACTCTAGAGTACTAGAGAGTTTGGCTTCAAATATTGTTGCAAGAATTGATGATGTGCTCTATGTGGATGACTTGACCAAACATTCTTCAGATCAGTTCTCAATGCTCCCAAAACTTGGTTTGATCACTCACAACAATCATATTTCTTCAGTTCCATATGTCCCAACAACATCATATAATAATAAATCAGGTCTGGGAACACCAAAAGCAGGGGTTATTTGCCCTGCAAAGGGAGGAAAATCATCAATGACCAATAATAATAATAGTAACATTAATAGAGTAATTTTGACAGATTTTCTTAGCATTGATAGAAAAGGGAAGGACTATGGATGTGAAATTGAGAACTTAGTTCCAACATTAACAGAATTTGATGATGAGGTTCCACCTTGTGAAACAGAGGCAAGTGATTGCACAGATGATGATGTCAAGCATAAAGCATTGGAACAGGCTTGGATAGAGTGAAATGCTTTTGGTCTTATTGAACTTTGATGGTGCATTTCCACATTTTTTTTTAATTTTAATTTTGGTGTTTCATATTTCCTCCATCGTTGTAAGTAGATGAAATGAAAAACATGTCTTTGAATATAAGCATTGTATGGTTATATATTGACATGTTATTTATCCATTGTTAAATATAGTATATAAAGAACTGATTTGTCCTGTCTAATTTTAATAAAAATAACACAATTTAATCGGCTATATGTGTTAAAATTTTAATTATTTAAAAACATTTAAAAAAAAGACATTTTTGATATTTTTATCTGAATGATTCCCTCTTACATATCATTTTAACAAGGAATAAATAATATTTTGACATACAATATAACAATGATTATATTCGAAAAATATTATTTCTCATGAGAAGTGCGAAAAATTCACATATTTAGATTGAAAAAAGTCTTGATATTATTTACTCTTTATTAATCACTCTAAACATTTTTATATGCTTCTATTATAACTTTTTTTTAATAAAATAAGATGGAGCAAAAAATAAATAGATACATTAAAAAATATAAAATTTTAGTTATTTTTAACATTATTATCACCAAATTTAAAGATCAACATTACTTCATTTTTTATAATATATGAATGATCTATCAATAATTTTTGTTATGGAAAATCGTTTCATTCTTTCTCGATTAAGAATATTAAATGACAAAAAAAAATTAAATTAGCCATTTTTTCTAATTTTTTTTATAGAAATCGTTATTTAATTTTTAATCGCCCCACATTTATAAGATAAACTCAGCTAAAACACAAATGTTTTACATTTTTAATATATTTTTTTATATAATACACAAATATTATTATTCTGATCAATAACACCTAATCTATTTGATCTGTTCTTCGTATTGATTCTGTCGACTAAAATAAATTAAGTAAACATTTCAACTTTTAGTGGAACCAAGTCTTTCCATACAGTTTTAATAATGTTGTAACTAGATCCAAAAGAATATCTGCCAGCAAGACCTACATAAATAAGCTAGTAACAAAAATATCTTTTTTGTCGAATTTCTACATAATTCTATCTTCTTTTTCTATTGTTAGTCTAGCTAATTACACGATTTCTTTTCGCACTAGTACAATTTTTTTTATTGAAAATTTTATGTCTACTCTAATTTATTCCAAAATCCACACTTTTTTATTAGAATCTATTTTTTCTTTGGTTTAAAACCAACAAAAAAAAAATATCTTTCAAGTTATTGCACTGCAACCAGTTATTATCTCAAAAACGAATTCTCCTCTACTCTCTAACTCCAAAGTCAACGAATTAATCATCTTGTTTGTCACCTATTACTCCTTATTTGCAAATGAAAAAAATCTTTCCACAAACCCCTTCCTTTTTTCCCTTCTTTTTGGTAATGTTTGAATTGAAAGCATCTCATCAAAATTTAAATTATTGCATAAATACACAATCTTTTTTAAAAAATGCCATCCTCCTTCAAAAAGTATCAGCATTATTTAAATAAAATAGTTGTATTTTAAATTACTGCATTACTAATATTCAATCCTCTTAAATTTTTGGGTGTCTACACTACTTCTCACCTTAATTCACTAAATTATCTCGTCTTTTCTATCATCTTCACCCTAAAAAAATCTTCTTTATAACATAATGAACCTCTCTACCTTCTTCCTTCATAAATTTAGTCTTTAATTTATCAATAATCTAGTCTTTAATTTATCAATAATCGATTTTCATGTCTTCACAGGTCTCAAATTCACATCCAAGTATATCCCAAGGTACTCAATCGGTAACATCGTCTCCTTGCATTCCATCAACCTATGCATCTTCTGTACTTACTCTTACTCGTAATTGACCGGTATTAGACTAGATAATAGAGGAAAAATGAGAGACAACGCATGAGTATTTTAAATGCATAAGAATAATCAAATATTTGTCCTATCTAGAACTAAAATCTAAGTAACTTCGATAAAAAAAAAAATTCAAATACAAAGAATAGAATCTGTTATACATAAAAGTCATTTTATAATAATAATAAATCAAAATTAAGTACTTAAACAATTAATATACTTTTAAGGTTAAATTTTTCATTTGATTACGTTTGAATTATTGAAAAGATGACTCATTCTGGATTTCTTTAAGAAAAAATAATTATAGATGATATATGTCCTAACTAAACTTTTTTTTTTGGTAACCAACAAATAACACAGAATTACTTTGTTGTCTAGCACATAAGGATTTAATTTTATAAAAATAAGTTTGGTTCTTAGTACCCCAATAAGTTTTTCAGTTTGAACGCACTTGTGAGTTACCTGATTGATTAGGAATTTAGCGAGTGCTTTCATTTTTCAATTAATAAAGAGGAAAGTAATAATTAGGTGGCAGAATAAAATGCTCTTCTGATTAACATAATATGAGTAATGCACACTAATGGCAGCATCTAGAATGATCTCAACAACTTACAGAATTATTTTAGCAATCTCACCAACCTTGATTAGACAAGAGAATGAACCACATTGTGTTCACACCAGTTTTTTATAGCAAAAGTGGAGCAACTGAAAAAAGAAATTTTAGATATTAAAAAGAAAATTGAATTGATATGTAATTATGAATTGAGATAGGCCGTTCATGAAGTTTTAAACTAAATTTCTGAGATTATGATAATAAAATTTAGATATTAATAAAAAAAGAGTTATATGTTAAATTAGTCTTTTAATTATTTTGTATCAAGTAAATTAGTTTTTAATAAAAAAATTGACAAATTAATCCTTAATCTTTTAGAATATTAAACAAATTAGTTTTTTGATAAAAAAATAAAATACAAATTATTTTTAATATTCTTTAAAAAATGACAAATCATTCCTTTTTTTTCCCTCAAAAGTAGTATCATTATTGGAGATTAAACAGTCTAAAATTTTAAAAATAAGAGTAATTTTGTTCATTTGTTTTGTTAGGAACTAATTCATTGAATATTCTAAAAGATCAAGGATCAATTTATTAATCTTTTTGTTAAAGATAAATTTGTCCACTACAAAATTATTAGAGACTAATTTAAAATTTCACCCCCATAAGAAAAATATTTAAAAGTGGTGCAATTGTTAACAAAAAGAAACTGATCCAACAATTTTCCTAGTGCAAGCTCCATTATTCTAAGGTGGGTGTGACTGGAATAAGCACTTTAGTATGTGCCTTTTTTGGGCTATAAAAACCTCATAATGTCCAAGGTAGTGTTGCACTTGCATGTGAAATATCTAATCCAAGTACTACTAACTACTAAGTACTTCACTTGATAGTAACTTAGAAAAAAGAAAGTTGTGAGAAAATGGAGGGTCACACTAAGATGATGTTCATTCTTGGCCTTGTGGCCATTGCTAGCATCTCACAGATTTATAGAGTGGAAGGTGCTGGGGAATGTGGGAAAAACACTACCCCAGACAATGAGGCTATTAAGCTAGCACCTTGCGCCACAGCGGCGCAAGATGAGAATGCGAGCGTGTCGCAGAGTTGCTGTGTTCAGGTCAAGAAATTTGGCCAGAATCCAGCTTGCCTCTGCGCTGTTTTGCTCTCTAACACGGCCAAGATGTCCGGCGTTGACCCTAAGATTGCCATCACCATCCCCAAGCGTTGCAACTTTGCCAACCGCCCCGTTGGTTACAAGTGTGGACGTAAGTATAAGAACTCTTTTCTTGTTTTTTATTTGGTGAAAATTCAGGTGCAGCACGTGAAGTTAATACCTGAGAGTTATTAGATAATTTGATTAATTTGACTAAATTTTCATCTAACGATTCTCAAATATTAATTTCACGTCAAGTCGACTTCACCCGAGTTTTCACATTTTCATTTATTATAGTTTAAATAGTTTTAAGAAAAATTATAGGTGACCAATATTTTTTTTTGTTTTTGTTTTACGTTTGAATCAACATTAACTAATTTTTTCATTTTTTTTTTACATTAACTCTAGTCAAGCTATCATGACGGAGAAATATCCATTTAAATATACTAATTAATATATATAGATCACAACTACATAAAAGTTAGGTAGTTCGTAGAATTGATATTTGGTTTAACTCTAGTTTAGATACAATCTTCCTAAGCATCACAATTTACACTTATATAATTAACCAAAAATCCATGCTCATTTGAATTTGATGTAAATATATATGACAAATAGAATATTTGCACACTAAAATATAGAAATGATATGTGTACTTATTTAATTTGCAAATCTACTATTTAA
>NC_029773.3:77001772-77006963 GCF_000817695.3 Arachis duranensis | reverse complement strand
GGCGATAGTGTGTAGAATAGTGACTTAGTGAATCCCAATTTTGATCTAACAAGTAGATTTTATTGCTCACAAAAAAATTGGTGACTTTTGCAGCTTACACTCTACCATAAATTTGTTGGTGAAAAAAGGAGGACTGGATTTGAAGGCTCCATAGCTGTGATAGCTACTACTATATGTGATCACTACTTTGTTGTATTCTCCTTGTAACTTTGTAATGTTATTACTTTCTTATAATAATAGCTGGCAGCTTATAACTGTCCTTCATAAATCATGCCATTTCACTCTTAATTAATGTTTCTACACCTCTCTTATACTTTACTTTAAATTCCATATTTAATTTCACCCTATCTTTATCTAATAATATTGGAATCTTATAATTCCATTCACATGGCCACTAAGATATGCTAAATAGTGAAACTATGTCTCATATCTTTACCTTAACACTGTGCTTTGGAAAAGACAAAAAAAAAAAAAATCTTCTTCAACAACCAAATATTATCATATGAACTCATTTTTTATATTAGACACCAGAAAACAGAGGAAAAATAAAGTTTGAGGGAAAAAAAGTTCATGATGGTATTTAACAAAAGTAATACAAATAGAGTTTAATATTGTTACAGACAATATAAATTATTAAATATATATATATATATATATAATTTTTTTTATACAGTATATTAAAATTAAATTCATGCAAGTAACCAATATCATTTTTTCAACGGCCAAACAGAAGGATTCTTAGGAGTTATTGTTCCGGGCTACCATCAATAATAGATAAGGATAAGGATAGGTGAATAGGACAAATCTATGTTTTCGATGAGGGAATAAACCAGAGACTAGAAACCCTTTTAAAAACAAATGAAATTGACTAGTTAGTTAACAAGCTTTTTGACATGTTTCTAGATCATTTATGCTTTCATAGATGAGGCCACAACACACATACCCACCCACCATCTTTGAAGGCTTTAAGCATTGTATTGGATGATATACTTTGAAAATGATTCATGAACCTATGCCTTTTAGGTTTTAATACTTTGTTCATCAAATAATTCTCTTGCACAAAGATTATAGTACTAAAGATACTACTATCACATTGGAGTATCATTATTTGATCTTGGTCAATTCAGAGACTAAAGGAATAAATAAATGGATGTTGAAGATTTAGTTAATGTGAATAACCAACTATGTGAGTATCTTTAAAGAAAACAACTATAGTATTATCAATAAACTCAAATGTTGAAGAGAGTAATAACACCTATTTTGTTCCAAAACCAGTCATCATTGGTGAAATACAAAGCAGGGCAAAATAATAACTTAAGTTTCAGCCACATATAATTGTAGCTAATGTTACATACAAAGCTATATATCATAATAAGATTACCAAGCATAATGATAATAATAATCTTTACATACAAAGAAAGAAAGAAATGGAAATCAAAGGTTGAAAGCGAATAAATTAGCTAGTTGTCCACAACAACATTCTTCTGAGTTCTGACTACACTGTATAGTTTCTTCCATATAATAAAAGATGGGCTATAATGCTATGTTATACCCTCCTATGTATACCTGCAATAATATGAATAACAAAAAAAAAAAAAAACATCACAATCTGAACATGGAGGATGGTAATATAAGTATATAACTAGAATTCTTGTGTACACACACACATATATACACACAAGGCCGCTTTTCTTCTTCTTTATGAGTTTTTTTTTTTATTTTCGTTTTACAAGTTTTATTTAGAAAATACAACCATTAGTTATCTATCATCTTTTCCTCTGCCTCTTATTTTCCTCTCGATCAATAATTCTTCATTTTCATTTTCAGTATTTTGAATCTTTTCATATTTAATGAAAGAAAAATTGAAAACAACAAAATCTCATCATCTATTATCATTATTTTTCACAAATAACTGAAAATAAAAACAGAAACCAAACAAGCTCCGGAGTGTAAGTCTTAGCTTTTTTCCACTTTTGAGAGTTCTTACTTTTCAAACCAACTCAATCTAAAAGTCTAAAAGAAAAAAAAAAGAGCTAAGTAATACATAAATTTCTGAAAATTTATATTTTGGATAGATTAATCCCTTAAAAAAGTACTAATAAATTTTTTCAATATAGTGAATATTATAGACACATTACTTCTAACTTACCCCTATAACTAGGGTAGAACATCTTAATTTGAACTAACTTGTTTACATTTATTATCGTGAAGGACTTCATTAATATTTTTTTAAAAAAATTAATTTGTCTGAAATTTAAATTTATTTGTGATTTTATTCAAGGAAAAAAAGAGTGACAGATATCTAATATTGCCATTTGAGCATAGTTTCACAGAATCATATACCTTGATTGAGGAGTATATATATATAATCTCTGTTGGGAAGAGTGACTTTTCAATAATACAGACCCCCTGGTTAGAAAGTCAACAAAAACAACATCAGAATAAAGGAAAATTGTGACACAACAATACAAACCATAATCAATTTTTCACATTGCAAATGCATGCTTTGATGATATAAACATATAAGTAACACATGCATATGTCACATAACATAACATACCTTGCCACCAATTTCCTCTTGAAGCACTTCCTGAATCATCTTCTATCCCCTCGTTCTTGAGCTGTTAAAAACCAAAAAAAATTAAAATAAAATAAAATAAATTGTTAGGCATTCTTAGTCCTGAAAACTTATGGACAAAATAAAATCTAATTTGTATGCCCGGTTAGTTGTTTATCTTATAATAAGCTCCACTTTATTTTGTTGAGTTCACGTGACAACACTTGATTATTGGTCAATTTCTAGCGATATAGTGACAAAGTAAGAGTAAGTCTCAAATGGAATGGACTGACCGAGGAGGTGTATCCTGAATTGTGTGTACTCTGAGGCTGCGAATATATGTCCTGAGCGCCATACATGATCGATGAACTAAGGTGACATGGTTGAACCCTTTGATCCTCATACATCCAACTCATATCCTCATTTGCTTTATTCTCACTTTCCATTTCTTTATTTCCCTTCGAGTTTCCATCTGTATTATTCATTCCATTCACACCATCAACAACATAAAACAAAATAAGAAATAACAAGATTCATGTATGTGAATTAAATGGGTCAAATTAACCATAAATAATTGCGAAAACTCACCTGCAAATTATATTATTGTAAAATTGATATTTAAAAATAATTAAATAATTTAATAAATTTAATAATTCTTAATTATTAACTTAAAATTCTGCATGTGAGTGTCCATAAATAATTTATAGTACAGAAATAAGTTTTATTATGATCTTAATTATTATATTAAAAAATTATATTTATCTGGGTGAATTGAATCAAGACCACTATTAATGGATCAGATAACTGACACACGCAACTACATTAAGGAAAATTAGGAAAATTCGGAAAATAGAAGGAAAAATATAATATTATGTGATCTTGCCAAATATTTCATCTTAAAACATCACAAAAAATGCTATAACCAAAAGTTGTTAGAAAAAAAAAAATGAGTCTACGCCTAGAGAACTTTACCTTCATTACGAATTTTCCATGATTCATTAGCAATTTTTCCATTCAACTCAGAACGCAGAGATTCTCTACCTAATACCTGAATCAACACAAATAAATAAATAAATTAAAAAAAAAACACTAAGAGATGCTTATTAATATGAGTCCATATATATGCAATGAAAACTTTGTTATGATGATTCAAAGAACTTGGAAAAACTAACTAAATTCAATTCATCTTCACGTACAAATTAAATACTTATCTTTGTTCTTTGGAATTATATGTTGCAGGAACAACAAAAACAAAATCAAAGAACAAATACAAAAGTAAAAGAAAATCGGTTACATAGGAGAAATCATCATCGACCTAAGCATGAAATGCAGAAAGATAGAAACAAAATGAATTAAATAAATAAGAATGAAAAAGGAAAAATGAAAGAAAATTCATTGACCTTAGGTGACTGAGAAGAAAATATAGAGCCAAAAATTCCAGAAGAAGGTGATGGTTGAGACTCTTTGGAACCAAAAAGCTCAGAAGGAAATGAAGAAGAAGTACCCTTTTGCTTCTTTGCTTCCATTTTTCTTCTTTTGTTCTCTCTCTCTTTCTCTCTCTCTCACTTTGCAAGTTTTAAAAACTAAAACCACTGTATCAAAATCACTCCAGCACCCTTTAACTAAATTTAAGAGCCTTCTTCTCTTTATATATTTATATTAATTAATAATATTATTATTGAATAATAATAATGATGACAACAACAACCCCACAAAGATACATCAACCACCGCCTGAGAATGGCCTTAATATAAGGCAAGAATTAAAGAAAAAATCATTTATTATTATTATTATTATTATTATATTGGGTAATGGAAACGAGAAATGAAACAAGAGGATGAAGAGGAGCAAGGAAAGGAAGAGAGACACGTGAATGGAGACTCTTTTCTCTCACAACACAAGTTAAGGGAGGGGGTGTTTTTTCTTTTATTATTATGAAGAAACGGTGCTCACACCAATTTATAAGGATGAAAAGATACACCGTGAAGTCTTAAAAAAAATTGAGAGAGATTCATTCAGAATGTAAAAGTAGTGTTACGTGTTTTGATTTGACTCTCTAATTAAATATGTTAAAATTGGATCAATGGTGTTAAATATACATTAAAAAAATAGTCTTCAATTAGCTATCATATATAATGTTTAATATTAAGAAAACATTTTTCTCAATTAATGAATATTATCGGTGAATTATTATTATTATTATTATGTTGGCACAAAATGGTGGGAGACAAGAGACAAGGGAATGAAACAGAGTGGCTCTGTTAATTTCTTTATCTGTTTTTTCTGTTAGCCACGTCGGGTTATTAAGTCATCGAAGTGGGACCTACAAGAAAAAATTCCAACCTTTTACCACCATCAATATATTCTTTTTTATTATAAAAATAAAAATAATAATATATTNTTTTTAATTTTTTATTTTTTAATATAAATTAAATAGTGTGATTTTTGTACTTTTATAAATGAGACATTTTAATTTTTATATTTTTAACAAATTCAACAGTCTAACTTATACTTTTTAATTAAACGATTTCATATTTAAAAATAATATCTCAATAATCCACATTTCAACAAAACACTATTATCATTCCAATATAAATAAAAAAAGTTCACATATAAGTTACCATAAAATAAAGA
>NC_029773.3:76998540-77001532 GCF_000817695.3 Arachis duranensis | reverse complement strand
TCAATCGATTTTTAAACTAAAATAAATAAATTAATATTTATTAAGAATATTTTTGTTCTTATTAATTTTATTTCATATTTAAAAAATGGTTAATTTAATTGGTTCAATAATTTTCAGTTCAATATAAAAATCAAATTTTACCAACAATAAAACTATTTTATTTTCACTTCATTTGAGAATTCCCCTACAGTCCTACAAGCTTTTTCTTAACTTTACCCCCGAATATTTTAATGAATATAAATTTCATAGGATCCCAATCCCCATTTGAGCTTCATTTTTGGTGGGGCAATATATTGATATTATAAAAAATGTTATATTATTCCAAATTAAATTAATTATTTTTATTAATAACAGGATATGTCTGCTTAAATATTTATGGTAAGAATTTTTTTACATAAATAAAACATATAAATTAAATACATTTTCATAGATCGATTTTTTTAAATTGATTTGACCTATTTATGAGTCTCATTTAACTGTATTCCAGTAGTATATGTCAATGAGTTAATGTGGATTTAACAAATTGTAACTCTTCTTGAATTCTTTTTATAAAAAGAAAAAAAATTGTTAACTTTTTCATTTGAAATTTTTTAATCTACTATGTATTAGAATTTCAAGTAATTTCATCCAGTCTGAAGGCGGTTCTCATTTCACTCAAGACAATTATTTAAAAAAAATTAATTTTTATATTTATTAATTTATTAAGGGTTAAGTACGATTTTGGTCTTCAAGATATAGGTCAAAAAAATTTTCGTCTCCAACATTTTTTTAAATATAAAATCGTCTCTAAAATTTAAAACCAAATTTTAAAATTGTCTTTTTTACTTAAATATTAAAATTTTGGACTAAATTATCCATAACAAAAAAATTATAAAATTAAAAAAAATAGAGAAAAAAGTTTTTCTCGAAGAGAAAAGGAAAAAAGAAGAAAGGAGAAGGAAAAAAGAAGAAATTGTCTATAATCCACTTTTGCTTTTATTTTTGTCACCATTTTTGTATGATTTTGGTCCCTATGGTAACGACGATTTTAAAATCAAGTTAAATCTTAAAGACAATTTTGTATGAAAAAAAAAGTTAAATACGAAAATTTTTTTTGACTTATACTTTAAGGACTTAGGGCCCGTTTGGAAACTTTAGAAGTAACTTTTTTTAACTTTTAACTTATGGAAAGTAGTAGTATTAATGTCTGATACAATTTTCAAAACCAAATTGTAACTTTCTAAGAAACTATTTAGGAGTTTATAAAGAAGTTAAAAAAATGATTTCTCTCATAATACTTCTACTTTTCATCACATTTCTATAAAATAAGTACTTATAGAGTTAAAAATCTAAATAAAAAATAACTTATTTATAAGTTACTTTTAATAGAATCATTTATTATTTAAATTATTTTACCAAAAAGAATTTAATTAAATTGATTATCCAAACTGGGACTAAAACCATACTTAACCCTATTATTAATATATGTGTCAAAACTTTAAAAGACAATTATACTTGCATGGAGAAAGCACTTTCTGTATCAAACTATAGTTAGTTGAATTTTGTTATTAATTTATTAATTTGTGTCAAAATTTCGAGAGACAATATATGCATCTAAAAATATTTACTCGTTTGTTTAAATAAATATTAGAAATTTGACATGTAACAATTTGTTAACTAATAATAAAATTCTAAATAAAATTCTAATTTACAATAAATTAGTTATTGATTTGTTTAGTAAAAAAATTGTAAAAAACAAAAGAAAAAATATGCACAATCTAATTTACAAAAGAAGAATTTGGATGTTAAAATGAAAACACAATGATATATAATGATAATAAAATGAGTGTTGATACCATGTAAAAAAACTTGGATATCCAAAAAAGATTTTCCAATTTTTATGTTAACATTACATAATGAAAAACATAGTGCGTGCGTGCGTATTGAATAGAAAGAGGTAAAAAGAAATTTATGGACTTGTCCATTCTAAGATTGGCTTGTTTTGTCGGTTAAATTTAGCATTGGATTCATTATTGTAGGCACATATATATTACTTAGAAAGAAGGACAAGGGTGTATAGAATATAGAAAGCGAGAGGAGCAATGCGGTGAGACTCCTAACATGGCCTTATTATCTATCTTATTATCCTGTCGGACCCAAAACTTGGTGGGGCAAATTTTCCTGACGACCTAATTCACTCGGCCAATGCTACGGTGCTGAACAAAAAAATTTTCAGCAGGTGCGGAAGATGCATGGCCTCTTAGAACGCTTGACGCCTGGCAGTGTGGTGTTAACACGCGCAGACAGGGACTCAGAAGGGACAGAAATTGTTGGGGAGTGAGTTAATTAGAAAAGTTAGATTATAAGTTAATAAAGGTGAGTAATATGTTGGGTTTTTTGGTAATGCTGGAGGTTACATTTTTGGTAGCCAAAGATTATATGTAGTACTATTGATGAATATGAAAAAAGTTACGAGAAGTTTTAATTTGTTGGTTAAAATAGCTCTTATATGTAGGAATTGACAAAAAAAAATGTTTATAATTCCATACTAAAACAAGTATGTATTTTAAGAATATAAAATTATATGATAAGAATTTATTATCTATTATATTCTATTATGTTATATATTTTTAATTTTACATGTCACATGTTACTTTTTTTTATTATAATTGGAATTAAATCTTTCTCTCCAAAATTAAAGAATTATCCTCTCTTTCTTATTAATTTTACAACCAAAATATGCCACATGTCATTCTCTCATTATAATTGAAATTAAATCTTTCCTTCAAAATTAAAGAATACGTCCCTCCTCTCTATACTAATTTTATAACTAAAATGTGCCACATGCCACTCTCTCATTGCAATTAAAACCAAATCTTTTCTTCCAAAATTAAAGCATTTTCCCCTCCTCCCTCTTCTTTTCTCCAGCTCTCTCATTCCTTCAACCACTCTATCTATTTTATATATCATTATTAATATTAATATCAATGACTAATTACTAATTTGACAATCA
>NC_029773.3:76981829-76998157 GCF_000817695.3 Arachis duranensis | reverse complement strand
TAAATTTTCACCTAATTAAATATAAAAGTATACACGTTAAATTATTTCAAATTTTAGATAACGAATGTTAAAATTAATTATTAATAAAAATTAAACTTTTTCATATAAAAATAATAACTAAAAATCTTATTATTTGATTTTTTTATCTATAGATACCTTGGTCTTTTTAGCCAGAGATTTTTGTCAACCTACAACTTTTTATTTGTAAAAGTAGTTTAATTTTATAAATCTTTTGTGCCATATATAATCTATATTGTCAGAATAAAATAAACCGTAATTTTAAAAAATGTATATTCCCGTAATAACATTACGGATAAAAATACTAATATAAACTAAAAGATAAGAGAATTTATTATCTATTATATTCTATTATGTTATATATTTTTAATTTTACATGTCACATGTTACTTTTTTTTATTATAATTGAAATTAAATTTTTCTCTCCAAAATTAAAGAATTATCCTCTCTTTCTTATTAATTTTACAACCAAAATATGCCACACGTCATTCCCATTCTCTCATTATAATTGAAATTAAATCTTTCCTTCAAAATTAAAGAATGCGTCCCTCCTCTCTATACTAATTTTATAACTAAAATGTGCCACATGCCACTCTCTCATTGCAATTAAAACCAAATCTTTTCTTCCAAAATTAAAGCATTTTCCCCTCCTCCCTCTTCTTTTCTCCAGCTCTCTCATTCCTTCAACCACTCTATCTATTTTATATATCATTATTAATATTAATATTAATATCAATGACTAATTACTAATTTGACAATCAGAATATGCAACATGACATTCTTTAATTGCAATAAAATTAAAATTGAGAAATTGAAATTGAAATATACCTATATTATGTATCATATATTACTATCTAATTTAATAATCAAATGAGTCACATGACACTCTCTTATTAAAATTGAGAAAAAATATATTTTCCTAAAATTAATAAACTCCATTCCTAAACTCTCTCCTCTACCTCTCTCTATTTTCCTATTTCTCTCTACTATTTCTATTCTATATATAATTTATATTTTATATTAGTAATTTGACAAATCAAAATATGTTATTCGATATTTTTTATTATAATTAAAATAAAATTTTTTCTTTCAAAATTAACAAACTCTCACTCTTCATCTTTATCTTTCTCTCTCTTTTCTCTCATTCTCTATTTTTTTTACCTTTCTGTTCTACAAAAAATAAAATTAACAAAATAATATAATTCAAATAAAAAATATTATTATTATATACATATTATTTTAATTTTTTATTTAGTTTTAAATTTTTACTATATTTTTATTTCTGTTCTTTCAAATATTTATTACATATAATTTGGAGAGAATACTAATGTTATAATTAAAAGTTAGAATCAAGATTCAATTGTTTTAAAAAAATTAATTTTGAATTAATTTTATAACTATCAATATAAATTTTTTATGCTAATATTTAATTATATTTTTATATACATAGAGAGAAAAAATATTATTTTTAAATAACAAATATAAAAATTAATTATTTCAATTTGTGCAACAGACTTAACACCTAATTAAATATAAAAGTATACACGTTAAATTGTTTCAAATTTTAGATAACGAATGTTAAAATTAATTATTAATAAAAATTAAACTTTTTCATATAAAAATAATAACTAAAAATCTTATTATTTGATTTTTTATCTATAGATACCTTGGTCTTTTTAGCCAGAGATTTTTGTCAACCTACGACTTTTTATTTGTAAAAGTAGTTTAATTTTATAAATTTTTTGTGCCATATATAATCTATACTGTCAGAACAAAATAAACCGTAATTTTAAAAAATGTATATTCCCGTAATAACATTACGGATAAAAATACTAATATAAACTAAAAGATAAGTCTAATAGTATTAACAGTGTGAAATTATAAAACTTAAAATAAATAAAGGTAATAGAATGAATTTCAGAATTTGAAATTATTAAAAATTTGAAAAAAAAAATAAAATTTTTGGAATTTTTTAAATTTAAAATTATTGGTAATTAACGTTATAGAATAAATTTTTCAATAAGTAATTTTAATGAAAAAATTTAAACAAAAGTACTACTATAAGAGTTTTTTTTTTTTTTTATTTTTGTACGATTTGAATTCTATTGGTATATTTTTATTTTTTTAATTAATTTAATTTTATTCAAATAATTTAAATTAATCATATAAATATAATAATTCGAATATTTTTTTATTAAAATTAAATTAAATTATTAAATTAAATTTAAAATTTATTTTATAACGTTAATTACCAATAGTGTCAATTTTCAAAAATTTTAAATTTTTTTTCAAATTTTTAATAATTTCAAATTTTGAAATTTATTCTACTATTTTTGTTTATTTCAAATTTTATAATTTCAAACTAATAATACTATTAAATTTATCTTTTAATTTATATTCTTATCATATAATTTTATATTCTCAAAAAAAATTTATACTTGTTTTAGTCTGCAACCCTAAATACATTTTGCTTTTTTTGTTGTCAATCCCTGCATATAAGGGCTATTCATGTACAAAAACATAAAAATCCAATTATAACCAACAAATCAAAAAAATTCTTAATTTTCTTTCATCTTCATCAATAGTACTACACATAGCCTACTTTTACCAAAAATACAACCTCCAACATTACCAAAAAGCCCAACATATTATTCATCTTATTAACTTATAATCTAACACCTCTAATTAATCCACTTTCCGACAATTTCTGTTTCTTCTGAGTCTCTGTCTGCGAGTGTTGACACCGGCTGCCAAGCGTCAAGCACTCTAAAGATCCACGCATCTTCCGCACCTGCTGAAAAAATTATTGTTCAGCACCGTAGCATAACCCAATTCACTCTCATATTTAAGATTTATATTGAATGCATACACTGGATTTGTTGAATGCATACACTCGATTTATATTTGATTCACATGAACATGTTTTGAGTTATTAATTATGAAAAATGCTAGAACTATCATAATTTATTATTTTTTGTCAATATTTAATTATTAGTTTAATTTATTTAGTCTAATTCTATTTTGGACAATAACGGAAAACGAGAATCCAGCCATGCAAGATCACATGTTATCGACATCATACAAGAAACACGGATAACATAAATGAAATAACTCTGGATAAGGAAAACGAAAAGTAAGATAAATGTAAATCCGAGATAATAATTGCTCAACAGATACCCAAAAAATGTATAAAACGGTGGCCGCCAAAAGCAGGTAAGATAAGACACATTATCTCTAATAAATGCACTGCTAACTTAAGTTTCGGAGTGCCTTTGCAGATTGTCCCCCCGCCTGGTCTGTAAACATCACACATCGGAATCTCGGATTTTTTTAACTACGTATCACCAGCTAGGTACGAACGTTGGCGCCGTTTGTGAGAATCCCGAAATTGTTTCATACCATGGTTGAACACAAGATCTAATAAACCGTTAACCCAAACACTCCGCTCAAGAAAATACTATATGAAGACGGTCATGAGACTAACCCCAATTCCACCGATGAACACCAAGTGCCCCTAGGGTTCAAACAGAACACTAGAGAGCGAAGTATCGTCGGCTAGGGCCCACAAGTTTATGACCATGCAATGCAAGAAATGAGTCACAAAATGCAAGAGATGCAGAAAATGCAGAATAAGATGAAGGAACTAGAGCGTAAGCTGGAAGAACGTTCACAGTTCCAGAGAACCCGATCTCGCACCCGTATGCGTAGAGATCAGCCGGATAGTCGAGAAAGAATGACTCCAAAAAGGTCCCAAAGTTATTGGCGTGATGACGGTTATTGGCGAACCCGAAAAGGTTTTCCTCATCATGAGGACGTGCATGGTGATCATGATAGACGAAGAAGATCTAACTCTCAATCTGCCCAAACCAAAAAGAAACGGACTCTTGACAGGATCCCAAGCCTTAGGCGGTATAAGGATTCTAGGGAGCATGTAATCATGGGGCATACCCCATTCGCCTCGCATGTTTTATAAGTCAGATTTCCCAAACACTTTGATAAACCAACGGATCTAAAGTATGAAGGAAAGTTTGATCCCCAAGAATACATAGACGCTCTCGAAGCGCAAATGAACCTAGAAGGTGTAGAAGATGCTATAAGATGTAAAGTATTTTCAGTCATGCTCTCTGGACAGGCAATGACATGGTTTAACACTTTGTCATCTGGTTCTATCTCCTCATTTCACGACATCATGTTCTTTGCTCATTTCACAACCAGGTGAACCCAAGCTAAGCACCTGATTTCTTTGCTTGGCATAGAATAAAGGACTGGGGAAAGCATACGAGATTACTTGGATAAGTTCAACAAAGTATTTTTGGAAGTCAATACTCGAACTCCAAAGGTTGTTTGCCTGTGTCTCATAGCAGGATTGCTAGAGGGAGACTTCAGGAGGCACCTCACTTATAAGGATGTAAAGTCCATGGAAGAAATCCAACGAATTGCCCTAGAGTACATAAGAGATGAAGAAGTTTTAAAGGCAATTTCAACAAAGCGAAAAAAACCTAGTTTCCTCACCTAATAAGCCTGGGAATCGGGACAGAATACCCCAAGAACAATAGTTCCTCATGTGGGGAAATTCTCAACGTATAGACTACTGGTGGCATCATTGACGGAAGTTTATCAACAAGTGTCACACCGAGGCATATTACCCAAAGTAAGTCAGATATGATTAAAGGCATTCTTGAACAATCAAAATATTATGATTATCATAAATCCTATGGTCATAGGAAGGAAGATTGTATAGACTTAAAGGATGCTTTGGAGCAAGACATCTAAGATAGGAAGCTTCTGAAAATCGTCCAAAATGTTAGGCTGCCCTGACGGCAAAACAATGATGAAGACCGAGAAGCAAGGAATCCTAGAAGCACTAAAACCAGCGAAAACCAAGATGCCATTGCACAAGTTGTCGTGAATGTAGTAGTAGGAAGGAATGGTTCAGCAAAAACAAAAAATGTAGTCAAAAAGGATGCCGAGTCTTCAAGTTCTGAGGTCCTGAAGATACAGAGCTTTCCAACCATCCAGCTCACTGCCGAGGATTACCAATACACCATATTGGAAGATGATGAGCCATTGGTAATCACGACTAGGCTAGAGAACAGGATCTTGAAGAGAATATTGATAGACACCGGGGAAGATTCAAATTTTTTGTTCAAGAATGCATTTAATGCCTTAGGGCTTAAGGATCAACATCTCAAGCCATACCTACCTGGGGTAGTGGGTTCGGGAGATCACTATATCAAGTCTGATAGAGCTATCAACCTTTTCTTCACAATAGGAGAGGGACTGGAAGCTCGGGTCGTACAGGTAAAGTTTGTGTTTTAAAAGATTCGATGGCTTATAACATTATCCTTGGACGAAAGATGCTCAATGATCTTTGCGCTTTTATTTGAACCAAGTTCTTTGTTATGAAGTATATAATGGCAGAAGGTCGTGTAGCAACAATTTGGGGAGATCAGGTAGCTGCAATCAAATGCAACACTGTAAGTTTGAATCTAAGGGATAAGGCCAAGGAATCCAAAAAAGTATTCTTGGTAGACATGGACTTCCGAGTTCAAGAGAAGCCAAAGCCAGAACCTAATGGTAACCTAGAGAAACTTCAAATTGGATGTGAAGTTGAAAAATACACATTCTCAACAAAAATTTGCCTTACTCCTTGAAGTCGGAGCTTCAGAAATTCCTAAAAGGTAACATCGATTCATTTGCATGGGAACCATCTGATATGCCTGGGATTGATCCCGAGTTCATGTCCCATCAACTTGCTATCGATCCCTCGTATAAGCCAATTGCACAATGACATCGTAAGATGTCCCAAGATCGGTCTGACAAGGTCAAGAGGCAAGTACAAGGTGTAACATTCTTTTCAGCAAAATACCTTCCTTAAGTCATGGTATTTCTATTAGAAAAAATATTACATAAACTTTACTAATATTAACTACTTAATATTGAGCCTTTATATCGGTTACTCATTTCTGACTATAAGAAAAAGACAATAACTTTTGTTTTGTTCAAATAAAATCATTCGTCAAAGATCTCCAAACAATAATAATCATATAAATATTAATAATAGTAAATATTATTCAAGTAATTTAAAAAAAAAACTCAGATATAATACTTTTCCCTCTGTATAAAATAAAAATATTAAGCAACATGAGTAGGACTGGCAATACATATCCTACCGCGGGTACCCAACTCGGTCTAACCCGTTCGAGTAGGGTAGGCTGCCCGACCCACTGCGGATAAGGTAGAGATTAGTCCAGGTATGCTTGCGAGTAGGGTAGGGTACGGGTTTAGGGTGTACCCTACCTTACCCTACCCGCACCCCATATATAACACATATTTTGTAAAAATTAGGTATATATTGAAGGAGATGAGAGTTGAACCCATAGCCTTTCTCATGTAATGACTTGCAATAAGTGAGTCACCACTAAACTAATTTGTTAATTTAGTAATTTGAAGCATTATTTTTTATTTTTTATTTTATTAATATATATGAAATTTGGAATGATTGAATTTTATATTTGCTTTGAAAAAAATTGATATTTCTACGAGTAGGGTAGGGTAGGGTTTAAAACTTTAGGATGCGGGTAGGGTTAGGGTTGAAAGATTCTCAACCCGCGGGTATGGTAGGGTAGAGTTTTAATGAAATTTTCAACCCGCGGATAGGGTTAGGGTAAATTTCAAACCCTACCATACCTTACCCATTGCTAGCCCTAAACAAGAGTGAGGGGACTCTATGAAAGCAACTTGATTCAGAAACAGAATTCGCTATTCGTCCCAGCTTCACATTGATTCTTCAAGCCTATAACACTGAAAGAGGTGAGAATTTTGGGGTGAGAACTAAAAACCACAAGTTCTCAATAGAGGTCGAGAATGCCGTAAAAGTAAAGAATAAATGCACATAACTCTCTTATCTTTTAAGAATAATTTCCTTGATTAAACCTTTAAAATTCTGAGTCTTACTTTAAATGATTTAGTAGTTTCCTTCAAATTACATTATTTTAAAATAATTTTCAGTTACATCAATCAATCTTCAATCACCCCAGTTCATAGTCACATTTATAAACCAAGCACAAGTAAGGTACACAATACAAACATACAAGCAATTCACGCAAGTCAAATAGCAGAGAATTTCGATGATAGCATAACACAGCAATAGAAGACACACCCAAGCAATTCATACAAATGCATATGATGAATGTCTACTCCTATACAGGTCGTGAGCTCACGTATCAGTTCGTTGTCCGACACTCGATAGTGGTCCTGAGATAGGCGTTACATATCACCGTCTCTACCTCAGCCAACGTCCCTTTCATGAGCATTATGTATCATCGTCCTCATAGGGAACCTTCCTTCCAGTCTCAAGTGGGCGTTACGTATCGCTGTCCCCACTGAGCCTCATGCACAATATCTCAAGTAAGCGTTACATATCGCCATCCTCACGAGATTGTGCTCAATATCATATTCTTTAATTCAAATCATTCAATCTTTTCCTCAATTTTTATTCCTCAAACCTCAAACCTCATTTCCTTAAACATTAAACCTTAATTACTTAAACTTTAATCCTTAAACCTTAATCTTCAAACATTTTTTGACCTTTAAATTTTCACATAATTATCTTTTTACCTCTCAAATCTGGTTTAACCTTTACCCTCACATATATCCTTAAATTTTTCCTAATCTTTCTTAAGCATTCTTTTAATCCATACTCAAGTACTTTAAAAATTTAACCTTAACACCCTAAAACAATACTCGCTTTTCAAACTTGTAATAACTAATAACATGCGTCAATCCAGTATTTAAACATCATTTTTCAGCTGTCAAATTCATTAATCAAGACACTATCGACACAATTAATTTAACTAACTTCTTATTTTTTTTTTATAAAAATTCATACATAACCTCCCCTAAAATGCACTTAACCACCCTTATGAATTTCTTCTATCTAAGACTTCTCAAGATTCTTAGCAATTATCAAAACAACAGGATTCTCAATAATCAACCTATCATAATTCAATTAAAATAAGAATTTTTAGCCAAATTATCATAATAATCGTCCAATCTAATACCATACAAAACTACACTCAAATCAATCAAAATTTTAGTCACAAAAATCGAGTTTCTTCATTAATTAATCATTCTAAATTATTATAAAATATTTTCAATTATTCAATAGGATTTATAGGCATTCTTAAATCAAAATCTTTAATTTTAAAATGAAATTTTCTACCTCAGAGTGTCAAAATTTACAGAAATTAAACGCGACAAACCCCTTTTTATTTTTATTTCACAGCAGCAACAGCAACCTCGATGATTTCCAAACAACCACAAGGATCACAGCAACAACAACATATCTGGCATAATTTGAAATTAACACAAAATGGAAATTAAGCAAAATTAGAATAGAATTAGTAATGGAGTATTACGGTAAATTTAAATAGAACCAAATAATCTCACCACGAGAAACAAAGCAGGATAACATAGCAACAGCTTCAACTGCCTCCTCCAACAACAGCGACGACGGAACAACACCACGAGAAAGATAGAAAATGATAATCGTGGCGAATCAAATTACCTACCATGGTTTAAGGCAGGGGAAGAAGATAATGGAACCATTGCAGCTCCAATGACCCTCACTGGTAAGGACAGAACTGGCAGAAGCAAGGTGGAGCTAGGATAAACTGGCAGTGGTTCTGGTGGTGGCTTCCGGCGATGTCGGCACTACTTCTCAGCAGCCAGAGGCTCAGCAATGAAGTCTCTAGCGACGAGGACAACCAGACTCCCCTCCAGCGCAGCGACGACGATATTTTCTCCATTTGGCATTTCTCTCGGTCGCGTTCTCTCCCTTTAAAAGCCGAAACCCACAACCACGACAATGGCAACAGGGATTCAAATCGGTGATGGCGACGACGACATCCCGAGGCGATGGCAACAGAGCACGACACTGACGGCTTGGTGGCACCAGCGAAGTATGACAGCTTCTCGTGTCTCCCTCTCTGTGCCAGCATTGACGGCGACGTGTGATAACGGCAGAGGCCTAGCTGGTGACGCCGTTCTTTCTCTCCTCTGTCGATCTCTCTCTTGCGTCTAGTTCTTTCTCTCTCCCTCTTTTTTGCAACAAGGATGGCAATAGTAGCAGTGACACCCACCAATGCCATCTCCATATCCTTCCTCCTCTCCCTTTCTTTTTCTTTTCCCTCGGTTCCCCCTTTCCATTATCCCTTTCTATCTTTCCTTTTCTTTCTTTCTTTCTTTTATTTTCGTTGAGGGAATGGCGGCTAGGGTTTAGTGAGGGTGAGGGTGAGTGTTGTGTGAGTGCGAGTGTGTTTTAGGGTTAGGTTAGAGTTTTGGGTAGTATAAAAATTTTAATAAAATAAAAATGTAGAATAGTAATTGAAAACCAAATATAATTATTTTTTAGAATATTATTAATTATCAACTTACCAATTATTTTCAGAGAAATACTCTAATTTAAAAAATTAGAGATAATCAAATTAATCTTTCTTTATTCATAAAATAAATTCAGTCTCAATATTCAAATTAAATCATATACAATTTTTATTATTTTTTAATTACTGAAACTTTAAATATTAAATAAAAAATACTCAATCATTATAAAAATTATATGAGTTTTAATTAATTTTAAACTCAAAGTTCTATAACTTTGATTTAATTTCTTTTGGTAAAATAATTTTTTGAAAATAAAATCATAATTAAATATAATAATTCACAAATAACTCATTATTTAATTTTTAAAAATTCGAGATGTTACACAGGGGTTGTTGAACGTTGGCTTTATTAGAGAGCTTACATATTTAGCTTAGCTATTTAATATCGTATTGGTAAAAAAGTCTAATGAAAAATATTAAATATGTGTCAACTACAGTGATTTGAATTAAGCCTATTCAAAGGACTGTTTTGCTTTACCTAACATTGATAATTTGATCGACTCTTCATCAGGTTATCAGATCCTAAGTTTTTTAGATGTATATAGTGGTTATAATCAGATCCCAATGCATTGGCCTGATGAAGACAAGACTGCTTTTATTACTTTGGAAAAAATTTATTGTTATACGATAATGCCTTTTGGTTTAAAAAATTTAGGCACCACTTATTAAAGATTGATGGCTAAGATATTTAAAGAGCAGATTGGGAGAAACATGGAAGTCTACATTCACGACATGTGGATAAAAACCAAGATGGATGATGGCCTTATAGCTGATTTACGAGAGATTTTCCAAAACCTCCGACTTCACAATATGAGGTTAAATCTGGCAAAGTGTACATTTAGAATGTGAGGAGGAAAGATTCTCAAATTCATAGAGACTCAGAAAGGTATTGAAGTTAATCTTAAAAATTGTCAAGCCATATTAAATATGTCAAACCCTCAGAACCTTAAGGAGATGCAGAGGTTGACAGGTCGGCTCACCGCCTTGTCAAGGTTTCTTGGGGCCTTAGCTAAAAAGGCTAAACCTTTCTTTAAGTTAATGAAGAAGGGCATGACTTTCGAATGGGCGAAGGAGTGTGAAAAAGCTTTCATGCACTTCAAAAATTTGTTGTCCTCTCCTCTCATCCTCGCGAAGTCGGAACCTGGAAAACCATTATACCTGTATTTAGCTGTCACTGACGAATCTATAGCCTCAACTTTAGTTATTGAAAATGATAGTCAGCAGTAACGACCTGTGTATTTCATTAGTAGAGTCCTTCAAGGTCCAGAAATGAGATACTCAAAATTGGAAAACCTTGCTTTTGTAGTACTGATGTCGGAACATTGTTTAAGACAATATTTTCAGTTATTTGATAATCATTCGAACCGACTATTCGATTAAAAAAGTTCTGTAAAAGTCGAATTTGGTAGGCCGAAAGATGAGTTGGTCAATAAGGTTGTCACAATTTGACATAAGATATGAACCATGGTCAGGCATTAAGGCATAAATAATGGTGGACTTTTTGGCCGAATTAACCTATTCTTCTCCCGAGTCACCAGTTTGGGAACTTCACGTTGATGGAGCATCCCAAATAGGTACATAAATTATCCTGACTAAGGGAGAAGAAATGGTCATTGAAGCATCTATTAAGTTTGATTTTTCAATCTCAAACAATCAGGCTGAATATTAGGCTTTAATTGCGGATTCGGCATTGGCAGCCGAAGTCGGTGCAACCGAGCTAACTATATATAGTGAGTCAGTGACTCCCAAATCGTAACCTCCCAAGTTAATGGTGAGTATCAAGCACAAGATCCTCTGTTGCAGTTATATTTGAAGAAGGTACGAAATAATATTTCAAATTTTAAAGCATTTTGTATTAAGAATGTGCCTTGGGAATAAAATACCCGAGCTAACATTTTGTCAAAATTAGCCATCACTAAGCCAGGTAATGAAAATCAAAGTTTAATTCAGTAAGTGCTCTCAGAGCCATCCGTAAGCTTTTTGATGTCACAATGTTACCATCTGATGCCACCCCTTCTTGGATAGATCTATTATGCATGTACCTGGAACATGCAATCCTTCTCAATGATTCCAGAGAAGCTAGGAAGTTGCTTTTGAAATCAACAAAATATATCATAATTAATGGCCAACTATATAAAAAGAGCATTTCACAACCCCTGCTTAAATGCCTAAAACCTCAACAAATTGATTATGTGTTGTAGGAAGTACATGAAGGATGCTGCGGATACCATATGGGAGGTAAGTCATTGGCTCAGAAAGTCATAAGAGGTGGGTACTATTGGGCCACTATTATAAAAGATGCGATAGAATATGTGAAAAGATGTCAAAAATACCAAATTCATGGTAACCTCCATCAAGCTCCGTCCCAAGAACTTGTTTTCGTGATACTGACGAGACCTTTTGCGAAATGGAGAATAGATCTATTGGGACCTTTAAGGACCTGGTCAGATGAAATTTTTTATAGTGGCGATTAATTATTTCACAAAATGGATTGAAGTTGCGCCACTATTGAAGATAACAGCATCTCAATAATGTCAGAATTTCGTATGGAAAGATATCCTCACGAGGTTTGGGATTTTCGAGATAATAGTAACTGACAACGGAACTTAATTTGTAGACTCTAAGCTCCAGCAATTTCTAACTGGCCTAGGAATACGCCAAGTATTTATGTCGGTGGAACATCTCGAGGCAAACGGATAGGTTGAAGCTGTGAACAAAATAATCCTAAAGGATTTGAAGAATAGATTGGACAACTTCTCGAGATCATGGTCTGATGAGTTATGGCTAGTGTTGTGGTCCTATTGTACTATCCTTCAATCCTCCACAGGTGAAACACCCTTCTGACTTACCTACGAGGAAGAAGCAGTGATACCAGTAGAGATCGGTGAGCCCAATCCAAGGCTATTCCTCAGCAACACTGAGAATCATACTGAGTTTGAACTTATTGATGAGATAAGATCCGCAGGCAACCTAAATGAACAGACATTAAAGCAACGTATTGCAAAAAAATATAACATCAAGGTTATGCGTAGAAGTTTTCAAGCTGAAGATCTAGTGTTAAGACAAACTAACGCTGGGGCATCGGAAACACAAGGGAAGTTAGCCCGGACATGGAAAGGCCCTTTTAGAATCAAGAAAAATTAGGGGAAAGGAGCTTATAAGTTGGAGTTTAGATGGTACCGAGACACCAAGGTCCTGGAACACGCTTCATCTGAAAAGAAATTATCCCTAAGAGGAAAAGGTATTTTTTGAGTAATCTTTTAAATATTATTAGAATAAAGGGTTATCTTTTCCTATCAATATACGTTTTTAATGAGGCTTCAATATGAACTCATTGTATGAAAATGGTTTACAATAACATTTGAATTATTAGTAGTTTCTTAATTTCTTATCTGGCTCATCCGAAAGTAAGAATTGGCTTAGAAAGAAGCTGATAGGCAATAAAGTCGGGAAAATGGTAAATAGTAAAAACACTTAAATAATGGAGAAGCAAAAGCTTCAAAGTTTAAAAGTGACAAATACTAAAGTCGCTAAAAATAAACAAGCATAAGTAAAATGTCATCTAAGTAAGTTCCGAGCTAACTACGCAAATACACTTAGAAATTTTACAAAGGAAAATTACACTATTTTTTCATCCACCACTTTCTAAAAGACCCCAACTTTGGAGATGTCCAAGTCATGAGCTATAAGTTTGATCTGATCTAACATATTCTTTTCAATATCAAAGACTCCATCCACAACTGCTTGTTTGGCCTTTCTAACCAAAAGGGAAAGGTCGTCAAGTCGCTACATAAGCTCTAAGCTCTGAAACTTGCTTTTTATATTTCTCTTCCCTAGCGTCGGAATTCACTTTCGTCTCTTCCATTGTCTTAACTTGGCTTGAAGGCTCTGTTTTTCTTCCTTAAGAGCTTTCACAGATTCATTTAGATTTCTGGCATCTGACTTTGCCTCTTTCAAGTCTTTCTCCTGTTCTGACACCTCAGATCGAAAGATAGCAATTTTTTGTATTGGCATCTTTAATATAAGTGGCCAAGCGAAGCAACATTCTCTGGACTCGGGAAAAAGTTTCTTCTAATGGAAGTTTAGCCAAACCCGACTTTGTCCTCTTAGAAGAGAGATACTCATCGACAAACTCAGGAGCCTAAAATTCCTTTTCCAAAATACAACCAAAAGAAGATGGACAGAGAATTTCAGCTATTGGGCTATTACCTCTTTTTTTGCATTTTCTTGGTGGGAGAAGGGGGAGGAGAAAACTCATCAACATCGTGAACCTCGAGGCCAGCTCCTGAGTTGGATGTTGGCAGAGGGGAAACATTGCTGCTCAGTGTAGCAAAAGAAGAGACATGGTCACTGCCGCTACCTGGGTTAAAAGCAACGTTAGCATTAGAGGAAGTCAACCTTATCCTCATCGCTATGATAGCCTCCAAGCCACTGGCCATAACAACTACAAAGAAAAAGGAAAAAAAAAGGGTAAAATCGTCAGATTAACAAAGAAAGGGGGTACGATCGTTAGATCAACAAATAGTAAAATAAAAAAAATGTAGGACAAAGTATTTACCAACGGTATTCCGAGCTACATGCTTATCGGTCAACACAATCCGAAGATTCAAAGGATTTTCATTCCAAAGTTCTAAAAGCATTTGGATGCTTGTAAACTAGAATGCGTTAACACTTTGCAGTTGGACCTTAGGAGATGACACATTAAAATTCCAATATAAGTTAAACATTTTCTTATCTTCTAAAGTCAGAAAAAAGGTGTAGTTTCCTCTATTCTCTTAATCTTAAAAAACTTTTATTTAAAATGATAAGACTCCTCAAAGAGAATAAAAATCCTCCTATTCAGGATACATCGAAAGGAGACGAGCCCACGTCCTTGGAAACTAAAGGGCATGGTTAAGATGAAAAAATCGAAAAAGGCTCTATAAGAAGCATTCAACCCTAAGAAAGAGCACAAAAGCTCGAAACCTCGGATGATAGCCCAAGAGTTTGGATGCAGTTGCAAAGGTACACAACCAGTATAACCTAAAATATATTGTTGGAAGCTGGAAAATAGAAAATGGACTCCAAGATGTGTGAATAACGTCTCGTACATCCATAGCCAATTAGGTTGGGAACCCGCATGATGGTTAAAGTGGCAGAGGCGATCGTTCCGATGAAGAACAGAAAGTACGTATAGATTTTCTAGGTCGGAATAAAAAAAAAGCCCGGCCACTCGCAAAGTCTCAAGCTCATCTTTTGTGATGGTAGAAGGGATATATTTCACTTTCTCGGAGACCCAAGAGTAAGGATCTACACGTTCATCCTGACGACGGGGTGGGCACGGGGCTGGCCTAGAAGAAGACGTCCCAATTCGTTCACAAGAAGCTACCACCTTCTTCCTCGGCATCTCGATATACCTATAGGGACACCACCACTTTTCTCTTCTTTCCTACGAAGAAAGAGGTTTTTTATCCCTAAAACTACCACAAAAATCTACAAATAAGAGCCTTACAAATTACCCACACCTCAAAAAGGGAAAACTAAATAGTGGTACCCTACTAAAGTGACTCAATTACTAAATCGTCTAAGAGTAAAGCAACGAGAGGAATACCAAACAGCAAAAAGAATACCCCATCCTAAGAACGATTACATGCATCAAGAAAATTTTACCATTTTTGCAAAACATACAGGAACAAAGCAAGAATGAGGGAGCGAAGGGAACAAAATTTTTACCTAAATAAAGTAGCAAATACGAGACAGGAGAAATGAAGAAGAAAGTTGCGAACGACCAAAGATCCCTGACACGTGAAGGAGAAAACAGAAAACTCCTCTTTTTCTCCAGAAGATGAAGGGAAGTTTCAGAGGCGACTAACTCTTTTTATGAAAAAATTTTAAGCTCCATTAATTGATTGACTGATGGGAAGAGAGAAGAGTGATGGTGACGATAAAAAAAATCAAGGAGGAGTAAAATTGTACGGAGAAATTACACAGTTTCTTTTCAAAGGTGTTTTTGGTGCTCAAAAAAGGCCAGAAAGAAAAACTCTTCAAAAACCCAAAAAATGGGCCTAGTCCATTAAACTTTAGCATACTTGACAAGTCGTAACTCAAGAAGCCTAATTTGGGACGCTGTTTTGGACAATAATAGATAATGGAAATTCAGCTACACAGGATCACACGTTACCGATATCATGCAAGGAACACGGATAACATAAATGAAATAATTCCGAATCAGAAAAATAGAAAGTAAGACAAACGTAAATCCGAGGCAATAAATACTCAACAGATACCCAAGAAATGTATAAAACGGGGGCCCAAAAATAGGTAAGATGGGACACATTATCTCTATAAATGTATTGGTGACTTAAGTTTTAAAGTATTTTTGCAAGTTGTCCACTCGGCCTGGTCTGTAAACATCACGCATCAGAATCTTGGATTCTCTTAAATACGTATCATTAGCTAGATACGAACAAATTTCTTTAGTCTAGTAATCTAATAACATACTTTATCACATATTTTTAAACATTAATAACTAACTAATAATAAAAAATAATAAATTTGGATGAGTTTCTAACCTTCTTCGTTAATAATTCCCAGTTGAGTTTAGAGTTATTAGTTTTTTATTATTTCTCATTTTGTTAACAGTGTCTTATGATAAATTGATAATCAATGATAGGTATAAGTACTTTTTTTGTCCCCAAGGTCTGGGGTCAAAATCAAAATCGTCCCCAACTTTTTTTTCTTATTAAAATCATTCTCAACGTTACAAAACATTATAAAATTGTCCTTTTCAACTTCAATTTTATTTTTTTACCAAATTACCCTTCATTATTAAAAAGTTATAAAATAAAATAAATATAAAATAAATAAAAAAACAGAAGAAAAGGGGTG
>NC_029773.3:76948752-76981777 GCF_000817695.3 Arachis duranensis | reverse complement strand
CTTCTCCATACCGCCGCACCACCGCACCACCGCACCGCCGTCCTGCCGTCCTGCCGCACTGCACCGCACCGCACCACCGCTTCTTCTTCTTTTTCTTCTTCTTCTTCTGTGAACTAGATTTTTTTGTGAAATTTCTAGATTTTTGATGAAATTTGTTGTTGCTGAAATTTGAATTTCTGGACAATTTGAATTTCTGAATTTTTGATGAAATTTGTTGTTGTTGATGATGATGATGATGATGACCGAGTGGGTAGGCTGATATGATAATACGGTTCTATTTTTCTCTCAAATCTCAATTTTATTGTTGTTGTTATTATTATGATTACGATTATTATTGAGTAAATAATGACATGGCTCCTTCTGTGCAGTAAGATGATGTATGTATATAATTCAGCTTCCATTAACTTCTTGTTCTTGTTCTTGTTCTTGTTCTTGTTCTTGTTATTCTTATGTGCTTAAAGTTGTTAGCCATGAGCTTGAGTTTTGACCCATGCTTTCGGCTCAATTGTTGCTGGTAAATGCTACTAGTTAGAATAATTTTGTTAGAATCTGTGGCAGATAGGTGTTGAATAGAATCAATGATGTGATAGGACCGACTATCGATAGCATAGCATATCATATCAAATCATTCTGGGAACTTGACTCTAGCTTTCCATCATTTTAGTTGTATTTTCTCTGTTATCAATTGTGTGGGGTGGTTGTGGTTGTGGCTTTTAGGAGGGTTTTTCTTGTTTAATCTGATCTTGAAGTTGTAACTTTCTTCTTGATGATGTTCTGCTTCTATCGGTGCTTTCGACACCCTGGTGTTGTGATTCTGATCCTGTAGCAATATAAAACGTGAGCAGAGGCATTCCTCTTGGCCTGCGTTTTCGTTAAGGGAGGGAAGGGAAAGGGAATAAGTTATAACAGAAGAGTGCGAAATAGGGGGAAAAAGCATGGGAGTTTGATACTTGTTTCCGTTTCCTTCCATTTTTTGGATACGAAAAAGGAAATTGAAATATTAACAAAGAATTATATTTGCTCTCTTTTTATAGAACTTAAATTGTGTAAGGCTTTCTGGAAACATATTCTTTTTCTTTCCTTCACATCAAACATCCACGCAGACTTTTGGATGGAAATAACTTATTTAAAATATACAAAAATATTTATAATAAAATATAATAAATTTAAAATATCTCATAATTTTATTAATAATAAATAATTATTTATATATTTAATTATATTTTAACAGGCCCAGGCAGGCCTGACAGGCCTATAAGGCTAATTAGTGAGCCTGGGCCTGGCCTATTAACGTATTAAGCCTTTTAAAAGAGTCTGGACCTGTACCTATTTTATAACAGGCCAGACCAGGCCAGGCCAAACACAGGCCAGGCTGCAGGCCCCTGGCAGGCCGCCTGGCCTTTTTCCACCCCTATAGCAAAGTGAGAGTATTTGAGAAATTAAATTAGTTACATCATCAAATTTAAGGGCATAACTGGATCACTAAATTAAATTTGGAGGCAATTTTTTGGTTGATTGAAATGGACAAATCAAATTTGATAATAGAATTAACTTTGGGAGAGATCACCAAAATTTAAGGGGTCAAGTTGACTCAGATTAAAAATTTAGTCTATACTCTACCGAATCAACACATATATTCTATACAAAAGGTAAAGAAGAAAAATAGATTTATTACCATTCAGTATTTCTAACTAGATCTAAGACACTTTATTTGTCTAAACGCATTTTTTAAAGGCATAATTAGACCATAAGATATTCAAATCAGATTGTATCTCATTCAGTTTGGCAAAAAATTGATATAAATTCCTCTCAAATCTATAACGGTTATGTTATAAATATTAGGTATAATTGTATAATATCCATGCAAAGATATAGTATTTTTTCTTAAACCTTATATTTTTTGAACAACTACTAATTAGCTGTTAGAATCTCTTACAGCTATTTGTGGATTACAACTTATTAAAAATATCCCCTCAATTGTCAAACCAAATAATTACTCCTGAACAAATTTCAACTCATCAAATCAATTGACTAACTAAAAACCTGCAAAACCCTTCTTGGCTTTCTCTTTAAATTATAGAATTGTGAATAAAATTAAATTCTGATAAAACTAATAATTTCCTCTTCTTTTTTCATTTTGTTCTTTTTAAAATCATAATCCACATTGCATCATGATGGTGCTTTAGGATGATTTATAATCATGAAAGAAAACCCATTATATGAGATAAGACCTGAACATTTTGTGGACATACACCATAATTAATCATTAATAGGTGTACTAATTAAGCCAATCGTTATTAACTTTCATTGTTTGAATTGACGGATACTACTGTTTCAAATTCTTATCCTTTCGTGAAGATTTTTATTTGCATCAGATTATTATTTGGATACTTTTCACGGAAAAAATAAAGTTCAAAACGCGACAACTTCCTCGTTTAGATGCTACCTTGATTGAGCTTTTATTTCATTTTTTTATACAAAGCCTTCATGTTGACATATTCTACCTAGGACATCAAACTTTGAAAATGATCAAACTTGCTTTTTTTTTCTTTTTTTTTTCTTTTTTTTTTCTTTTCCTTTTTGAAATTATTAACCCGAAATTCGTCCGTTTTTAGTAGTTAAGAAGAAACACTGGTGTATTTTATGGAAGATAGAACTTGGAAGTTCCCTTCTCACTTAGAATTGAAAACATTAGCGAATGACACGCATTAAAGCATGTAAATATTCTGGATAATAAAGTAAGTAGTAGGATCTACATTGTGTTCACTTAAGAGTGGACCATGATTGGGATTTTATGAAGTTTTGGATAAGAAGAGAAATGCTTCAAGTACGCTAAATTGCTAATATATAAAGTGGGACCAATTATTATTGGCTAATTCTCATATCACCAAAGCATAGTGTTCTGGTCTAGAATTGGACTCCGAGGTTATAAGTCCGCTGTAACAAGAAGAGCACTGGCGACGTTCTCCTCATATATGCTACACCACGTATTCCTCTTTCATTCGAGCAATATGAAGAAGAACCTGCAAAAAGAACTTCGATATTCAAGTCAGTTTATAATCTCTAAAATATTAAACCTGAGTTTAGAGAGCTCTTTCGTTTTTGTTGTTTCTTTTTTTCATCTGTCTATAGGTTGTCTGTGTGAGTATTTATTGTGAAATTTATCAACTATTCCTTATTGTGCTTCCGAGACTCGCGTGGCGAGTATAGTGGTGTTTCCAAGATTCACGCAGCGAGTATAGTGGCTTATAACGGATCACCTTTTTTGGATTAGTTGTGCCGACTTTGATCTAGTAGTTCTAAGGTATAATGTCGCATCCGAGTTGTTTAGATACGGATCGCAGCCCCTAAACTCGACTTGCTGGTGTTAGTAGCAAGTTAAGCTTTTGTCTGAATTTTTCGACGTTATGTTTTAAAAATACTTGTATTCGAGCCCCAAAGCTTAACATGCTGCCGACTTTGTCACTTGTCGAGCTTGTAACTGTCTTGTTCAATAATATATTATTTTTATTATTTTGGAAGACACAATCGTGTGGTTGTATCTATCGACAATAAACATTAGTGGTTATTGGCTCGAGGTAATCATGGCCATTAAAATTTTACTGGAGAAGTGAATAGTTACGCTATCTAACAGTTAGGGTTGATTTGAAATGTGAATCGTATGATAGTGGCTGTTGTATTTCAGATTACTTCAATTTAGTTGTCTGTTGGAAAGGGCATTGGTTGTACCAAGTCAAAAAGAAAAGAGGGATGGCTTCGAAAGGTTAGTTGTTCATTTGTGTTTGTCTTTTTTTACTCTATATTAGTCATGAAGAAAGATAAAGTAGTAGAGGTTAAAGATGATTTGTATGAATGGGTGCATGCGGACGTGAAGTGTCGCGCATCCCTTTTCCAAAATCCTAAAGCTTTGCATGAGCTCAACGCCATGAGTTAGGTCCGTGGTGACTCTGTTACTGGTGTTGAACTTCTTCCCTGTAATGGGAAAGAAAGGGTTTGTGAAAGAAGAGGTGATTGGGCCTATTTCTATATGTATACATGTCTACTAACAGAGCTAAATGTGAGGTTTTCCTTCTTAATGTTTGAGTGTAAGGTATTGACATAGTTAAACTGTGCTCCTTCACAACTTCACCCAAACTCTTGGGCTTTCCTTCATGCTTTTAAGTGCTTGATGAGTTTTCTGGAAATTGAACCTTCTCTGAATATGTTTTTCTCACTATTTCCGTCAAAAGGGATTTGTAAGGGTTTTTGGATAAACTTGAGTAGTTATCCTGCCCGTTCCATTTTCATTTAATACAAATCATCTTTTAAAAACTTCAAAGAAATGTTCGTAAAAGTTCGTTCATGCGAGACTGAGTATCCCCTCTTTCTAGATAATGAGTTAGGAGAACAATTTTCTCTCTATTGGTGTCTTGAACCAATGCAAGTTTTGGATGCAGTAGTTAGGTTTGAAGAAGAGAATTTGTTGTTGGAGTATCTGATTGAGTGTTTTTCTGCCAAGAAACTATTGTCGATTGTGGAGGTTTTAAAGTTTGAAAATGATGTAAATGGTTTAAGAAATTATATTGGTAAGAAATTGACATGGGTTTTGTTTGTGTTCTGATCTATTGCACATCATGACAGCGTTTTGTGCTTGCCTTTGTGTAGGCAGGAGCATTCCGAGCTTATCCTCGGCCCGGATGAGGTTGTTCCTTGATTAGAAGAAAAAGGAAAGTAAAGAGTGTCGGCTAGTAGGGCTGAGAAAGATGTTGTTTCCAATGCTGCATAATCTAACGCGCATCCTTATGGTGAGAAGAGAAAGAAGGCTAAATCTGAGCAATCGCTGGAGATTCTCTCTACTGTAGATTTGGTTGTTGATTATGGAGTTAGAAACAAAGTGAAAAAATAAATGCGTCTACATGGTCTCGTGACTGGTGCGAAAAGAGGTGATTGGGCAATTTTTGCTGGTGAGTTAGTCCTATTTATGGTGTTTTGTATTTTGTGTCTAGCTTTTTAATGTTAACTTATTTTGTTTTAGGTCATTGGCACGAGATTACTCTGTGTTGGTCGAAGTACAAAGTTATTGGGGGTTGAGGAAAGGGATGAGTTATGATGCTTGAAAAAATTGCTTGCTAAAAAGGGATGAGGTAATTATTGATTTGACTAAGAAAATGAAGGACAAAAGGCAGAAGTGAGAATCTACAGGATCAAATCCGAACACTTCAAAGTCAGGTGAAGAAAGCTGATGATGAAAAGGGGTGAATGACCTCTCAAGTTCATGAGCTTGAAGAATAAGGATTAGAGATGTTTGTTGCGGGTTTTGATCGCGCCGTCAACCAGGTTTCTATCTTTGCATTCGACTTTGAAGTCAATCAATTCAACGTTACCAGAATAATAGTAAATGGCAAGTTGGTGGATGATGAGCCTGCTAGAGAGGACTAGGGTTAAAACGCAGATGTTGTTGATAAGGAAAACTAAGTTTGGAATTTTTTATTTTATACAAGTTTGATGATACTAAATTTAGTATTTGGTAGTTTATTTGAACTTTATGGATTTGTAAAGCTATGTTGCTTTTGTTGACATTGCAACTTCATGTTGCAATTTTGCTTAGTTTTTTGTGAAAATGATATCATTTGCTGCATGTTGGTTTGTTACTTGTATTGATTGATAGATCTTAAGAAAGAGTAGATGAATATATATTAAAGGATTTTGTATGTCCGAAGTGGTCAGCCTCATTAAAACCTCCACAAGTAAAACCCTGTTGGGGATAAAACCTCTGTGGTAGAAAAAAGCGTACCCACCGATCTTTGAAGCTATGATACATACGTAGTGACGAAATATTCCATGTGTTTGGTAAGATGGCTCCTTCTAAAGTCTGCAAAGAGTTTGCTCCTCGGCCATGTTCGTACCTTTGAAACTCGGAAAGGACCCTCCCAATTTAAGGCGAGCTTGCCTTGGTCTGGGGGTTTCCTAACGTCCTCTAGGCATCTTAGGACGAGGTCTCCTCGTTGTAGTGGTCGGGGGTGACCCTTTTGTTGTACTTGCGTTGCATTGTGAGTTGCATTTCTTCTTGTCGTATTCTTGCAGCTTGACGTTCTTCTACTGTCTCCAGTTTGGCGCTCCCAGCTTCGTCATTCGCATTGTCATTAAAATGTTCAGTTCGTATAGATCCTTGAGATATCTCAACTGGGATCATTGCGTCGGCTCCAAAGACTAGCTTGAAAGGTGTTTCCTTGGTTATGGTTTGTGGTGTGGTATTGTAACCCCAAAGTATTTTTGGTATTAGTTCGGTCCATAGCTCTTAGCCGTAGTAAGCTTCTTTCTTAATGCCTGCAAGATGATATTGTTAGCTGCTTCGGCGAGCATGTTAATTTACGGGTACTCAACCGATGAAAAATGGTGTTTTATTTTTAAATTTTGTAAAAAAGCTGCTGTCTTTCTATCAGTAAATTGTCTACCATTATCAGTAACGATGTCTATTGGTAATCCATATCGGCTTATAATAAATTTTCAAATGAAAGATTGTACCTTATCTGACACTATTTTGGCAAGTGGCTGAGCTTCTATCTACTTTGTAAAGTAATCAATTGCCATGTGTAGGAATTTTACTTGTCCTTGTGATACTAGAAAGAGACCGAAGATATTGAGCCTGCATCTATGAAAAGGCCATCTGACTTTTGAAGTGTGTAACAGTTCGGTTGTGTTATGTATTACAAGTGTGCACTTCTGACAATTGTCACAGTGTTGGACCTTGCTCATGAAATCTCTTTTGATAGTTGGCCAGTAATATCTTGCTCTCAGGATCTTTGCTGCTAAGCTTTGGCCTTTTACATGCGTGCCACAAATGCCTTCATGCGCCTCCAACATTGCTAAAATGCAATCTTCGTCTCCTAGAAATTTTAACAGTGGTTAGAAGAAATCCCTTCTGTATAATTCATTTCCTATTAGAGTGAAGAAACTCATCTTTTTCCTGAAAAAGTTTTAGGTTGTCCTCCGATGTTGGCAAGGACCTATTTTTCAAATAATTGATATATGGGGTTCTCCAGTCTTCGTCCTGTGGCAAACTTAAAACAAACTTGTTGCATATACTAGGATGTTCTAGAGTTAATTGTGATAATTTTGTTGTATTGTCTAGTGTTTTTGACGTAGCTAGCTTAGATAAAATATTCACCTGTTGTTCTCTTCTCTATGAATATGTATAATTTGAAAATGTTGAAATTGTTGTATTAAATGCTTCGCATGTAGTAGGTATTGTTCTAATAGAGGGTCACGTACCTGGAAAGCCCTATTTACTTGTTAAACAACCAGTAGTGAATCACAATAGACTTTGAGTTGCTGGATGCCACCATCTCTAGCTAGGCGTAGGCCAGCTAGTAGTGCTTTGTATTCGTATTGATTGTTACTTGCCGAAAATAAGTAATTTATGGATTGCTCGGTGCAAAATCCAAATTTATCTTTGAGCATAATTCCAGTCCCTCCGCCGTCATCATTATAAGCTCCATCTATATATAATTCCCACTTTGGGGGTAGAGTTCATCTGTTGACATGAATTCTGCAATGAAATCGGCGAGTACTTGGGACTTAAGGGATCCTGGAGCTTGATAGACGATAGCATATTCTGACAACTCTACTAACCATTTTGTTAATCCTCTTGCTAAATCAGGTCTTGCGAGTATTTTCCGTAACGGTTGGTTGCTCCATACTATAATCTCACGGCTTTGGAAGTAATGTCAGAGACGTCTTGCCGTAATCAAAAGGGCATAAGCTAGTTTTTCAATGGTTGGTTACTTTGTTTCCGCGTTCTGTAGTATTTTGCTGATGAAATACATTGGGTGTTGCTCCCGATCTGTTTCTGTTACAAGCACAGAGGAAATTGAATTAGTAGAAAATGAAGAGTACAAGTACAATGGTTTACCATGTATTGGTTTTTGCTGTATGGGTGGGGATTCCAAGATCCTCTTGAACTCGGTAAATGCTTTTTCACACTCATTCGACCATATGAATTAGTTAGACTTCCTCAAGCTGTTAAAAAAATGGTATGATTTGGCTGCCAATGTTGGTAAAACTCGTGCTAAGGCCGTTATTCGTCCTGTTAATTGTTGTACTTTCTTTACCGTTGTTGGTGACTTCATTTGTATGACTGCATTGCATTTGTGAGGATTTGCTTCAATTTCCCTGTGAGTTAACATGAACCTAAGGAATTTTCCTACTTGAACTCTAAAGGCACATTTCTCAAGGTTTAGACGCATGTTATACCTCCTTAATTGTGTGAAATGTTCTATGAGATCAGACATATAGGATTCTTCATTTTCCAACTTGGCAACCATGTCATCGACATACAGTTCCATGTTTCTGCCGATCTGATTTTGGAACACCCTATCCATTAATCATTGATAGGTGGCACTTGCGTTTTTGAGTCCAAAAGGCATTATCTTATAACAAAATTTTCCATGTTTGGTTATAAACGCAGTTTTGTCCTCCTTTGAAGGATGCATTAGTATCAGATTATAGCCTGATTAGGCATCCATGAAGCTCAAGACTTTGTATCCAGATGTGTTGTCGATGAGCTTATCAATGCATAGCAACGGGTATGAATCTTTTGGGCAAGCTCTGTTTAAGTCGGTAAAGTCAACACACATTTTTCATTTGCCAGAGTTCTTTTTTACCATGACGACATTTGCTAGTCAAGATGTGAAGCAGATTTCTCGGATGAATCCTGCACTTAGTAATTTTTGCGTTTTGTTGACAGTGGCCATTGTCTTTTCCTGTCCTTGATGTCGTTTCTTTTGTTTGATTGGGCCAGCCCTTGGATCTAACGCGAGCTTGTGACATATGACTTCTGGGTCTATCCCCGGCATGTCAGCCGGGATCCAAGCGAACAAGTCGGCATTTGATTGGAGTAGAGTAGTGATTTTTTGCCTGTGGCCTGCATTCAAAATAGATCCGACATTAGTACACTGTGTTTCATCAACAGTGAGTCTTACCTTACAGAGATTATCGATCGGAATAGGTCGGTCTTCTAGGTTGGACCAAGGATCAAGTTCGGCTAATCCTGGCATGTCACTGGTGTTATAGACCGAATTGATTCGCGGGGTTGACGATTGCTTTATTTTAAGTCCTGCATTGTAGTATTGTCTCGCTTCTTTTCTGTAAGAATGAACGAGTATACAAAACTTAACACACAAATAAACTATGGAGACGATAGCTCCAAAAGCATTTAAAGATGGTCTTCATAATACAATGTTGTATGGACTGAAACAATCAACTACCAAGTGTTGGATATCTAGGGTTTTGGAATGAGAATACTCCCCTATGGTTATCCTCACCCAAACATAACCTGTTACTAGAACTCTTTCTTTAGAGAATTTTACTAATTCACTAGAGGATGGTTGTTGCACTTTTTCATTTAGTTGCATCTTTTTGAAAGTGGATAGAAATAAAACGTTGGCACTACTTCCTGGATCCATGAGGACTTTCCAAATGGTTAGGTCACCCATTGTTACTGAGATTACAACGGGGTCATCGAGGTTAGGAGTTTTAGATTGGAAACCTGCATTGGTGAACACGATATCTGGAATGGAAAAGGTGGATGTTTGTGATGTTGAATCGTCCTGTAATGGTAGCATGGCTCTATAACTTCTTTTCCTGGTCGAGCTAGTTTCATCATCGCATACAAACCCTCCTGCTATGTAGTTAATGACTTTCCTTAGCGGGAGAAGTGGATTGCTAGTGGGCCATTGCTCTTTGTTTTGATTTGGTGTTTGGTGCTCTGTTGTCAAGGGTGGTGTGTCTTGTTGCATTCAGCCAGTCCCATATTTTTCTAACAACCTTTGTCGTGCTAACCGTTCTAGCAAATCCTTTTCTACTACGCATTCATCAGTTGTATGCCTTAGCTTCTGGTGAAATGCAAAGTGTTTGGTCTTGTCCACATACTTTTGGTCATGGTATGTTCCCGCTTTACTCAGTGCCTTTATTATCTTCGCATGTAGAATTTCCTTGATGATGCCTTCTCTTTTCGTATTGAATTGTGTGTAGGAGTCAAACTTGGGTGTCAATTTAAACGGTTTCTTTTGTTCTCGATTATAGGTCGGCTTTCCATGCTTATCTTCATTTCTTCTCAATTCTTGTCTTTCATTTCTCTGAGCTTCTTAGAGTTCTTCTATTTTAATTTGTCCAGTTGCCTTATCTCTAAATTCGGCCAATGTTAGGCCACTCTTCAAGGCATGTAAGTGTACATCAGGACTGAGGTCAGGAATTTTTATTACTACATTAGCAAATCTCGTGATGTAGACATTGAGGCTCTCATGTTGTCCTTGTTTAATGGTGCTGAGGTAGTCGATGTCGTGAACTTAAATCTTTGATGCTGCAAAGTGGTTGATAAATAGTTCGGCAAACTCATCAAAGTTGTTTATTGAACTTGCAAGCAAGCTAGAAAACCAAAGTAAAGCAGCTCCATCCAAAGACATAGGAAAAGAATGACATAAAATGGGATTAGAGGTACGATTTAAAAACATCATAGATTCAAATTTTATAACATGTATTTTAAGGTCACCGATTCCTTCATATGGTTTCAACGTTGTCAGAACCGTGAAGTTCTTCAGCATTTGAAAATCCATGATCTTCTTTGAAAAGGGATTTGTTTTTTTTTTCTTGCTGGTTTTGAGGCTTTGCCTCCATCGCTGTGTTCGTTTCCGAATGTTCCTCTTCATGGTCATCCTCTTTATCATTTTTACTTTTGTTAGCCCTATCAGCTAAAAGATCGGCCATTTTCTTGACATCGGCTTGGAGGGCAATGTTCATTGCCACCAGTTCGCCATGAGTGGAAGGATGAGGTGGGGGAACAACATCACCAACCATGGTCCTGCAAAACAATAATAGAGATCGAAGTGGGAAAGAGAAATATCTATTTGTTTAACAAAAGAAACATGTGTTATTGCGAGGATGAGGGCTAATGAAGTGGGAACAACATCATCATCTCAACAAGTGGGAACCTCTAACGACATCAACATCCATTGACTAGCAATTGCATTGACCAATATTCACTAAAATCGAACCCAATTTTATTCCAAGGTAAAAACCAACGCAATGGTGACTCTGTTTTCACGCATTTTTTGCCAATTCAGCAAAAAAGGAACAACTAGTATTTGAGAAACCCAATTCAAATCCTACAATCAAACCTCTAATTGTACAACAGAAGTAACATCCAACAATTCAAATAATACATTATATGAATGTGTCATTATATGTTTTGATACAAAATCAAGTAATATCCATTATACTCATACCAAAATCAATCAACACCCATGAATAAATACTTACCTACCGAGGAGTGCTTGCAGTCGATGCTTCACAACGGCACCTGGAGGAGTCTGACGCGACGTTTGTGGGGGCAGAACACGCGAGGCACCGTGAAGCTTCAATGGTGTGGCAATGATGACATGCAGCAGTTGCAGAAGACTGGGATGAGGTTCAATGGCACGGCGATGACGTTCGTTACATCTCTCTAATTCCATCCTTCTTCTAAAAACAAAACATCTCTCTAATCCCTTCGTCTTCGATTCTCACCTCCACCAAGACGAAGCATTGAACTGCGACTATCAGCCAAGACCGACGACGACATTGTGTTGGAGTTGAAGGTGACCGATTTGCGACAACCTTGGTCAACCGAAAAGGGCATGCCATCGCCTTGCGTGAGAGATAGGTTACCCTTTTTTTGTTATTTTTTGAATTTGATTGTGGTTTTATCTCCTGATGAATGTGCTTCTATGATTGTTTGAAATCGATTATTACTGTTTGCGATGTTAGGGTTTGAAAAAATATGTTCAGGCTTAGGACTTTCGTGGTGATCCATGAATGACTCTGTTTTTCAAGATTTGAGAACAATGTTTGTGCTCTGTATAGCTGCATGTGTGTGTTTTATTTTCATTTTTGTAGTTGATGATGAATCTGCTTTGCTTGTTTATGAAAAAAATTTTCAATAGTTTAGTGTGTTGCTGTTTTGGTTGCAGATGGAAGGTCTCCCTATAACCTTTGTATTTCACCATGGTGGAAAGTTCAAAACAGATGAACTTTTGGAGGAGGCTAGAAAATGATGTTGATCTGTTGGCATTGGTTAAAGACTGTAGGAGGAATCATCACCTCATAAACATCTATTTTGAGAATGTAGTTTCTAAGCCACACGTGGTTGGCTGCATGAGCGAGGATGATGATGATGTACTACAGTTGCCAACCATCCCTGAACCCCCAGAGAAAGTGAATAAGGACCACAATAAAGTAATGTCTTAACCTTATTGCAAGACAACAAAAAAATCACCTCAGCCAAAAAGGAACAAATCTCAACCTACCAAGTTACCCTCTCCTCAGCCCACGCCTCAACCCAAATCTAAGCCCACACCTGAACCAACACCTAAGCCCGTACCTGAGCCCACACCTAAGCCTATACCCGAGCCAACACCTCAGCCCACACATCAACCCACACCTCAGCCCATACAAAAGTCCATTCCTCAGCCCACATCAAATCCATAAAAAAGCCCACGCATTAACCCAAGCCTTGGACTAAACCCCAGGCTGTTAAAGGTCTGCCAAGCCTACACCAGCCGATAAGATCAATAAGAAGGTGAAAGATACAACCAAAAAAAGATCTGGAAGGCAAGTTAAGGCAACTTCAGTTGATAATGAAAGTGACTCTCATGATTCATATGAGAGTGCTGTAGACAGTTTGTTAAAGCCTCTAAAATTTGTAGGAGATTCTATATACAATAGTGACAGTGACAGTGAAGTTGATGGAGGACAGTCTTCTAGGGCCAAGAAAGTAGATCATAGAGAGAAGCATAGGCCTGCTGCTGACAAAGCAAGGGACAAAGCTATTAGCATTGATGACTCCAGCTACGAAGATATCGAATCTGATGAATGCTCTGATGCAGGTATTGTTTATTTAATTGTCTATGAGTTATCCAACTTTCTTGTTTTATAGATCATTCTTGAATTATTTGCTTGTGTTACAATTTTTTGGTGAATTGATGTAATTTCAGATTCAGTTGATTATTTATTGTATGAAGAATAATCAGATGGAGATGAATGGAAGTTAGAAGATTATGATCAAGAGTTAGATTCTGATCAAGAGTTAGACTCTGACGACGAAGCTCCGGCTGTGCATCCACGGTACAATGACAAGGCCAAATTTGGTGATCTGAAATTTGAGGTAAGCATGGTTTTCAAGTCCAAGAAATATTTAATGGCTGCTACTAGAGATTATATTATTCAATGGGGTAGGAATATAAGGTTTTCTAAAAATGACAAGGTTAGAGTGAGGTTTGTTTGTAAGAGTGAAGACTGTCCTTGGGTAGTATACTGTGCACACAACCCAAGTGATAGTTTATTGCAGATAAAAACATTAGTTGACAATCACACTTGCGCAAGAAGGCGAAAAAATAGAGCTACAACTTAGGAATGGACTGTGAAGAAGTTATATCCAAAACTTAGGAAGCACCCTAAAATGAAGCACATGGAGGTGTATGAGTGATTTGTTAGGAAGTGCAATGTGAAGCTCAATAGATCATGCATTACCAGAGCTCTTAAGAAAGCTAGGAAGATAGTTGAAGGGGACCAGATTGCACAGTATGGGTTGATATGGGATTATGCACATGAATTACTTACTGCCAATCCAGGTTCCACTGTTTAAGTGGGTGTCATTCCCATTACTTCCTTGTATGCACACAATATCGGCCATTCAAGAAAAAAATGATAAGAGGCCTGAGGAGTATTACCACGAATGGTTGACAATGGAGGCGTACAGAAGAATGTACCAATACAATGTGAATCCCGTCAAGGGACAAGAACTATAGGAGAAAACTGGTTCTCCCACACCTATTCCACCACCAATAAAACCTAAACCAGGAAGACCAACAACAAAGAGAAGGAAAGACAAGGCTGAAGGACCCACTGGCACAAAGACAAAGATGAAAAAGAAGTATAATCCAATTCGGTGTATGTACTGTGGAGAGATGGGCCACAACAAGAGAACTTGCAGCAAGAAAAAGCAAGACGATACTCAAGAGAAGGCAAGGCTAATGCAATTACAGCTTGCAGTTGTGCCACCACCACAAGGTGCTCCTGGTCGGGAAGCAGATGACGTAGCTGACACTCAGCCCATTCAGACACTCCCTGTAGTCCCATCAGCTGCTCTAGATGAATAGATTGAAATTTCTGTTAGTCAAGATGCTTAGTTTCTATTGACAAAATAGTCACACACCTCAACCAATGCTACTCAGGTTATCTTGTATTCAGTTTTAAATTGAACATTAGTAATTTGTATCTTCTAAATATTAGTTGATTAAGAATCTGTTTTGCTTGAGACAATGATGAAAACTGTTTGCTGTAGACTAGAGTTAGAGAGAAGGCCTCCAAAATTCCATGTCACCAAGGCTAGGGCAAAGGAAAATGCCTCTCCAAAGCTTGTTGCTCCAGGACCAGTTGCTATATATGCTGAAACGATCAAGGGTAGTAGCTCCGTAACAGCCAAGAAGCTTGCTAGCTTCATGACATTTGTTCCAACTCCGGGTTTCAAACCTTCCAGAAAAAAAGACATGGAATGACTTGAAGACATGAAATATAGGGCATTTAGTATTTGTTATTTTGTCAGGGCCAAAATTTGTCATTTGTAAACAATGTGGTAGTTGTGGTATATTGGATAGCCCTATTTTTTGTACAGCCCTTTAGGTAAGAATAGCCTTAGTACAAACTGATGTTAGGCTTTTTGAGCTTACCCTTTTGACTATCAGTTTCTACTTTTGTTTTATTATCATCTTAAAACAGTATTGTCATTTGAATTTAAGACAATGGAAACTGGTAGACCATTGGTTATGTTATGCTAATCCAAGTTCACTTTATTTTAATTCTGTTTCTTCTGATTTGCTAAAATTATGTTATGATCAATAAAAATAGTGCATGTAGAGACTTTTGTAATAGTAAAAAAGATGAACATAGCATATCAACAGGTTTACTCAAAAGTTTGTTCAAATACAATAACAGCAAACTAAGAAGGTTCACAACATCCACAATTTCACAATAACTGCTTCACTTGGGACTAAAGAACATAAACATAATCAGAACCACAACAAACACAACTATTAATCCAAAATACAGTTGCATCCTAAGTGCTTTAACTTCAGCTTCTAAGCTCATCATTCTCCATGATAGGTTATGGTTCAAGACAACAACATCACTCTCTATTTCTGCATCAGTTTTAACATCTCCCTTTGCACCATCTAATCCTTTATACTCATCATCCTCAACCCACCTAAAGTGATTGCAGTGGCTGCCCTTCTGTAAAATATTAGGTTACAAAAATCTCAGAATTCCACACAAATAATTAAGAGCTTGAAGAAGACTATATTCATAACTCACCCGGCATCTTGGACAAGCATTGAACAATCTATCTGGATTCTCTATTATCTCAAACTTCTTGATCACTGTCTTCAATCCACAAAAGCACACTTGGTCCATGTTCTTCCTCCACCAACGCAGCGAATAGCTCGAAGCATTGCTTCCGTGTGATTGCGACAGTTGTCAACTACGACCCCACTTACGCTACTCATGATGCAGTTCAACAACAATTTCGGCCTCTACATAATCAATTTGCTGCTGCAGCAACAATGGCATTTAACAGGAAGAATGGATTAGGATTTATATATCTAGGAGTCTAGGACTAGTTTGACATAAATATCGAAAAATATCTTGTCATCAGTAATTCTGCACCAACCTGGTATGCTGGTATGACATACTGACGGCCACATAAGCAACATTTAACGGCGTCACTAACGGAATGAATAAAAAGAAAACGAAAAAACTAACGTTAGTATTTTTAAATTTTTGGAAGATACTTTTGAATAATTTATTTTTTTGAGAATCAATTTGGAGATCGAACAATCTTCCAAGGACTAATTTAAATATTTACTCGTATATAGTCATATAGAGAAGACTTTCTATATATACTAGTATTAAAACACCTTAATAGTTTATTATATAACATGTGACTTGAATTAGATGAGATGACGATATTGGATATTTACTTAAATATAGTATTTTGGAAAAGAAAGATTCTTATATACTCTACGATATTTATTGTTTGTGAATTAACTTTTTCTTCTAATTAAGCATATCTATCTTTCTATTAATTAATTAATTAATTAAATTTTTTTATTACTTTATTGAAGTTTTTTTTAAATGAACGGATAATGAAATTACTTCATAAAGTACAAAAAATTTACTCCATAAAGTATAAAAGAATAATTTGTGAGTTCCATTAGAAAAAAAAAGTATAATTATATATTTGATTAGAGTATGGATGATATAAGAAAGGTTAATGATGTCAAAAGGTCTCTCCTATTGGGTAAATCCACGTAATGAAGTTGAGTAATGAATTTAAACAACAAATAAAAAAAGATGACAAAACATGAGTCCACATCGCACCCTCAATTCATGTCGCCGCATGTCCTATGCCTCAAGTTTCAACCACTTCAACCCACATCAAAATGTCCACTATTATTATTACTATTTAGTTTTAGATTTCACTGTATATAATTACGATTATATTTGTAGATTTAATAAGTTAATTTTAAAATAAATAATTATAAAAATTTTTATGATAAAAAAATAAAATTTATTTTTATTGTTTTTGTTTTTCTAAAAAAAAAGTTAAGTATAAAATATAAAAAAATACATAATTATTTTTACATAGTAAAATATTAATAATATTTTTTAGCTCTCAAGAAGATCAAAAAAAGGTGATTAACAACCACAACTAACTCACACTAACTAATACATAACTAACTTTATTAAACTAATTAACTCCCTAATACCTCCTCAAATTTGGAGATGAGTGATTACATATTATAAGTTTGTGCCTAAATCTATCAAAGAGTCTATTAGACACTGATTTTGTCAATATATTTACTATATAGTCTTATGTAAGTATTTGAATAATATGCAGATTTTTCTAATTCACTAACTCCTTTATAAAATGCAAGTCCAACTCCATATGTTTGCATCTACTATAAAGAATTGTGTTGGCTATAAACTGACATGAACTCTGGTTTTTGCAATAAATATTAGGAAGAATTTTTTGTGTAAAATTTCATAAATTAATAAATAATTAATTAATAAATTAATTATGAGATAAAAAAATTAAAAAATTAATTTTAATTTGGAGAAGTAAAAATATTTAAAATAGGAATTAAAACACTAATTTTAAAAATTTTAGTTCAAAATTAGACCAACAAACCAAATCGATTGAATCGGACTCATATTAGGCCCAAAGGCCAACATATAAAAATCCAAAACTCAGCTACCCTTCCCTTTCATTCATATGAAACACACTTAGGAGAAGGGGGATGAACACCAAAAACCTAAACCTTATCTCTCCGAACTTTATTTGATCGTAACTTTCAATTCGGAGTTGTGATCGTCGCACCGTTTACGGCCACGCGATCGTCTCACCAAGTTCTTCAAATCCATCTGGACAAAACGGCAAGAAGTTAGAATTTCTCACCCAATCCTTTATTTCATCCATTTTTACCATTTTGGTTCATGGATATTGAAAAATTTTGTATTTTTGATGATTTAGGTGTACTCTAGCAGTGGGTAATTGTTGGGTTTTGCCCTACTCATCCATGGATAAGGTGAGGAATCACTAAACTCTTGTGAATTGTTGAATTAGTGGAATCCTAGTGTGATTTTGGTAAATTATGTGAAATCTAGATTGCATTCATGTGGATAGAAGTTGAATTGGTATTTTGAGTGCTTGAATTGGAGCTTTGGTGGTTGAGACTAGCTGGATTGGTGAATTGGAAACTTGGAGGCTTGTGTGAAAAAGAGATTTTTGGTGGTGTTTGAACTTTAGGAGAAATTGGCCAATGTATGATTCCAGTTTCTTGTAGTTAATATATAATGTGTGAACCTTGGGCTAGTTGCCTTAGGATAGGTTTGAATTATATGAATTGATTGGTTTGATTGATTAGATATAGTATGTGCATGTAATATGAATTATTGATGTTTAATGTTAAAATTGGTGAAAATTATGAGTTGAAATTTGTTGAATAGATTGAAGAATTTAGGTGTCGATATTTTGTGGAGTGATTGAGAAGTATGTGATAATGGTTAGGAGTAATTGGTATTGATTTGGTTGTGGTTTGGTTGGTTTTGGATTGACACTTTTGAAAAATTAGAGGATTTAAACTTTTGGTAAAAGCTGATTTTTTGACTAACTTCGGTGGGTCATAACTTAGCTTCCAGATCCCCAAATCTTGTGAAACTTGTGTTGAATAAAAATTAGGTCCGTAAAGTTTATAACGTTTAAAGAATAGACTAAAAATAATTTTTAATGAAAATGTAATGCACGTTTAAAGGTTGGTGTGAAAAACTGATTTTCTAAACTTAACAGCTTTTTGGAGAAATTTGATACATGCGTGCGCGGACAATGGATGCATACGCAGAATTGTCATTTTTTCAAATCTTGCATACGTGGCAGTGCCACACGACGCGGGATTGCTCTCTACCTCATGAACTCGCGTACGCGGACATGGTCTCGCGTACGTGGCACTGTCTTTCTCAGATTCTTGCATATGAGGCAGGTGGCTCGCATATGCATGACCCCTATTTTGCTGAAAATTATAATTTTTGAGTTTTCAACCATTCCACTAACTTTGCAAACTTATGTAACCCCTGTTTAAGGTCCGATAGCTAGTGTTAGATTGAAGAAGAAGAGCAAATCCGTTGAGGGAGTTAGTTTGATATTGAGGAAGAGTTGTGAATAATTGAATTAACGATGCATGGATAATGTTGAATGAGATATGAATAAGGGTAATGATGATATTTGTGAATTGTGACTGAAAAATTCACATGCCATATGCATTATAATATCTGAGACACGAGTTTTCCTGGGTAGATGCAGTGACTTTCTGTAACACCCAAATTAGCCTAAGCCTTACCTCGCGCGTAAAGCAAAGGTTAATCAAAGGTTACGACAGTTCTAAGCTTATACTTATATTATATAGAAGGAATTAATAATATCTAGAAGTCCGATGAAGGATATAGCTCAAAAACAGGATTTGAAAAGCGCAAAGCGTACTAACGAAGCTACTAACTTAGAGCACAAGAAACAGATGTAATATAACAAGATATAGTAGTATAATATCATAAGGATCTAGCCACGACTCATAGAGTTTAAGCCGGCTAGCCATAAACAGACCATATATGAAATCAGACAGTAAAAACAACTTATACAAGTTTTGTTCTCTCAAATACAAGCCTCTAGGCGAAACAAAAGGCAAAAGTGAGAGACATTAATCTCTGAAATCACTTAACACACATATCAAGGCATCTAATGGTAATAAGAGAGGATTAAATATAGGGAACTTAAGGCCAAAGAAGCATGTTTTCAATCAAAGCACATAATTAGGAAGGCAAATGTAAAACCATGAAAATAGTATGAATAAGTGAGTAAAGAGTTGATAAAATCCACTCAATTGAGCACAAGATAAACCATAAAATAGTGGTTTATCATACATATACATAATAAACCGAAAGGACTCCAAAAGGTATCCAGATCCTCCGCTCCTGTCACCAATAGAACAACTCACTGTGGTGGGTTGCGACCTGCATTTGAAAACAACAACAGAAATATGGTATGAGAACTGGAGGTTCTCAGTATGGTAACAGTGCCCAGTGATGTAGGATATAAGACCTCGGGATGCCAAAGGCAATCCTAGACTCCATCTCCATCACAAGGATTTAAGCTTAAAGCATTCTAAACCAAATAAGCATAATGTGTAAAACCTTAACAAAACTTAAGCCTTAGCACCATAAAAGGGTAATCTATCTTAGGAGATTTCTATTCTAATCAAACACCGCTGTCCCACAGCCTTCACCAACCAATCCGCCATGCGATTCCATCGCCACCGCCTTTCAAACCTCCTCAATCCCAGTAAAAGCACAAGTATATATAATTCAAGTAAAACATAAGTAGAAGCGTATACAGCAATTAATACAGATAGCAATTAGACATGTGGTACAGATAGGAAAACAACATCAAGTCGGCAAAGCATACAAACAGGTAGAAAATGCATATGATGAATGCCTGCCCTACTGGCTATGATATCACATTGTCGGTTCAACTGCCAACCTAACACATCTCCATGGAGATGTTGTCCTTTGGATTCATGGTGTGGGTGCCCCCGAGATATAGTGCTCGGATCACTATCCAGGATTTTGCGCCTGTACGCTCTGATGATCCAAAGGGATGCGAGCGGGATCTGTTACCTCCGACCTCACATCTAAGCGCAAGCGGGACGAACCACCGCCCTTACGCCACCGCCACTACCTTGACAGGCGGGATCCAACCTCGGCCCCTGCCGGGCGCATAGCGTCTCATAATTTCAATAAAAAGTAGTATAGTAGTTTTCAAAACATTTTTAGCACACGATGGATCCATCCTTCATTCAGAGTCCTCAACTTTTTTCAACTACTGTTCTTTCACAATTCATTTTCTTGCTTCCATATCTCATTCATCAACCATTCATCACACATCATCAACCTTCCCAGTACAACAGAAACCTAGTACTCTGTTTGCTAACTTTTTTCAAATAATAGTGTCTAGAACCCTTAAACCATTTCCCATGTTTGAGCATCCAAAAATATGTCCAAAAGTCTTTAAAAGGTGTTATAGAAACTTACAACCTCATTGGGAAGGTGAAATATTTGAAAACAAGGCAAAATGTGAGAAACAGGGCGTGTGCGTCCGCACAGGGGTGTACGTACACACAGGTATCAATACATAAAAGGGTCTGTTCACTCGCACAACCTGTGCCAGCGCTCCCAACAGACTGGCCTCTCCAACGTGTGCATGCGCACAGGCCTGTGCGTACGCACAGGTTGCAATTTCCCATTGGTGTGCGTGTGCACAAGCTGTGCCAGCGCTACAAGCAGATTGCCTGCTTCTGCGTGTGCGGATGCACAGGTCTTTGCATGTGCACAGGTCAGAATTTTCACAGAGTGTGCGTGCGCACATACTAGAAATCCCAGAATTCTGTAACTTTGCAGAATTTCCAATTTTCAACACCAATTTTTGAATGATCATAACTTCCTCTACAAAATTCTAAATTTCACAAACTTTATACAGATTTAAAGGGTTTTCAAAGATCTTTAATTCTAAATAAGTTGTAACCAATTTTGAAAATTGGGGCAAAAGTTATGATCAGACAAAGTTCACCAAAAATTAACTTTTACCAAATTTTAAAAAGTCCACTCTCTCATAAAACACAACCCAAGCTATACCAACACAGTCTAAATTCCACTCTTCATCACCATTAACACTATATGTCATATTACACCAAGATTACTACATTTTCCTTTACCATTCCTTATCATTAACCTCAACATCAATATTTTATATTATAATCAATCCTCATTAACACTTTTCCAACTACATTACTAAATCATCAACATTATCATTACATATATTAACACGATTCACTTCTCAACTTCACAAATCATTTATCCTCATCATACATTATCAATCATTATAATCGAACCCAACCATCACCAATTCATCATAAATCAACATACAACAACATTCAATACCAATCAACCATTTTAATTCAAACCTATCCTATAGGTCACTAGCCTAAGTGTCTATGAATATTATATACTACATAGAGGAAATCGAAAGCATACCTTGGCCGATTCTCAATATGAACCAAATGAGCTTCCAACCAAAATCCAACCACCAATGTAGCTCCAACAAGCACCAACAAGCTCCAAACTCACAATAATCAAACTATATATGCATAAACCATCACAAATCAACCTAGGGTTTCACTTAATCACAAAACCACAAGGGTTTAGTGGCTCTTACCTTTTTCAACAGATTTGGTAGCAAAAATCCAATGCTAAGCAAGGATTAGAGCAAACCTAAATATCCAAAATCACAAAGACTCACTTAATCCAAAATCCTAAAAACCCAAAATTTAGAGGAGAGGAACTGGGAGGATTTTGAACTTTTCTTACTAGTTTCTTACATATATTTTGTATAGCTCTTCACAAGGAACGAATAGCCACTGACGGCACGTAAATCGGAGCACCGTAGCTCAAGATATGAGCTTGGGAAGAAGAAGATGAATAATGCTCAAGGGTTTCTCTTCTTCCCCTTCTCTTCAGCTGAGTGTGTGTGTGTGTTTGAGTATGTTATGAGTGTTTGGGTTCATTAATGAACCCTAATATATGTTGGACTTGGGCCCAACTTGTGTCCGGTTTAACTCGTTAGCATTTTTCACCTATTTGGTCAACTTTGGGCCAAAACCTTTAACATTAACGCCCTGTTTTTCATTTCTAATGTTTTTGACTGTTTCTACTTTTTCTGTGCGATACCGGGCAGATTTGAACCGGTTCAACCGATTCAACTGCCGATTCACGATTTTTCACGGTTTTTTGCAGAAAATACGTTTTCTGACTCAGAAAAACCTACTTAGTCCAAAAATCATATTTAAATCCCCAAATTCTTATCCTAACTTTCCGAAATTTAATTTGGACATTTAAATGATTTTATTCGTGAAAATTCGGTTCTTACACTTTCCACAACTTGCTTCAGGTTGAGACTCGATACTTTGTTGATCCTCTGTCGCAAGATGTAATCGAATACTTTAACTCTTCAAATTCCCCCAATGAGATGATAAATGAATGATTATATATATGCATCGACTCTTAGAGATGCGTGCACGCAGGGACTGGCCATGGTTCGCTACCAGACATGTCGGATTTGGCTGTATAACCAACATATGAGACTCATCAGCCATAGGGTATATATGCATCATATGCACTTGTATGTTTTGTTTGAGTATGCAATTGTTTGGGCTTTCCTATTTGCTTAACTGTATTAACTACTACCTGATCTATTTGATGTATCTACTTCCTATATTTGTGTTTTTCTTATTTGTCTTATTTGTGTTTATTTCTGAGAGATCCCTCATGTGGGTGGAGCAGACGCTGGGATTGTTCTACTTGAAAATTTGGAAGTTTGCAGAGAACAGAAAATAGAGAGTTAGATTAAAATCTTTAGATATAGTCACCATGTTTCTGGTTTAGTGAAAACTCTAGGATTTGATATGGGTTGTTGGAGTTTTGGAATGTCTCTGGCTTCACGGGACCTTATTTATTATCGATATGGGCACATTTATCATACTAAAAGCCTCCAGTTCTCATTCCATACGTATTCTATTATTTTTCAAATGCAAGACGTGAGACACCTCGTTGAGCGTTGTTGGAGACTTTTATGCAAGTGAAGATTTATTTTGGGGAGTTGTAGTTTGTACTTAGTATATAGACATGTCTATATTTTCCACTTTGTATAACTTGTATTTTGTCCTTCTTAGAGGTTGATTTCAGAGAAATGGAATTTATATTTTGGATATGTTTTGGGTTTAATGAAAACTCTAGGATTTGATATGGGTTGTTAGAGTTTTGGAATACTTCTAGCTTTCACGAAACCTTATTTATTATCTAGATGGGCACCTTTACCATACTGAGAACCCCCGGTTCTCATTTCATACATATTCTGTTGTTTTTCAAATGCAGGACATGAGAAACCTCGCTGAGCGTTGCTGGAGACTCTTATGCAAGCGAAGATTTATTTTGGGGAGCTGTAGTTTGTACTTAGTATATAAACATATACATATTCTCCACTTTGTATAACTTGTATTTTGTCCCTTTTAGAGGTTGATTTTGGAGAAATAGGATTTATATTTTGGATATGTTTTGGGTTTATATATGTGTGTGTGTGTGTGTGTGTGTATTCTGGCCGGCCTTTGCTTTGTAAGTCGATTCTTGAGCTTGATACATGTATCTTTTTGGAACTCCATATATATATATGTACATTATCTTTTCTGTACGTTACTATCTGTTTCTTCTATGATATATATATATAAGTGTACGTATTTTAATTTTAGATGTCATAATACCTCACTACCTCTTATTTACAAACTTAAGCATAAAGTTTTATATGGTAGGGTATTGCATTTTGTACAACATTAAGCTCTGTAAGAAGTTGTTGCAGTGCCATAACATCTATTTATGCTAAAGTTATAACACGATACTTAGCTTCCATACTACTTCTACTGACTTTGCTCTACTTGTATAACTTCCAAGCTACAAGATTTGTTCCTAAGTATGTACAATACCTGGTTATAGACCTTCGATCATCGATATCAACTCTCCAGTCTGCACCTACAAAAGCAATAATTCGATAATCAGTACACTTTGGTAAATAACAAGCCTTGTCCCATTGTAGCTTTGATGTATCTCAATATTATTTTAACTGTTTTCCACTAATAATCAGTTAGATCATGCATGAATTGTAAAGCTTTATTCACAACATAGGACAGATCCAGACAACTTGTTGTCAAATACTGGAGAGCACCAACAACTGATCTATAAAGGCCTAGATTGTCACATGGTTATGAGTCATTCTTGTGTAGTTTTAGAGAACCTAATATAGGTGTTGGCATAGTCTTGGAGTTTGTCATATTTGCTTTCTCCAAAATGTCTATAGCATACTTTTCTTAAACTAACAATACAGATCCAACATCAAGATATTTAACTTCAAGACCAAGGAAGAAATTCAAGGTCTTTTAATGGAAATATAACATGTAAAAATTCTATCAAATTAGACATTAAGGTTAGAACCAAGTGGTTGAAGAGATTTAAAGGTGGCGTTGGACAATAGTAGTTTCTTGTGAGTAATGCAAAACCATAAGCAGTAGTGGAACATGGTAGATTAGAGGCCAACGGAGCATAATAGAGCAGAATACGTAGTACAACTAAAATGGCAACAGGATAACCCCTACTAGAACTAATGACCACGGCTCCAGACAGCACTAACGGCGATGGCGTGAGTAAAGTAGGTCTAGAATGGCAGCTCCCCTTTGTGACCATGAAAGATGACAAGAACTCTTTAACATTGTCACCTCTATTTCTTTGATTCTTTCTCTATGCCTCGCATTCTACCTTTCTTAGTCTCCCTCTCAACTTCTGAAACCACTTCGGCAAACCAATGTTGGTAGCGACGGTGACATCTTTTCAAGTTGTTGCCTCCTCCCTCTTTCTCTTCTACGTCTCTATGCGCAGTGTCACTCTCTTTGTCTTGTGCTCGATGGTGGGGTGGCAGTGACTCCCACCGACACCGTCTCCTTTCTCCTCTTCTCTCTTCTTTTCTTTCATCATTCTCTTTTCCTTACCTTCTCCTGTTCCATGAACTCTACTCTCTCTGGCACTCCCTTTCTAATTTCTTTGCGCTCTTCCTACATTCTTTTTATTCATTTTTTTCTCTCCCTTTTATGTAAAACATGTGTGTCTGTCAAAGTGGGTAAGGATTTAGATGTGATTAGGGTTATAGAAAAAGTAAATATCAAGGTTAATAGACCCCACAATCTTATTTATTTATTTATTTATCTAGTTATTACAACAACTTTTAGCAACTAGTTATGCTTTGTATCTCATAACATCACCTTTTCTATTTCTTTTGATTGCATATACCCATTTAATACCAACTATGGTAGCATTTGATGGTGGATCAACCGAGGTCCATGTGTTGCTCTTTATTAGTGCATGATATTATACATCTATAGTAGTTTTTCAATGAAATGAGGAGAGAGCTTGAAATACATTTTTTGTGAAGGTCCTTGGTTTTTGAACTCCACTTTTAGACCTTGTGGCTATTGGATGTATGTTTATTGATGTTGTAGGTAAATTAGACAACATATCTCTATTTCACTTGTTGGAATAGGATTTTGATTTTGAAATTACTCAATATTGTGCTAAGATGAGTCATCCTAATAGCTTCCACAATTTGAGGGTGAATTTTGTGATTCTTCTTGACTAGTCGCTGAATTAGTATTATCTGCGTTATGTGCAGTTTGATTTTTGTGAATGATAGTATGTTGCTCAAGAATAGGAGCCATATGCTTCTCTATAAGCAACGATAAAAACATACGAGAATCATGGAAAAAATCAATTAAATTAGTATGTCCTTGATAGTCACTGGATTAGTAGAAAAGAAATCAGTATAAGAAAATATATCTTCATTAAAAATAACATGCCTTGATATTATAATTCTACTAGATTTTATCATGCATCTATATCCATTATGATCATTATCATATTTTAGTATATATTTTTAAGTTGTGTATTCTAACTTGAGGTTATTATATGGTTTAAGGTAGGAGAAACATAGGCATCCAAAAACTTTAAACCTTGTATAATTTGGTTTCCTTTTAAACATAATTTCAAATGGTGACGTAAAGTTAAGAATTGAAGTAGGAATTCTATTAAAAGGTAGACAATTGTGTTAAATTTATCTTTCCAAAATTTCATAGAAAGAAATGTAGTAGCTAGTAATGACAAACTAGTTTCTATAATGTTTCTGTGTCTCCTTTCAACACATTTTTGTTGCTAATGTGTATTAGGATATGAGAGTCTTTCTTTGATACCATGCTGTGTTAGGAAATCAATGTGTCTGATTTTTCATGAAATTTTTGTATGTTTGAAATGTCATAAAAACTTGTGATTTGTTAGTTAAGAGAAAAATGCAAATATAACAACTAAAGGCATTAACAAAGGATAAAATAAATAGAATCAGAATTCAAAAAAGGTAAAGTATGCATTTTTTCAAGAGAATAGAATTCACAAACAAGATTAGGCATATAATTCTTTGAAATAGAAACACCATTTTTTTTAAGAACACATACCCATAACATTTAGAAATGAAGTATGTCCTAATCATTTGTTGATGCATCCGTATCTTTAGTTGTTTTTCCCTTAAAACTTCATTCAATAAGTTAGTGATTCGTCTTTAATAATCAATTGTTTCATGGTTTAGCGAATACTACTTTGAGCTGCTTTAAATTCTTTAATTGCAGGAGATTGTGAAAGAAATTTAGCAAGAACAAGGGTAAAGAAAGACAAGTCATAGAGCTCTTGGACAATCCAAGCAAAAGCTATATCCAACACAGCACATCTTGCGTTCAATGCATCTAAGTCAGAGAGCTCTTAGACAACACAGCAAGCACCTGCGTCTAACGCAGGGTGAGGCTACATACAGAAAGCCCCTGGATCCACCAAGCCCATGTGTTCAACGCAACCTCCACAATCACCTCCAGTAGCTATCCATGTTAGCTGTGTTCAACGCAACCCTCCATGCATCCAACGCAACACGGACATAGGCTTTAAGGATCCCAAAATCGGGCCCTGCATTCAACGCACCTATCTTGCGTCTAACGCACCTCATAGGTCAGCTCCCAAAGCCTCCTAATCCTTTACTAATCTCTCCAAACTTCAAACACTTACTTTGATGATCCAAGATTAAGCACAAGCCTTTGATATCAAGCTTTGATCGCCAATTATGAAGAAGATCACCTATAGTTTAACTTGAGAGGGAAAAATATATGAGAAGACTTGATTAGATTAGATTTGATTCTGTTTGTTAAATTAAGTTTTGAATTTTGAATTCTAGGTTTAGGGTTAGCATTTAAAAAGGAGTGAGAGACACAAACGTGTGGGTTACACTTTCGGCAGTCGTCTGAATTCATTGTTTTTGTTTTCAAGCATATCACGAGCCACTAATCTCCTCTGTTAAGGTTAGGAGATCTGTTGATTCTGATGGAATAATGTTATTGCTTTTCTACTTTTGATTGATTCATTGATGTTTTCTTAAAAAGCAAATTTTTGTTCTTCATCACAAGGATTTGAATGTATTGAAAAATAATTCTAATCTGAATTGAATTCTATTATCACCTTGAAAAAAGTTAGTTATTGGAATTGAACTTGAAAACTTCTTCTTATAATTCTTAAAGTTTTAAAATTGGTTTTGATAAATGACATAAAATCAACTAGGTTTAGTTTCTAAGAATTGTGTGGTTTTGAATCAGTAAACTTGTCTCACCTCTTATCATAATTAATTAATCAAGAAATTGACGGGTTGTTAGGTTAAGAGAAATTGAACTATCAAGAAATTGAGGTTTGATTAATTATAGTTTGCCATGGATACATCTTTGCATGATAAAGTAGATAGTAAAAAAGCATTTTTTCTTAAGTCTAAATAACTCTGAAGCCTTAACGCTTTTATTCATACCACTTCTTAATCATTTATAAGCTGCTTTCGTTCAATTTGCTGTTTTTGATACCAAATACCATTCAAACTAAAGTTTCAATTTGTTTGATTAGAGTAGTCAATTAATCATTGTTTCTTAATCTATTAATCCTCGTGGAACAATAACCCACCCACCGTGGTATTACTTGATACGATTCGGTGTACTTGATGAGTTTTGGAAAATATCCATCAAGTTTTTTGTGTCATTACCGAGGATTAATTAAGATTGACAAATACCAGTTAAATGATTTTCCAAAGTAAACCGTTTTTTTTTGTTTTTACCTTACTGAGAAGTTTTTTTTTCACTGTGATGTTGAAAATTTTAATTTTTGTTTTTCTTGCTGTCTATGTGCTTTATGCAGTTCAATCAAGACAAAGAACCTGTTCAGTTCGATCCTGAAATCGAACTAACCCTCTAGCAATTAAGAAAGCAAGCTAGAAATCAGAGGATAGTTGAAGAAACTGAAGAAGAACCAGAGAACAACATGGCAAACAATAAGAACAACAATCCCAACAACAACAATGCTAATACTAGAAGAATACTGGAAGATTTTGTCACCCTCACTTCTGAAAGCTGTGAAAGTAGCATAGTGAGGCCTATTATGGAAGCAAATAACTTTGAATTGAAGCCTCAACTTATCCAATTAGTGCAGCGAAATCAATTTGGTGGTGACCCTCTTAAAGATCCAAACTTGCACATATCAAATTTCCTATTGATATATGACACGGTCAAGAGTAATGGAGTCTCTCCCGAAACTTACAAGTTGAGATTGTTCCACTTTTCTGTAAAGGACAGAGCCAAGCAATGACTCCAAACACAACCCCTATAAAGTATCTTCACATAGGATGATTTGGTAAACAAGTTCTTAACCAAATTTTTTTCACCACAAAAATTAGCCAAGCTAAGATATGATGTCCAAACCTTTAGTCAAAGGGATGGAGAATCTCTTTTAGACGCTTGAGATAGATACAAAGAGATGCTGAAAAATATCCTAGTGATATATTTTCTGATTGGGTGTAACTTTAGACATTTTATGATGGAATCTCTCAGGACTTAAGGACCTTGCTTGACTCATCAACAGGAGAATCTCTACATAGAAAAATAACAGAGAAAACCCTTGAATTGGTTGATATTGTAGCCAACAATCAGTACATGTATTCTAATGAGAGGACAATAAATAAGGTAGTCATGGAGCTAGACATTTTGGATACCATTTTGGCACAAAACAGGACCATGTTTCAACAACTCAATGCACTAACTCAACAAGTGGAGAATATGCAAGTCTCAGCAGTGGGCACATAAGGAATGGCGTGTAATTTTTGTGGAGGAGTCCACAAGAGTAAAGATTGTGAGCTATTCAAAAATGATCAAGCATCCACTGAGCAAGTGAATTTTATGGGAAATGCTTCTAAACCACATAATGACCATTTTCTAAGACCTACAATTCAGGTTGGAAAAATTACCCTAACTTTGGATGGGATAATCAAGAACAAAGAAACAACAACTTCAACAACTTCGACACTCTTTACCAACAACAAACACCTCCCATACAATCCTCACAAAATACTCAAAAGCCTTCCCCTCTTGATATTACCATGGAGAAATTCTCTCAAATCATATCTATCTTTGTCAACAAATCACAAATTTTATGTAGGAAACTAGATCTAACTTCAAAAATCAAGAGGCCTCCATCTGAAATTTGGAGATGCAAGTGGGTCAAATTGCTAAGTAATTGGTGAAAAAATCCATAAATTCATTCTCCAGTGACATAATGCCAAATCCAAAAGAAAAATGCATGGTCATAAATTGGAGAAGTAGCAATGTGGTGGGTAAAGAAGTCACAAGTAATGACAAGCAACTTAAGAAAGTCACGTAGGATGTCAACCACCAAGAAGAAGATGTTACTGCACCACCAATTCAACCTCCAAAAGAAAAAGTAATAGAGAAGGCAAAAGTGCAAGAATACAAGTCTAGAATCCCATTTTCTTAAAGGATAAAAAAGGAGATTAAGGACAAATAATTCTTTTAAGTTCTTGGAAGTCTTTAGAAAATTACAGATCAATATTCTTTTTATTGAAATTTTGGAACACATATTACTTTATGCCAAATTTATGAAGGAGCTAATGGCAAAAAAGATGACTTAGAAAGAAGATAAAACAATGATCTTCACTAAGAAATATAGTGCAACCATCCAAAAGAATTTACCCCAAAAATTAAAAGATCTTGTGTTTTCCAAATTTCCTGCAAATGATGTTCAATATATTCAAAGCCATTCAACATCCAAATGACTCATAAGATTGCATGAAGATTGATTTAATTAATCCTTTAGTACATGAGACATTAGAAGAAGAATCTCTCTCCTTCCCTTCCTTTCTTTCTCTCTCTCTCCAATAAATATAAAACAACAATTATTTTTATTAATGAAACAATCATAATTAAATACATGTATAAAATTCTTATATAGCATCAAAATTAAATTTATACTAAAAACCATGAACATAAATACGAGACAACAAGGTTAAGTCTCTTAAATTGTATTTGATTTTAAGAATAGGATATTGAGACATAAAATCGTGATTGATTGATAAAATTGGATAAAAATATTATGTTTTGAGATACTAAATTAATGTCTTTTGTGTTTTTTCTGACAAAAAAGACACAAAAATCACTACAACATTTTAGGTCTATGGCCACAGTTTTTTTTTGTCACGGTAAAAAACCGTGACCATAGACCCTCTATGGTCACGGTTTTTTAGGGTGACAAAAAAAAAGCTATGGTCACGGTTTTTTTGGAAAGGGTGACCATAGAGTACCTATGGTCACGGTTTTTTAAAAAATGGTGGAATAAAAGGGTCTATGGTTACGGTTTTGAGGGGTGACCTAAAGGGGTCTATGGTCACGGTTTTTTACAGTGACCAAAAAGGGTCTATGGTCACGGTTTTTCAAAAAAGGGTGACCTAAAAGGGTCTATGGTCACGGTTTTGGGGGGTGGCCTAAAGAGGTCTATGGTCACGGTTTTGGGAGGTGGCATAAAAGGGTCTATGGTCACGGTTTTGGGGGTGACCTAAAAGGGTCTATGGTCACGATTTTTTACAGTGACCAAAAAGGGGCTATGGTCACGGTTTTTCAAAAAAGGATGACCCAAAAGGGTCTATGGTCACAGTTTTGGGGGGTGACCTAATGGGGTCTATGGTCACGATTTTTGGGGTGGCCTAAAAGGGTCTATGGTCACGATTTTGGGGGTGGCCTAAAGGGGTCTATGGTCACGGTTTTGGGGGGTGGCCTAAAAGGGTCTATGGTCACAGTTTTAGGGGTGACCTAAAGGGATCTATGGTCACAGTTTTTTACAGTGACCAAAAAGGAGCTATGGTCACGGTTTTTCAAAAAAAGGTGACCTAAAAGGGTCTAGGGTCACGGTTTTGGAGGTGACCTAAAGGGGTCTATGGTCACGGTTTTAGGGGTGGCCTAAAGGGGTCTATGGTCACAGTTTTTGGGGGTGGCCTAAAGGGGTCTATGGTCACGGTTTTTTACAGTGACCAAAAAGGGTCCATGGTCACGATTTTTCGAAAGGGTGACCTAAAAAGGTCTATGATCACGGTTTTGAGAGTGACCTAAAGGGGTTTATGGTCACAGTTTTTCAAAAGGGTAACCTAAAATGGTCTATGGTCACAGTTTTGAGGGTGACCTAAAGGGGTCTATGGTCACAGTTTTAATCATTTGAGTTTTAATTAATTAAGATTTTTATGTATTTTTTATTATTTTAAATATATTTTCTTTTTAAAAATTTTAATAATTAAAAACTAATAATAATTTTATATGATTTACTTTAAATATTAAAATTTGAAATCTAATTTTATAAATAAAAAATTAGGTTGAATACTATTAATAATTTTAAATTAAAAATAATTTAAAACTTAATAATATAAAAATTAATTTTTTACACTAAAAATTTAACCATTAAATAATAGATTATTAAGTTTTGTGGATTAATAATTAGGGAAAAAGCATAGACGACGCCGTTTCTTGTTTATTTGAAATACATGAGAACCAAATTGAAGGAAATTGAAAACCCCCGCGGCCCTCTTCTTTCTTCCCCCAATTCATAAAACTGTGACTGATGGAAATCGAAACTTGAAAACCCTAGCCCCTTGTTGCTGCCACCGTCCCAAGCTCTTCAGCGCCACCGCCGTCCCAAACTCCGCGGCGCCATCGCTTCTTCCCCTTCCCTGTTTTGCAAAACCTAGAAAACTCAGCACGTCGTCTTCATCTTCGTCGGCTTCGCTGTTCATGGTTTGGAGTAGCACGCCGTCCGGTTGCCGCTTGCCTTCATCTCGCATATCGCCTTGTCTCGCCGGTTGCCGTCCGTCGAAGGTTAGTAGCCTCCACTTCTTCTTTTTGGTTCACTGAAACATGTGTTGGATTTTGGTATTTTCTTCTTTTCAGTGCGTTTCTCACGCCCTTTTGATGGGAAAGAAAAAGTGGAGTCATGTGCCATAGATTTCGTAGGTTTTGAGTTTGATATTGTTTCTATTATTTATGATGCCATTTTGGAGTATTATTTTAAGCTATGCCCCTACGTGTGCTTGTTGAATTCCCTCGATAACCAATTGGAATTCAGGGCGCGTACCGTTTTCGTGCGATGAGAAGAATCAATCAGTAAAACAGGACAAGTTAACATATGGTATAAAGAATGAATGAATGGGATCAAACCATGGAGGAAACAATGAGACCCTGTTCGTTGGGAATGCTTTTGCCATACCTCAAAACCCAGTATCGGTTCTTTGTCAATTTTACACCTACCATTCTTTGATTACCCTAAACTTGCGGCTGCTAGTGCCACACACACTTTGCCCGTG
>NC_029773.3:76942850-76948377 GCF_000817695.3 Arachis duranensis | reverse complement strand
GGAATTCCTGGTCGCCGTCGTCGTTCACGGTGAGTTGGTTGTGCCCTAGCTACCAGAACCACCATTTCTGAACTCTTATTGCTCTGTAACAATCCTATAGCTCAGGCAAGTCAATTTTTTGTTGTGAATCCTTTTTTTCAAATTGTGTTCTGTGTAGCTTGTAGACTGGTTGTGCCCTTGCATTCAGTTATTATTCTGTGTTTGATCTTCACAATTTCATACAGGATGCTGCTGTGTTAATTGCTTTCCTAATTTCTGTCGTGTTCCACGAGGTTTGTGTCTCTCTCTAATGCTATTTTATCTAATGAAAGAAGCATCCATTATTTTCTTTTCTCTGGTTTGAGAAGTTGAAGGAAGGTGATGTTGCCCCAGTCGTAGTCATTACCTCTGAAGTATTATTTCTCGTTTTATCCTTGAGAAGTTTTCAGTGTGGCTAATGCCGCTGTTATTTGTTCGGCTCAAGACTGTTGCTGCTGCTGCGAGTTAGGACGAAGGGGTCAGGCTTAATTTCTGTGGATTTCGACACATTGAGGTAGGGGATTCGTTTCCAAACTAAACATTTTAAATCATGAATGCCAATAAAGTGTTAGATGAGGCTCTTCTAAAATGCAAATAGTTTAAAGAGTAAAGTGTTGTATATATCCAAACACTTATGATAAGAAAATTAATCTTCTTGCCTTAGGCTTGTTTGTATGTTTTACATTTACTTCTAGCAGCTGGTAAGTTATCCTTCTTAGTTACTGAATGAACAATACAAGGCTGGATTAATTTCACACAGATTTTATTCATGAGGCAAGGAATTCTGAGAGAGCAGCCAAAAACTTGAGAAACAACAAATTGATCAGGGTATGGTCCTGCTTGACTTTTGCTGAAATCATATGCCTCTGTGAATGTGATAATGATCTTTATCTATATGTGAGGAGAACAAACCCCATGTGCATAAGATTTATACTCTATTAGTGGTGCATGAATAATGCATTTCCTTATTAGCTTCCTTTGACACTTTATCGATGCTGTTAATAATTAACTGCCTTCAAAGTTGCTTGAAAAATAGCTCATTATAGAAGGAGATGAAAGAACTTTAATAATTTGTGTCTAGTTGAATTTTGTTGGCATAATTTTGACTCCGATCTACTTTTATTTGTAAGCTTGAAAATATATTTTCAGTCATTTTCACTCTAATGGATAGTGATTTAAATTTTGAAGTTGTGATAAGTGATTTGTGATTAGTGATTTTGTTATGCTGCTGGTTTGAATTAATTTAGGGGTGATTAATTCTTGTTCGCTGGTGTTGATTACTTGATTTGTTTGATGGGTTGGAAGCTAATAATAGTATTTCGGTATTACCTTGTTTTTTAAGCTTCGATTTTGGTTGTGGTTTTTTTTGTGCTGGAATTTTTTAGAGTTTTAAGCTACTTCAACAGGGGAGTTGAAGTTCCACTCAAAGATAGATTAAAAACATATAAACATTACCAAATGGCTCAAAACCTTAGCAAATGCTCCTTGTTATTTAGTGGTTGAAATTTTCATGTTGATTGACTTATTTAACTTCTGCTCCATATTCATTACTCAACTGTACTGCATGCATCATCAAAAACATTTTTGTTCTATTCTAACTTCTTTATTTCTTTTGCTAGCAGGAGGACATGATGTGAAGAAAATATGTTCTATACAAATATAAGATGGGATGGGTCTTATAATGATTTTGGTTATCTAACTGTATTATTTTGATGTGTTCTTTACATTTTGATAAGAGACGTTATAAGATATTACATGTAATGGATAAATTACACCTTATTTTAATTAGTATTGTAATGGATATCTAGTTTTTAATGAAACTTTTATGATTTACATTTATTGAATTTCTCATTCTTAGATTTATTTTGTGATTATCATCATTTTGGGATGTGATTATGCTTTTAAAAAAAATTTCATAAAATAAAATAGGTTACCATAGATAAGCTATGACCACGGTAAAAACCGTGACCATAGATAAGGCTATGGTCACGGTGAAAAACCGTGACCATAGATAAGGCTATGGTCACGGTTTTAAGGAGGGGTGACCATAGAGGCTATGGCCACGGTGAAAAACCGTGACCATAGATAGGCTACGGTCACGGTTTTAAGGAGGGTGACCATAGAGTCTATGGCCACGGTGAAAAATCGTGACCATAGATAGGGCTATGGTCACGGTTAGATAGGGCTATGGTCACGGTTTTAAGGAGGGGTGATCATAGAGACTATGGTCACAGTGAAAACCGTGACCATAGATAAGGCTATGGTCACGGTTTTTTACCGTGACCATAGATTAACCTATGGTCACGGTAAAAAAACGTGGCCTAAAGTGTCAGATTTTGAAAATTGAAACCGTGACCATAAAAATCGTGACCATAGATAAAAAAACCGTTACCATAGACCTATGGCCACGAGAGAATAGACCACGGTAAAAAACCGTGACCATAGGTCCAAAACCGTGACCATAAATCTATGGTCACCCTTTTTACTAGCTATGGTCACAGTTTTTTACCGTGACCATAGGCTTTTTTTTGTAGTGAATACTAAATAAAGATAAATTAAATTTTTATTTTTTATTTTATCTTATATTCAGTTTATTATTAAACAAAATACAAAAATACTAATTTTTATATCTTTATTTTTTGTGTCTTATTCTTTACGTCTTGTCTTATCCTATTCTGAATGCCAAACACATCCTTTCATCTTATTTTAACCCGTGGTAATATATTCAACTCATCATTATCCGATCCCTTTAATTTGTTGTCTTTGGTTAAAGACAAAAAAGATAAACAATAACAAAACAACTGCCATTAATTATATTTGATACTATGTAACTAACTTAAAATCTACCTATAGCCAAAAACATTTCAAAGACAAAAGTGCTAAGGGAATGGATCCTCTCAAAGTGATGAGAAGTACTAATGTACCATAATTGAAAATAGACAAAGAGAAAAAGAGAACAGACAGCACATTAATGAAAGAAAAAGGACCAAAGATTTGATGACCAATAAGTGGCATACAAATACAATGTAACTACAGTTCTAGTGAAGCACGCTAAGGTATCTATCCATATATCTACGTTACATTCAAAGAATGCCAATTCATATGCACATGCAAAATATTTATCAAAAATGTATATCGTATCATATCCATTTTATGTAATATTATTAAATTGAGTAATAAAAATTAATATTATAACAGTCAATTTTAATTAATAATATAGTAAATTATTAAATAAGTTTATTATGAAGTCCATCATTAAATATAAACTTTCGTTGAATTTATTTTTTAATTAAATTTTAAATATTTTTATTTTTAAAAATTTTAAATATTTTTTTTTGTTAAATGTTATCCGTGAATTATAATATTGATCGTGCAATATTAGTTTTCAAGATTACTTTTATTAAATTATAACACAAACCTACACTTTATTTATCATTCAATTAAAATTTAATTTCTTCCTTTTAAATCATATTAAATATTTAATTAATAATAGCTTTAGATATTCAAATAATATTATTTCTTACCCAAAAAGGGTAAAAAGAAGAAAAAAAGATGATGACAAACTAATTAAGCAACCGTATATATACATACGGCACCATCTTTTTCACATACCAACTTTGTGTTCCTTTTATGTTAAACAGTCAAAGTTTGAATCAGAAGTGAGTGCCGTCGCGTATCTATAAAAGGAATATGCAGTTAGAAATTTGATGAACCACTGCATTGACCACCGCATTTTATTTTGTGTCCATAACTTAGAATGTTCTTACCTTTAATACTTAATATTTGATGAACCATATTTTTAAATTTTCACAATAATTTTTATAAATGTCTTGTTAAGAACCCTTGTTAAAATTGTTATAAATAAGATATTTTAATAGAAAATATACTTTTTAAAAATTTTCTAAGCATTGAATATATTAGTAAATCATTAAAAAATTTTAAACTTTCTACTATTATTCTCTGATATTCTTCCCACAAAATTTCATTTATTAGTTAATTCCATTTTTTAATATATGTATATGTATATTAAAATAGTTAAGGATAATATTTTACATGTTTTTGTCCTTCTAATCGTGACAACAAATTTCAGCGGTTAAAGAAGCTGTATTTGGAATTAAACCAAATTATATATAAAAAATAATTAAACAAAATTTTTGGTTACTCAATATTCAATAGCCAAGAAACTAAAAGTAACTCATAGTTTAGTGTGGGAGAAATACATCCAAAATGGAGTTAGCTTAGTGAAAATATATTAAGTTTTGGACGAACTTTACTTACAAGTTGAAGATTACATTCGAAAAAAAAATTATTAAAAAGGAATCATACCATGCAATTTCAAATTCCAAGAATTTAGATCTCCTTTGTTAAAAGTTCATCTTTAATAATTTTAGAAGATATATTAGCATGTAAACGAATATAGCATGGGAATGCTAGACCAACATTGATAATTAATTGGTGTTAGCTCAAATATAACAAGAGAAAAATATTCGTCACCTAATACTTTTGTATATTGTCGATCTCCTTATTGATCGTCAAAGAAAAACTAAATCAATATAAATTTTTAAAAATATCGAACGCAATATCAATAACATCAAATATGAAGGATCGGACGACAGTGAAATTTCTCATATAAAAATGCAAGAATTTCATACATTATTATAGAGGTGTTAACTTAAATTCTTAGTTAGATTAACATAATTTAAAGAAACGATAGTAAAAATATCCACAAAAAATTTCGATGATCAAGTCAATAAAATTCAAATGAATATTAGGGTTCGATTACATATTTTGGTGAATCTCTTGCCTTTTATTTATAATAAACAATAGAAGAAAATCTAAAACATAAATCTAGTCTAAATTTGACATAAATTTCACTTAATAAAAGTAGTGTGTCTTCATGATGAGTCGATTGCTGCCTTTAGGCCCAGTTTGAAAGCTTAGTCGTAACATATAATGAATGTTTGGTAAACTTGCAATTCACCAAGTAACTTATGTAAGTTGTCAACTTCATTATTATTCGAGTATCGTAGGGCACGTGGATTCTCTCTTATGGTTTATTTTGTCACGTAATTCACATGTGCCTATATATTAAGTTTAATTAATCCAGTGATTAACTCACTTGTTCATTTAAGTAAGTGTCGGAGATTTGAATCTCGTCTTATGTATGCAGTAATTCATTAATCATCAATAAACTCTTAAATAGAGTTCAGTACCACAACGAATTAATTCTTAACCTGTCGAGTTGGAGGATACTATGAAAAATAAAAAAATATATTAATAAAATATATATTGGGGTTTGAATAGGTTCCAACTTTCACTTACTTTTCCATGAAGATTTCACAAGAATTCGAATATCAACACTGCCACTTTGAAATTCTGAAGTGTGGATCCTCTCTTGCCTAAGCCGAGATCATTACGTATATATATTGATTCATGACATTTTGTCTACGCAAAATTACACTTACTTAAATTTCAAAAAAAAAAATTTTAATTATACACAAAACTAGAA
>NC_029773.3:76933331-76942748 GCF_000817695.3 Arachis duranensis | reverse complement strand
TCTTCCTATTTATAAAATATATATTTTTTCTGTAAGATTAATATAAGATAAATTTTAAGTTATTTTATCAAATATTATTTGATAATCATTACATTTTATCATTAATTATGAAATATACAAAAATTTAAAATAAATATTTTTATAACAATTTTAATACTAAAATAAATAAAATTTATTGCAACAACAACATTATTATTATTATTTGACCTAACCAAATTATTATCATCACTTATTTTTTAATAAAATAGATTAAAATATGTTATTTTAATTTTACAGAAATATATATATTTTTTATAAATAAAAATAGAGTGTCGGTTATGCCTATTTTAATATCTACAAACTTCACTGAAAAAGGAATGCGATGACCTCAAAGTTTAAACATTTAGAATAGTGTCAGTCGGGGTAAGAATATATAATTGGAAGTGTATGTGTTTTAAAGATTTGCGATAATAAAAATGAAAGAGTTAGCATATAATCAAAAGATAATAAAATTCCTTTGTTTTGTTTTTGTAATTTTATTTTATTTTATTTTTTTCATTTTGACATATGAAGAGTCGCAATTTTTTTTTTTTAATCTGAATCTAATCTAAATCAATTTTGTTAGATAATTAAGAAGAAGCTCAGCCAACACCTATCAATTTTTATTGGGCTAGATTCGAAAGCCCACTATATCAAAAAAAATATTTGTTTATAAACAGAAATATCAAACTTCTACTAAAAAAATAGAAATTCAACAAACCAAACAGATTTAAGGTGGATGTTACAATACTCCCCTCATGTTTGGAGTTTTGAAACTCCTTTATATTATCAATATTGTAATGTGTGTTGGCACAATTTTTTAATAGATATTTTATTAATAGAGCTTTTATTATATATCGAAAACTTCATCAAATAATTAATGTTAACAATATTTTTTTAAAAAATTAATATTTAAAAAATTAACACTAACATAAAATTATATTTTTAAATAAAAACCATAAAATAATTATAAAATATTAATAGAATACGTTGCTTAATAAAACAAAAATAAAAAAACGTTGCTTATAAATTATTTTTATAAATTAATAATTTAATCTCCCATCTTTACTTATTAAGCAACATTTTTTTAATTATTGTTTTATTAGTGTTAATTTTTTTATTGAAATAAAATAAAAAAATTATTGTTTCCATAACAATTTTTTTTATTTTTATCTTTTAAGATTTATTTTGTTTTAAAATTTCATAAACTCATTACAGTCATACTGGTATATTTTTATTCTTATTAATTTAATTTTATTCACATAATTTAAAATTTTAAATTATAAAATCTTTAAATTAAAATTTAAATAAATATAATTTAATTAATAACTTAATTTAATTTAATAAAAATAAACGTATTCATATTATTATATTTATATGATTAATTATATTTATTCGATTTAAAAAAATAACTATTTAAAATCGTTAATTATAAATTAAAAAATTAATATACTCGTATTATTTTTAATACGATTATGTTTACAATACTCCCTAATAGTTTGGTAAATCAACCGTGTATAAAGTTTTTAATTATTTAATGAATCAATACTCTATATATTTTTATTTTTAAATTAGTTTTTTGCGGTTAAAATTTTCATTATTTTATTTATATTTATTTTACCGCTTCTGCTTTAAATATTAAAATCCTTTATATTTATTTTACCCCATGGCTCTCTTTCTTAAATCTCACTTCTAACCAAATCTATCACTACCGTTCACTATCGTGACCGGTGTCTCGTTTAACGTTACATCTCCTTCATCATTTTTTATTATTCTATTCGGATATGTTTTTAAATTATCTTCAATTTTTGTCCCTATTTTAATTGTTCTGATATTCTATTTTTGTTCCTATTTTAGTGTTTTAAATTAAAATTTAAAATTTTACTTTCTAACTCATTTAGTAATTTAATTCTAAAAGAACATCTTAATATTTAAACTTAATACTAAATAATATATTTGATTCTATTAATTAAATTTAAATTCACATTTTCGTGTTGTTTCTTTTATTTACCAAAGATAAAAAATTCAAATTCAAATTTTTATTTTTTAATTTAATAAAATAACTTTAACTATTTAAAGAGTATTTTTATCATTTAAAATTATATGAAAAGTAGATTTTAGTCTTTTAAAATCAAATTTAAATTTAACATTATAAATTTATTAAAGAGTAAAGTACTGTTTTTGTCCCCAACATTTGGGATAAGTCTCAAAGTTATCCCTAATGTTTAAATCGTCTTATTTAAGTCTCTAACATTTTAAAATTGGCTCCATGTTGTCCTGCCGTTAGGAATCTGTTAACAGAATTGACGACGAGACAAAATTGAGACTATTTTAAAATGTTAGGGACGTAAATAGGACGAAAATATTGGGACAAATCCCTAATAGCAGGACAACATTGAGCCAATTTTAAAATGTTAGGTAGCGTTTGTTGGAGAGACAGAGACGAAAAGACTGAAACCGAGAGACAGAGACGAAAAGACTGAAACCGAGAGACAGAGAGTAAAAGACAGAGATTGAAATAAATCTCAGTATTCTGTTTGATGCAAAGTGGGAGATAGAAATTAAAACAAGAATGAAACTCTAATTTAATTTGTACAAAGGGTAAAATTGGAATTAATTAATTGAAATGAGGATATTTTAGGTATAAAATGTTATTAAAGTTTCAGTCTCCATCTTTAAAAATTTTAGTCCGCTGTGTCCCTACTTTTTGGAGGTACTGAAATACTGAAATTTTAGGGATAGAGACAGAAATTTTAGTACCAATCTCTGAACCAACAAACATGATACTGAGTCTCTGTCTCTTAGTCTCTGTCTCAATAAGACGATTTAAATGTTAGAAACAATTTTAGGACTTACTCCAAACGTTGAGGACAAAAATGATACTTTACTCTTTATTAAATGATATCATTTCAAATTAGAATTTGATTTCTAAATAAAAGAAAAAAATAAAATAAAAAATGAATGATAATTAAAGTGAGATTAGGGTTAGATAAAAATTATATAATTTGTTGTTAGATTGGTTGTTTGAGCTTGTAAGTCGGTGTTAATTTTTATAAGGATATTTTTGTCTTTATAAAATTATCTATAAGAATATTTGATAAATTAAAATTTAAAATTTTATTTTCTAATTCATTTAAACAAATTTAATCCTAAAATAATTTTTATTGTTTAAATTTATAGTTTTTGATGCATGTAAACAACGATGAATACCAAAGAGATATTTTTGTCTTTTTATTAATATTTAAATAAATATTTTATAATTTTTAAATTAATTTTTAAAAAAGATAATTTTAACTTTTTAAATTTAAATATAATTTTTTATTTTTATTCTTTTTAAAATTAAATTAAATTTTTAATTCAAATTAAATAACTTTAATTTTAAAATTAATACGAAAATAAATGTTTGATTTCAGTTTTTTAAATCATCTCAATTTTGTCCCGCCGTCAATTCTGTTAACAGATCTCTAACGGTAGGACAACATTGAGCCAATTTTAAAACTTTAGGGACTTAAATAGGACGATTGAAACGTTAGAGACAACTTTAAAACTTACTAAGTCATAATGAAACTTAATGGCCAGTGAAAAAAACCACAAAGAAACAGTGGAATTACATTGAAGAAATTTATTTTAAACATGATATTTTAATTTTTTCATATTAAATTCAAAATTTTAAATTTAAATATATTTAAACAAAATTAATATTAAAAATATATTTTTGTTTTTTTAATTAAATTTTAAATGGATATTTTAAAAGTTTAAACTAAATCTTCAACAAGATAATTTTATCTTTTTTACATTCAAACATATATTTTTTTATTTTTTAAAAATAAAACAATTCTAATATTGCCAATGAATTATAGTTCAAATGGTATAATCTCTCCATACTCATATAAGAAGTTGTGGATTTGAGTCTCTTTATTTTGAAAAAAAAATAACTCTAATCCTAAAAAAATATTTTTCCTTTTTGCAATTAATAAAATATATTATACTTTTTTAAAAAATTCACTATAAAGAAGTATTTTGTCTTTTTAAAGTTTTTAATTTTTTTTGTTAAAAAATTTTTAATTTTTATTTCTATTATAATGCAACGATTCAATAGCAATTTAAAAATAAAAAAAGCCTAAAACAAGTCCAAGTAAAAACTAAAAAATAACATTAGCCTAAACATTATTTAAACCGTTAAAAAAAAATAATACTTACTGTAACTTATTCCTAACTTTCTAAGAGGAGTTTTAATACTCCAAACAACTGAGGAGCACTAAATCGCTTCCCCAGATTTAAAGTGTGTTTAACTTGGTGTTTGAATTCACTTTTTAGTTTGGCAATTTTTTCTTCTTCTGAACGTAAACGTGATTTTACTCTCCAACCTAAGTTTAGCCAAAGCTGAAAATTATAACTTTTGCGTTTATATTTTCATGTTAAAATTGAAATTTATTTTCTATTTATCAATTTTATCCTCCATTATTTATATGATTAATTTTGTTACTTTTTTATAATATTTTTTCTCTACTACTCTCTCATATAGATATTATTATTCTTTATAAAATTCTTATTATTTTTTGTTTATATAAATTTTTTACCTGTTATTTTTCTTGTATGGAATAATAATGGTAAAATTATAGCATATTCAAAAAGAGTACTAAAATACTAAAAATATCTATATCAAAACATCATAAAAATATTTTTAGATTTATTTTCATCACTATCAAGATAAATATTTAACTTTATTATTTTTAGTACTCTCTTTTATAATTGTAATTCTCGTGTGGTGAATTTTAAACTAATATTAAGAATAAAATTATTGGAGTACTAAAATAAGAGTACAATGTAAAAGAATACTTGTTCATACCCTGGCCCAATAATAAAGGCCCAGGTCCAAAAGAAAGGCCTAGTCCAGAGGATTGAGCCTTGCTGAGCACCGACCTTCGTACTAAGAAGTCGGTGTTGACTACGATTTGTCCTAAAGAAGTCGGGCACGAGATTAGCTGGCAGATAAACACTCATTCAAATGAGTAACTGCCCCTAAAATATCTCTAACCACTTCATCAAGCCATATCTTAATCTCCCTAAGATAATGGGACGGTTAACACCCTAAAAATATGGCACTACTCCAGCGGTGGTTATTGGCTCACCACTATAAATACACTGACACCCCTCAGGTATCTCTAAACCCAATACTCTCTAGACCTGCTCACACTCTTGCTAACTTAGGCATCGGAGTGTCTTTGCAGGTACCACCCTCTTCTCCTCGCACAAACAAGTCGGACGGAGCCTCCCGAAGTTACGGATCCACTCGGAAACCTCCTCCTTCACACGTTTGGGCCAGCCAACGCCATCCATTCTATTAATCTCCGGTTACCCACAGTAACATTGGCGCTGTTGCCGGGGACCCGAGAGATCATCCACCGATGGCGGACAGATCCCACGAAGAAGGTCATGTGGAGACAGATTCTGAGCAAGAGAATCTGGACACAGGCAATAACGATGTGGACTTCACTCTCCACCAGGAAATTGATAATCAGCACAGAGAAGGCACCTCCGGAGTAAAAAACCCGAAGGTAAACTCCTTAGAAGGGCGCGAATCAGAAAAAGAGGGACCATCCCATGTAACTGAACTCATGGGATTAGTCCACAGTCGCCTGGAACAGTTAGAACAAGAACGGGAGCGACAAAAGGAAACTGAAAAGAACATAAAAGAGGAGATGGAACGACAAAAAGAGTTAGAAAGAAAACTCTTAAAGATAGAATCCTCCCTCAAAGGTCGCAACTCCCGTGATGAACAAGAGGAACCACCCTTAGGTGGGGATGATCCTTTCAGCGAGGACATAATGAGGGCAAAAGTTCCGAGGAACTTCAAAAGCCCTGATATGGACCCCTATGACGGAACCACGGATCCAAAGCATCACCTGAGCAACTTCAAAAGTCGGATGTACCTAGCTAATGCTTCCGACGCTACGCGATGCAAAGCCTTCCCGACCACTCTATCGAAGGCAGTGATGAAATAGTTCGATAGCCTCCCCCCGAGGTCGGTTACTAGTTTTGAAGACCTCTCAAGGAAGTTTTTGATGAGGTTCTCTATCCAGAAAGACAAAGTGAAACATGCACCGAGCCTCCTGGGAATAAAACAGGAGGTCGGAGAATCTTTACGAGCCTATATGGAAAGGTTCAACAAAGCATGTTTGGAGATTCAAGACCTGCCCACAGAGGCAGTCATAATGGGATTAGTCAATGGACTCAGAGAAGGTCCCTTCTCGCAGTCCATATCTAAAAGACACCCCGTTTCTCTAAGTGATGTACAGGAAAGAGCTGAAAAGTACATCAATATGGAGGAAAACGCCAAATTGAGAGACCTGAGTTGGCGAAAGAACTCGGTCTCGAAAGGCCAAGAAAATATCACTCTTATACTCCTCTGAAAGTTTCTATAGTGGATGTATACAGAGAGATTTGTAATACTGAAAGGCTGCGGCCCCTAGACCCATTAAAAATAAAAAAGGGGGGAGCCGCAGCGATTACTGCGAGTACCATAAAATATATGGTCACTCCACAAACGACTGTTACGATCTTAAAAATGTGATAGAAAAGCTGGCTAGAGAAGGTCGGCTTGATAGATATCTCATAGAAAGGTCGGACGGTCATGGAAAGAGAAAGCAAGACGATATGGATAGAAGAGACCCACCACCGCAGACACCAGAGAGACATATCCATATGATCTCAGGAGGGTTCGCGGGAGGGGGACTTACCAAATCCTCTCGCAAAAGACATCTCAAAAGAGTCTACCAGGTCGGAGAAGAGTCATCCGACCTCCCTACCATTTCATTCACAAAAGAAGATGGGCAAGGAATAATCCCTGGACACGATGATCCAGTGGTAATAACTATGATCCTGGCAAATACCCATCTCCACAGAACCCTAGTAGACCAAGGAAGCTCGGCGGACATTCTTTTTAAGCCCGCTTTTGACAAGCTAGGGTTAGAGGAGAAAGAATTAAGAGCCTACCCCGACACCCTATACGGATTAGGGGACACGCCAATAAAATCATTAGGATTTTTGCCCCTTCACACCACTTTTGGAAAAGGGGAAAAATCAAAGACTCTGAGTATAGACATCATAGTCATTGATGTGGGGTCAGCATATAATGCTTTAATCGGTAGAGCTACCCTTAATCGACTCGGAGCAGTGGTATCCACTCCCCACCTCTGCATGAAATTCCCGACTTCAGCGGGAATAGCAACGGTAAGGGGAGACCAAAAGTTGGCGAGGAAATGCTACAATGAAAGCCTAAATCTGAGAGGAAGGGGCAGAGAAGTTCACACAATAGAGCTCCGTGGCGCAAGGGCCAGAAAAGAGCTGCGACCACAATCGGGAGGAAAAACCGAGGAGATACAGGTCGGCAAAGAGGAAGGAAAAATACTCATATAGGAGCCAACCTAGGGGAAACCCTAAAACAAGAATTGACCAAGCTCCTAAGAGATAATTCCGACCTCTTCGCCTGGAAGGCCTCTGACATGCCTGGGATAGACCCGGAGCTCATGTCCCACAAGCTCTCGGTTTATCCAGGATCCCGACCTGTACAACAAAGAAGACGCAAGCTCGATCCAGAACGAGCCCTAATAGTAGAAGAGCAAGTGCAGGCGCTCCTGGAAGCTGGCTTCATCAGAGAAGTCAAGTACCCAATATGGCTAGCCAATGTAGTGCTAGTCAAAAAGCAGAATGGCAAATGGAGAATGTGTGTCGACTATACCGACTTAAATAAGGCATGTCCCAAGGACCCTTATCCCCTACCAAGTATTGATACCCTAGTGGACTCCAGCTCGGGGTACCAATACTTATCATTTATGGATGCCTACTCGGGATATAATCAAATCCCGATGTATGAGCCAGACCAGGAGAAAACATCATTCATCACACCCAGAGCTAATTTCTGCTACGTGGTCATGCCATTCGGATTGAAGAATGCAAGAGCCACATATCAAAGGTTGATGAATAAAGTGTTTTCCTCTCACCTTGGGAGTCTAATGGAAGTATACGTTGACGACATGCTGGTAAAGACCAAGAAAGAAGTCGACTTCTTGTCCGACCTCTCACAAGTCTTTGCCACCATAAGGCTGCACGGGATGAGACTAAATCCCGCAAAGTGCGCCTTCGCGGTGGAGGCAGGGAAATTTCTAGGATTTATGCTAACACAAAGAGGGATCGAACCCAATCCCGATAAGTGTAGAGCCATCCTAGAAATGAAAAGTCCGACTTGCGTGAGAGAAGTCCAGCAGCTGAATGGCCGACTCGCAGCCCTCTCTAGATTTTTGGCAGGATCGGCACTGAAGTCCCTTCCACTATTCTCCTTATTAAGAAAGCGATGCCAGTTCGAATGGACTCCTGAATGCGAGGAGGCGTTCCAGGAGTTCAAAAAGTTTTTAAGCCAACCTCCTATTCTGACTCGACCAGTATCTGGAAAAGACCTCGTCCTGTACTTATCCGTAGCAAACAAGGCTGTCTCATCAGCCCTGATAAGAGAAGATGAGGTCGGACAATGGTGCACGAAATTGCAATCACACTTTGCAATCCCGCACAACTAACCAGCAAGTGCACTAGGTCGTCCAAGTAATACCTTACGTGAGTAAGGGTCGATCCCACGGAGATTGTCAGCTTGAAGCAAGCTATGGTTATCTTGTAAATCTTAGTCAGGATATCAGAAATTATCAGGATTGATTGTGAAGAGTAAAAGAACATGAAATAAGTACTTGTTTTGCAGTGATGGAGAATAGGTTGAGGTTTTGGAGATGCTCCATCTTCTGAATCTCTGCTTTCCTACTGTCTTCTTCTTCAAGCACGCAAGGCTCCTTCCATGGCAAGCTGTATGCAAGGGTTTCACCGTTGTCAGTGGCTACCTCCCATCCTCTCAGTGGAAATGTTCAACGCACCCTGTCACGGCACGGCTATCCATCTGTCGGTTCTCAATCAGGCCGGAATAGAATCCAGTGATTCTTTTGCGTCTATCACTAACGCCCCGCCTTCAGGAGTTTGAAGCTCGTCACAGTCATTCAATCATTGAATCCTACTCAGAATACCACAGACAAGGTTTAGACCTTCCGGATTCTCTTGAATGCCGCCATCAGTTCTAGCTTATACCACGAAGATTCCGATTAAAGAATCCAAGAAACAAGTATTATCTTGGAATGGAAGCAAGCATGATTGAATGAGAAACAGTAGTAATTGCATTAATCCATCAAGACACAGCAGAGCTCCTCACCCCCAACCATGGGGTTTAGAGACTCATGCCGTGGAAAGTACACAAAGAAACGTATAAAGTGTCATGAGGTACTGATACAATGTCAAAAGATCCTATTAATAGTAAACTAGTAACCTAGGGTATACAGAAATGAGTAAATGACGTAAAAATTC
>NC_029773.3:76932913-76933160 GCF_000817695.3 Arachis duranensis | reverse complement strand
AGTTCCAGCGTTAAACGCTGGAATTTCTGAGGCTGTTTTGCCATGCCGGTTTGGGCCATCAAATCTCGGGCAAAGTATGGAATATTATATATTGCTGGAAAGCCCAGGATGTCTACTTTCCAATGCCGTTGAGAGCGCGCCAATTGGGCTTCTGTAGCTCCAGAAAATCCACTTCGAGTGCAGGGAGGTCAGAATCCAACAGCATCTGCAGTCCTTTTCAGTCTCTGAATCAGATTTTTGCTCAGAA
>NC_029773.3:76929737-76931269 GCF_000817695.3 Arachis duranensis | reverse complement strand
CCGGATATTCATCTTCTTTCAGATCGAACTTGACTTCCGGGATCACTGATCTTAGACCCATTATTTTGTAGTAATGGTCTGAATGTTCTTTGGTTCAGAACTTCCCTTGATTCCAAAGTGGTTTTGGAATACTCTCTTTCTTTCCTTTTGGAGTGGGTTGTTTTCCTTTAGGAGCCATGATCTTAGTGGGTATGGCTTAGTGATCACGGAAAAACACACCAAACTTAGAGGTTTGCTTGTCCTCAAGCAAAAGAAAGGAAAGAAGAGAGAGAGAGAGGAAGAGCAAATTCGAATGGTGTGGGGAATGAGGGGTGCCAAACGTGTATTTATAAAGTGGGGAGGAGAGATTTCGAAAAAAAGAAAAATTTAAAAGGAGATTTGAGAAGATATGGAAAAAATTGAGAGAAGTGTAAGTTTTTGAACAAAATTTGGGAATGATTTGAGAGATTTGAAGAATGATTTTAGATTTTTGAAAATTTGAAAGTGAATTATGAGAGATTGAAATTTGTTTTTGTAGAAAAATATGGGTAAGAAAAGGAAAGTTTGAAAAACTTGGATTTGAAAACAAAATTGTGATCCCCCCACCTTTCTGGCGTTAAACGCCCAGAATGGCACCCATTCTGGCGTTTAACGCCCATTTGTTGCCCCTTTTGGGCGTTTAACGCCCAGCCAGGTGCCTTGGCTGGCGTTAAACGCCAGAATTCCGGATAACCTGCTAATGACTGGGTTGCCTCCCAGCAAGCGCTTCTTTATTGTCTTTAGCTGGACCTTCACTGAGGATCATTCAAGCCTCAATTTTGAGCATTCTTGCTCAAAATTTCTTTCAAGATAATGCTTGATTCTCTGTCTATTAACAATGAACTTTTTGTCAGAATCAATATCCTGAAGCTCAACATATCCATATGGTGACACTCCTGTAATCACATACGAACCCCTCCACCGGGATTTAAGTTTTCTTGGAAACAATATGAGCCTAGAGTTGAAGAGCAGAACTTTTTGTCCTGGCTCAAAGACTCTGGATGACAACTTCTTGTCATGCCACATCTTTGCCTTTTCCTTATAAATTTTTGCATTTTCAAAGGCATTGAGTCTGAACTCCTCTAGCTCATTTAGCTGGAGTAATCTTTTTTCACCAGCTAACTTAGCATCCAGGTTTAGGAATCTGGTTGCCCAGTAGGCTTTATGTTCCAGTTCCACGGGCAGATGACAGGCCTTCCCATACACCAGTTGGTATGGAGAGGTTCCTATAGGAGTCTTGAATGCTGTTCTGTATGCCCACAAAGCATCATCTAAACTCTTTGCCCAATCCTTTCTTCGGGCCATCACAGTCCATTCTAGGATTCTTTTTAGCTCTCTGTTAGAGACTTCAGCTTGCCCATTTGTCTGTGGATGATACGGAGTTGCCACTTTGTGGCTAATTCCATATCTGACCATAGTAGAGTATAGCTGTCTATTGCAGAAATGAGTGCCCCCGTCACTAATTAGTACTCTGGGAACACCAAACCTGCTGAAGATGTATTTCTGGAGGAATT
>NC_029773.3:76929368-76929694 GCF_000817695.3 Arachis duranensis | reverse complement strand
CTGGAGTAATCTTTTTTCACCAGCTAACTGAGCATCCATGTTTAGGAATCTGGTTGCCCAGTAGGCTTTATGTTCCAGTTCTACGAGCAGATGACAGGCCTTCCCATACACCAGTTGGTATGGAGAGGTTCCTATAGGAGTCTTGAATGCTGTTCTGTATGCCCACAGAGCATCATCCAAGCTCTTTGCCCAATCATTTCTTCGGGCTATCACAGTCCGTTCCAGGATTTTTTTTAGCTCTCTGTTAGAGACCTCAGCTTGCCCATTTGTCTGTGGATGATACGGAGTTGCCACTTTGTGGCTAATTCCATATCTGACCATAGCAG
>NC_029773.3:76920908-76922795 GCF_000817695.3 Arachis duranensis | reverse complement strand
CCAAGATCACATAGGGCTGTCTTGGTGCAGGCACCTTCTAATGTGCATGGTATCACAAAGCTTCCTGGATCTTGAAGCTTTGCTGGTAAGCTTTTCAAAATGACTGCACTGCATTCTTCAGTGAGAAACACTTTTTCAGTTTCTCTCCAGTCCTTCTTATGACTTAAGATTTCTTTCATGAACTTAGCATAAGAGAGTATTTGCTCAAGTGCCTCTGCAAACGAAATATTGATTTCAAGAGTCCTAAGATAGTCTGTAAAGTGGGCAAATTGTTTATCTTGTTCCGCTTGGCAGAGTTTCTGAGGATAAGGCATTTTAGCCTTGTATTCTTCAAGCTTGGTTGCTGCAGGTTTATTTCCTATAGAGGCAGATTGAGAAACCTTCTTGAGGGAGTTATTATCAGCACTTGTAGGTGTCTGAACTCTCATAGGAGTTTGAACGCCAGGATAGGAAGAGGAATGGGCATTTAACACCAGATTCCTACTTTTTTCTGGCGTTTGAACGCCAGAACTGGACATGGGTTGGGCGTTTAACGCCAAGTTTTCACCCTTTTCTGACGTTTGAATGCCAGAACTGGGCATCCACTTGGTGTTTAACGCTAGTTTTTTACCCTTTTCTGGCATTTGAATGCCAGAATCATTCCTCTCTGGGGTCTTACTGTCCTCAGAGGGATTTTGGGTGGCAGTTTGCTCATCCTCTGTCAGTTGTTCTTTTCTTGGCTTTCTGCTGCTTTGAGTTGAGGTATTTAATGTTTTTCCACTTCTTAATTGAACTGCTTGGCACTCTTCTATTATCTGTTTTGATAACTGCTATTTTGTCTGATTCAATTATTCCTCCAAATGTTGGTTTGCATCCTTGGTTTCTTGTAGCATTGCCTTAAACTCTGCTAGCTGTTCTGTTAGATAATATAATTGCTGATTGGATTCAGCAACCTGTTCTGGAGGACTAAGTTCAGTGGATATTGCCTTAGCTTCTTCTTTCATAGAGGACTCACTACTTAAGTACAGATGCTGATTTCTAGCAACTGTATCTATGAGCTCTTGAGCTTTTTCAATTATTTTTCTCATGTGTATAGATCCACCAGCCGAGTGGTCTAGAGATATCTGGGCTTTTTCTGTAAGTCCATAGTAGAAGATGTCTAACTGCACCTACTCAGAAAATATTTCAGAGGGGCATTTTCTTAGCATCTCTCTGTACCTCTCCCAGGCATCATAAAGGGATCCATGATCCTCTTGTTTAAAGCCTTGGATGTCCAGCCTTAGCTGTGTCATCCTTTTTGGAGGAAAATATTGATTCAGAAATTTGTCTGACAACTGTTTCCATGTTCTTATGCTGGCTTTGGGTTGGTTATTTTACCAGCTCTTAGCTTGGTCTTTTACAGCAAATAGAAACAGTAATAATCTGTAGACATCCTGATCCATTTCCTTATCACATACTGTGTCAGCAATTTGTAAGAACTGTACCAGAAACTCAGTAGGTTCTTCCTGTGGAAGACCGAAATACTGGCAATTTTGCTGCACCATGATAACGAGCTGAGGATTTAGCTCAAAAGTGTGGATTGCAAATAGATAAATTTTGTTTTTGAAATTTTTTTTTGAATTAAACGAAAAAAATAAAATAAAACAAAAGGAAATTAAGATAAAAATTCGAAAATCAAAAAGAAAATAAGATCAAAGCAAATTGAGAACTGAATCAATTAGTCAATTAAAAAGATTTTGAAAATAGCAATTAAAAAGATATGATTGAAAAATTTTTATGAAAAAGATTTGATTTTTGAAAAGAGGAAAGAGGAAAACAACAAAATGACACCAAACTTAAAATTTTTAGAAAATCAAACACTAATTTTCGAAAATTTTTAAGGGAAAAACACAAAGAGGACACCAAACT
>NC_029773.3:76912372-76919602 GCF_000817695.3 Arachis duranensis | reverse complement strand
CCCTCAATTTCAGCCAGAAAATACCTGAAATCACAGAAAAACACACAAACTCATAGTAAAGTCCAGAAAAGTGAATTATAACTAAAAACTAATAAAAATATACTAAAAACTAACTAGATCATACTAAAAACATACTAAAAACAATGCCAAAAAGCGTATAAATTATCCGCTCATCAGACAACATCCAGTTTATTTCATCAGTAAAGTTCTACAAGGCCCTGAGCTAAGATACCACAAACTAGAGAAGTTTGCCTACTCCTTAGTAATAGCTTCACGAAGGCTACGACCTTACTTTTAGGCTCACACAATAAGAGTCCGTACGAACCAACCCATGAAGCAAATCCTCCAAAAGACGGATGTTGCTGGGAGAATGGTCCAATGGGCAATAGAGCTCTCCGAGTTCGACTTAAGATATGAAACTCTGACGACGATCAAAGCCCAATGCCTCGCCGACTTCATTGCAGAATACGCGGGGGATCAGGAGGAAAAACCAACTACATGGGAACTCTATGTAGACGGATCCTACAACAAAACAGGAAGCGGCGCAGGCATAATATCGGTAGATGAAAGAGGAACCCAGATAGAGATTTCCCTAAAATTTGAATTTTCAACTTCAAATAATCAGGCAGAATATGAAGCCTTGATCGTTGGATTAAAGCTGGCAGAAGAAGTCGGTGCTACAAAGGTGATGATATACAGCGACTCACAAGTAGTGACCTCCCAGATAAGCAGAGAGTATCAGGCAAAGGACCCAAATATGAAGAGGTACTTAGAGAAAACTCTGGAGCACCTGGGGCATTTTGCAGAAACCGAGGTTAAACACATAACTCGGGATTTAAACAGCAGAGCAGACACCCTATCCAAGTTAGCAAGTACCAAACCAGGAGGGAACAACAGAAGCCTGATCCAAGAAACCCTCCAGGAACCCTCAGTAATAAAAATAGAAGACAAACAAGAAGTACTTGAGGTAGTCGGTTTAAACCTCGGATGGATGAACCCCTTAGTCGAATACATGAAATTCGACATCCTCCCTAAAGAGGAGAAAGAAGCTAAAAAGATCCGAAGGGAAGCACAACACTACACCTTGGTGAGAAATATCCTCTACAGAAGGGAGATATCGACACCATTGTTAAAGTGTGTACCGACCTCAAGAACCGCCGAGGTATTGGAGGAAGTACATAGTGGGATCTGCGGAAACCATCTCGGAGCAAGGTCACTAGCCAGGAAAGTAATCTGAGCTGGATTCTACTAGCCGACCTTACAGAAAGATGCCACAGAATTTGTGAAAAAGTGTCAACCATGTCAGATGCATGCAAATTTCCACATGGCTCCACCAGAAGAGCTCATCAGTATCACTTCTCCATGGCCTTTTGCAAAATGGGGAATGGATTTGTTAGGTCCTTTTCCCCAAGTGCCAGGACAAGTCAAATACCTGATCGTGGGAATAGATTACTTCACAAAGTGGATAGAAGCAGAACCATTGGCCACCATCACCGCTCAAAGAAGTTGAAGGTTCCTCTACAAAAATATCATCACAAGATATGGGATACCTTATTCCATTACTACAGATAATGGAACCCAATTCACCGATGCTACCTTCAGAAGCTTAGTAGCCAGTATGAAAATCAAACATCAGTTCACCTCGGTGGAGCACCCACAAGCCAATGGGCAAGCTGAGGCAGCCAACAAAGTCATACTAGCAGGGCTAAAGAAGAGATTGCAAGAAGCAAAAGGAGCTTGGGCCGAAGAGCTCCCTCAAGTGCTATGGGCTTACAGGACAACGCCCCAATCCGCCACTGGAGAAACGCCCTTCCGACTAGTCTATGGCGTGGAAGCAATGATACCATTAGAAATCAATGAGCAAAGCCCAAGGGTAATTCTCCATAACGAGATCGGAAACATACGGGGGCACAAAGAGGAGCTCGACTTGCTCCCCAAAGTCCGAGAAGATGCCCAGATAAGAGAAGCAGCATTGAAACAAAGGATGACTACAAGGTACAACAAAAAAGTCATTCGAAGAACATTTGCCCCGGATGACTTGGTCTTAATCAGAAACGACATTGGAGTCAACAAATCAGGAGAAGGAAAGCTCGCCGCAAATTGGAAGGGACCATACAAAGTCAATGAAGTTTTAGGAAAAAGTTATTATAAAGTAACCGACCTGAACGGCACTGAGTTCCCAAGGTCGTGGCATGCTTGTAATATGAAAATGTACTACAGTTAAAATCAAACTCTACTCCCTGATGTACTCTTTTCCCAACTTCATGATTTTTTCCCAAAATTAAAGGGTTTTTTCTGGAGAAGGGTTTTTAACGAGGCATCATAGTAGAAGCTAAGGGAAAATAGGCTATTAAAACCCTTAGCAGCAAGAAGGTACCTCCCCAATTAATAAAGATATTTTTCATCTACAATATCTCTTATAAGCTCCTTTCTATTTTCTAAGTCTTTCCACGAAACGCGCCGACTTAAGCTCGACAAAACGTGAAAATCCCATGAACCGATCTAGATGGTCGTCAGGATAAAACGACGAGGTACAAGTCGGTGTAAAGAGGTTATATGAGTTGATCGTAAAAAACTCGGGAACAACCCGACTCATAAGTCGAAATGAAAATCCGAGTGGAAAAGCTCGGAAATACTTCGACCTGTGAGTCGGAGTGAAGAACCGAGTAGAAGAAAAATGCATCGCAAAAATAACCTAAGTCATAAGAACTCACTAAAGCAAAGTTGAGTATAAGGAATAATAAAAAAGAGATCGAAAAACCTAGGGAAAAGTTTAAAGGCTGTCCTAAAGTCCTTAAACAAAAGGCTCAGAAAAACAGAAAAGCCAAAGGGAAAGGTTTTCAGAAAAGATCAAGGGGACTTCGAAAAATCAAAATCAGAAAAGCATACACGCATAAGGTAACTGAAACCCTTATCCAAAAAAGGGGCATTTATTTTGCTAAGTTAACCATTATTAAAAAAGGGTACTTATAAAATATTTTGTTTACGGCCTTAGAAGGCCAAAAGAAATTGTTCAACCGACAAACGACATATAAAGAGTTTAAAAAAGGGGGGACTCACAGGCCGAGCCCCCATATAGCCATAAAAAAGTTATTTTTGCAGAGGAGTAGACGGATCACCACCACCGGAGTCAGGAAGAGCGCCATCAGGACCGGGAAGAGAGGCAACCACGGGAGATGAAGAGGAAGCCGGAGGAACAATGGAAGAACTCGGAGCGTCTTTAGAATGAGGAGGAGACTCAATAATCCTCTGCCCCCGAGTCTTCAATTCTGACTCGGAAACGATTACGGGGGCAGGAGGATCCACAATAGCACCATCAATAACAACTTTGTCAGGATGTAAAGGAGAAAGATCCAAGTTGGGAGCAATAACTCTGACTTGCTCCAGGAAGATCCTCCAAGACTCCTCGGCACCATCAGCGATAGAGTCCTCCAACTCGGCATACGCATTTCGAGAGTTCATCAAATCCTTCTTCACAGACACAAGATCTTGAAATAAACTCTGATAACTCTCCTGTGCTGTTTTCCTCAAACTCGCCTCCATGTTGCATTGGGCCCGTAGCTTACTCTCCTTTTCCCGAAGGCTATCTCTCTCCGCCCTCAGCTTGGCGACCTCCTCCTTCAACTCCCTCTCATGCTCCTGATAAGAAAGAAGCCTCCCCTCCAGCTCCTCAACCCTCGAGGTTAGCCCCAAAGAGCTGAGAGGAGTCTTCTCAAAAATATCCAAAAGCTTGCCACAAACACCCGCCGCCCTAAAACTCTCCTCAGCCAGAGTGGTGAGGTGGTTTCAAACAGAAACATCATCCATACTTATATGAGGATAGATGTTCTTTCGGACGAATGCAAGAGCATCCGCCTTAACCCCACCATCAAAAGAAGAGCCAGATTCTAAAGTCTTGCCCTTCTTCTTCTCTGGCTCAGAAAGAAGTCGGGCGGAGGGGAGCGGCCGAGATAAGGCTGAAGAATAAATCACAATGGGCTGAGAGGGAGTCCCCACATTCTGAGGAGGAAGAGGAGGAGGAGGAGGAGAGATGATTGCCCTGGCACCACCAGCCCTGGCCTGCGACTTTGCTTTAGCCTCCTGAACTCTCTGGTAAGATTCCTGAGCATTCTTCCTTGCCCTGTCTGCAAAAGAAACAATTAGCAAAAAATACAAGTCGGCAAAACCCAAGTCGGTAGATACAAGTTGAAAATAAGAAATGCATATACTACCTAGTTGCGACCGAACAAAGGTCGGCGATCCCTGGAGGAATTTCCTAGTGTACAAGTATGGGGCCCACCCCCACACTTCTCGGAAAAACCCCACAATGGCCGCCTCCACCTCGTCCAGGTCGTCCAGACCGTACTTCTCACAAGGGGAGGCCTCCAACCAATAGAGGGGAAAGTGAGGAGAAGAATTCTCATCCAGGAAAAAGGGGTGGTGACCCTCTACGGCTTGCACTTTGAAAAAATAATTTTTGAAGTCGTGGAAAGATTCGTCAAAAAGGGTGAAAATTCTCCGACCTTGTATGGCTCGGAAAGACACCCATTGCTGCTTGTTATTTAGCACACTAAAGGGCTTAGTCATGTGAAAAAGAAAGAAGAAAATCCTCAAAGAGGTCGAAAAGTCCAAAGCGTGACTAATAAATTGATAAATTTTCAGAAAACCCCAAGAATTGGGGTGAAGTTGGGTAGGGGCAACTCGACAGTGGTGCAAAACAGACATCTCAAAATTCGAAAAAGGAAGAAAAACACCCAAACGGGTGATCATACATTCATACATAAAGAAAAAATGAGGGGCCGCCTCATTGGCCCTCCCAAAACAAACCCGGTCTTCTGGACCCGGGACTACTAACTCATACTTTGGCTCGTCCTCCTCAGAAGTACAAATCCTGTGGTGAGTACGAAGATGAGTAATAAACTCAACATCGACCGAGGGTTCCTTCCCTAGGACCGTGACATCAACCCATTGAGAAAGAGCTTCTACAGAAGACATTTTTTCTAAAAATACGATGAAAACCTACAAAAGAAAAAGAAAAAGAATAAAAAATGAGAGTCCCTAAGGGGTTACGAAACTTAACAGAAGCCTACAACGTCACTTCTCCCTCTCTAAAGAAAATAAAAGCATGCAAACACAAAGCATGTCATGAAAGAAGAAAAGCTAACCTTTATCCAAAAGGGAAGGTTGGAAGAAGTAGAAGTCTCCAAACGCAAGAACACAGCACGAACGAAGACAGAAGAAATTTGAAAAATTGCAGAAACGAAAGAATGAAAGAGAGGGAAAGTATTTATAAATACTTTAGGGGCATAATGGTAAAAACGGAGCAGTCATTAATGAGAGTGCACCGTTACCAAAGCCATCAATCCCTAAGTGCATCCCTAACGGACATGACGCTTGAATAGACGTAACTGTCAGAAACAAAAGGTCGCGAAAATCACGTCGGTTTAAAAACCCGCGTCTCCTCCAAGAAAGTCGGCTACGAACCCGAGTTAAATACTCGAACCCAAGTCTTAAAGAGATCTTGGGCTCAAGTAGGGGCACTGTTCATACCCTGACCCAATAATAAAGGCCCAGGTCCAAAAGAAAGGCCTAGTCCAGAGGATTGAGCCTTGCTGAGCACCGACCTTCGTACTTTGGTATATATTCTCTTGCAAATTGTTCATACCCTGGCCCAACGATGAGGCCCAGGTCCCAACAAAAGGCCCAATCCAGGAGGATTGAGCCTCGCCTTGAACCGACCTCTTCCCTATGAAGTCGGTTCCTATCACGACCAATCCTAAAGAAATCGGGGACGATGATTAACTGGCAGATAATCACTCATTTAAATGAGTAACTGCCCCTAAAATCTCTCTAACCACTTCATCAAGCCATATCTTAATCTCCCTAAGATAATGGGACGGTTAACACCCTAAAAATATGGCACTACTCCAGCGGTGGTTATTGGCTCACCACTATAAATACACCGACACCCCTCAGGTATCTCTAAGCCCAATACTCCCTAGACATGCTCACACTCTTGCTAACTTAGGCATCGGAGTGTCTTTGCAGGTACCACCCCCTTCTCCTCGCACAAACAAGTCAGACGGAGCCTCCCGAAGTTACGGATCCACTCGGAAACCTCCTCCTTCACACGTTTGGGCCAGCCAACGCCATCCATTCTATTAATCTCCGGTTAGCAAGTACCAAACCAGGAGGGAACAACAGAAGCCTGATCCAAGAAACCAATTTTTTTATCTAGAAGTGATTTTGAATAGTGTAATCCAAACAACATTTATTTTACTATAATCTATTTTGATATAAAGATTGCCAAACATAAATCACTTTAACACAAACTTACTTTTCATCAAAATCAAGTTTGGAAAATCAATTTTATACAAATTCTCATTTATAAACTGTAATCCAAACACACACCTAGTAACATGCAGAGATCAATTCAAATCATATACACACGTCTAAAACTGTGTAGAAAAAACGTTCAGTAATTCATTTAAAACAAAGAACATCTCATATGGAGCCTTGAAACATTGAAGAAACATCCATTGAACTGTAGACCTTAAACATGTAATAACCTTTTCGATTGCAGTGACAACTCAATGAGGAGGTGTGGCGCGACGGAATAAGAGGATGGAATAGAGATGCAACGACGCGGCATCGTGGTGCGGCTGTGTGACGGGCGGCCTTCTTCCTCGACAGAAATGCGCATTGTAGGGGAGCAGTAGGGCGGTTGGTGCACGAAATTGTGATCATCAATGGTGCCATTAACATGGTACGCACAATTGTAATCTCAACTCTTTTATCACAACTTCGCACAACTAACCAGCAAGTGTACGGGGTCGTCGAAGTAATAAACCTTACACGAGTAAGGGTCGATCCCACAGAGATTGTTGGCATGAAGCAAGCTATGGTCATCTTGTAAATCTTAGTCAGGCAAACTCAAATGGTTATGAATGATGAATAAAACATAAAGATAAAGATAGAGATACTTATGCAATTCATTAGTGGGAATTTCAGATAAGCGTATGGAGATGCTGCGTTCCTTCCGTCCCTTTGCTTTCCTACTGTCTTCATCCAATCCTTCTTACTCCTTTCCATGGCAAGCTGTATGTAGGGTTTCACCGTTGTCAGTGGCTACCTCCCATCCTCTCAGTGAAAATGTTCAACGCACCATGTCACGGCACAGCTAATCATCTGTCGGTTCTCAATCAGGTTGGAATAGAATCCAGTGATTCTTTTGCGTCTGTCACTAACGCC
>NC_029773.3:76879822-76911538 GCF_000817695.3 Arachis duranensis | reverse complement strand
ACACACAAACTCATAGTAAAGTCCAGAAAAGTGAATTTTAACTAAAAACTAATAAAAATATACTAAAAACTAACTAGATCATACTAAAAACATACTAAAAACAATGCCAAAAAGCGTATAAATTATCCGCTCATCAGCGGTGCTGCTGTGCGAGGTGCAGTGTGGCGATGGGTGGCCTTCTCACTCGATGGGAACGCATGACTATCGGAAATAAATGCACAGTACCGCCGTGGGGAGAAGGGGCGGATGTGCACATTGTAAGACCCTAATTACCCTAAGCCTTACCTCATGTCGTAAAGTAAAGATTAATTAAAGGTCACGATAATTCTAAGGCTTATATATATATATACAATAATATATATAGAAAGAAATAATAATTCTAGAAGCCCAATGAAGAATTAACTCAAAACAGAGTTACAAGAGCGCAAACATTCACACGAAGCCACAAACTTATGGCACAAAGTATAGATACAAGTTAAGAAAGTATTAATAGATATATAAATATAATAGTCATAAGGAACTAGCTTCAACGCGCAGAGTTTAGGCCAACTAGTTATATACAGACATACAAAGTTTTGAAAGTAAAACCAGCATATACAATATATCTCTCTCAAAGTAAGCATCTAAGGCAAGTTTAATACAAAAGTGAGAGTACTAAACAAAAGAAATCAAAAGACAAAAGGTGATAGAAGATCCCCCGCTGTGTCACCACTACGCAACTCATCGAAGTGGGTTACGACCTGCATCTGAAAAATAACAACAAAATATGGAATGAGAACCAGAGGTTCTCAGTATGGTAACAGTGTCCAATAATATAAGATGTAAGACTTCGGGACGCCAGAGGCCATCTTAGAGCTTCATATCAACCATGAAATTCAACTTAAAGCATAACTAAATTTGAATCCATCACTTTAAAACCATAATGAAATAAGGGAATCTAACTTAGGGATTTTCTACTCTAACATTTACACCGCTATCCCACAGCCTTCGCCAGCCTAACCTCCATGCGATCATATCGTCACCGCCTTCCGAACCTCCTCAATCCCAGCAAAAAATACAAGTAATAGCAATGCAAGTAAAGCACAAGTATAAACATGTATATCAAGAACTTCAAGAAGCAAATAATCATGTTATACAATAAGGCAAACAATGCAAGTCGATAAAGCAAGCAAACATATAAAATATGCACATGATGAATTCATGTCCTATTTGGCTGTGATATCACATTGTCGGTTCAACTGCTAACCCGACACATCCTCATGGAGATGTTGCCTTTCGATCACGAATATAGATATGAAAACCCCCATGACTATAGTGTCGGGCGCACTCCTCTGATCCGAAAGGATGCGAGCGGGATACTCTGCTACAGACCTCACATCTCAACGTAAGCGGGATAAACCAACTGTCATTACGCCGCCGCTGCAACCTCGACAAGTGGGATTAACCAACCGTCCTTGCCAGGCACATAACGACTCAACAATCTCAGTATAAAATAGTATATCAGAGATTTTTCAGAAATCATTTTCAGTACTCAGTGTAATCCGAGTCCTAGACTCGTCTCAAACATCATCAAATCCACAACTCTATAATTTCAACATACCAATCATCTTTACAGTACTCTACCACTTAACTCAACTAATCCACCTTCAGTACTCCAAAATTCTAAGGCTCCGTCTTCTAAACTTTTTACCTAAAATTATCTAGTTAACTTACTTATTGTATTCTCTATGTTTGAAAGTCTAAAAACAAGTTAAGACATCCTAGGTAAGCTTTACAGAAGTTGACAAGTTTGTCATGAAGGTAAAACAGTTAAAAATAAGATTTTCGTAAAAATAAAATAAAAAAAAATAGGATAGTGTGTGTACGTATAGAGTTGTACGTACTCACTCCCAGAAGAGATTTCTCAAAGTTTGCATACACAACAGAGGTGAGCGTACGCACAGAAGGTAAAATTTTCCATTTTTTGTGCACGCATGGATACGTGCGAATGCCCTCAACAGTAGGCACAACTTGCAAATTTCGCAAGGTGTGTGTTCGCACCAGAGTGTGCTAACGCTCTCAACAGTAGGCATATCCCTCTGTGTGCGTGCGCACAAGGGTGTGTGTACGCACGTATTCAAAATTTTACAGGGTGTGCGTGCGCACAAAGGTGTGCATACGCACAAGTAAAAACATGGACCCTGCTCAAAGCACGTGCACAACAGTATGCGTGCGCACATAAACCAGAACTCACAATTTCTGCAACATCACAAAAATCATATTTTTGACACCAACTATTAACGATTGTATCTTTTTTTTTTTTACAAAATTCTTATTTCCACAAAATCTATATCTTTTTAAACCTCTTTGAATTATCTTTAATTTAATACAAAATTTAATCAATTTCAAAAACCGTAGCTCAAGATATGATCTGTCAAAGTTGGCCCGAAATCTATTTTTACCAAAAACCTTAAAAACTTAATTTCACCAAATCTCTCAATTTAAAAATAATTGCTCTACATCCAAACCAGTCCTAATTTATTTAATTTATATTCATATACATTCTAATTCATTCCACAACCTACGATTCGCATTTTCATCCTTTCCACACATAATCATCATTAAATCTGGACACTATGTGCTATATACCAATATGTGCTATATACCAAATTTGAGTCCAAATCAAGCCTCCAATCACCAACAATTAATCCAAAGCTCCAATAATTCACAATTCAAGATAGACATACATAATTTTATCATAAATCAACACCTAGGGTTCATCAATTTCACAAATTCATAAGGTAAAGAGTTTTTTTACCTTCTTCGATGGTGTTTGGGACACGAACCACCAATAGCCCAACCTTAGAGACCACCTAATCAATCAAAACACAAAAATTCACTCAAAATCAATACCTAAATTTTCGAAAATTCTTAGGGCTGCAAAAAGAAGAGAAAATTTCGAAATTTTACCAACACAAGTTAGATAAAACTAACGAGTTCGGCGAGAGTTTCGCGTAGCCACTGACGGCACGTGAATAGGAGCTCCGTAACTCAAGTTATGGTCAATTGAAGATAGGTGTGAATAGTGTTTATGAAACACTCTCCTCTCATTCACGTTGCTTTAGCCTTCTTATGCTGAAAGTGGGTGAATTTGTCACTTAAGTGACTTTTTATATGTTGGGCTTGGACCCGGTCCAACCCATTAGCGTTTTTTGCTCATTTAATTTTGGACCAATTTTGGACCAAACTTTTAAAATTAGACCCGGTTTTCAATTCTAATTGTTTTCTTAAGCTTTTCTACTATTTTTATCATTCTCGCACAGTACCGGACAGATTTAAGCCGGTACTACTAGTTCACATTTTTACAAAATTTTCTGGCATTAACTTCAGAAAAGGAGTTTATGAATATTTTTGAATTACAACGTATATCCCTTCCCTCTACTCTAAATGATTTTTGGAATTCCCCATCCATTGGTACTTTTAAAATTAATTGTGATGCTAGTTATCTTGATTCAGGTGATAGTGTTAGTTTTACTCGTGTTATTAAAGATTGTAATGGGAGTTGGCAAATGGGGTGTTTGAGAATGATTGAGAGTAATAGTATTTTTCAAGGGAAATTGTTTGCTATTTGGAGATGATATCTCTTAGGTTAGAATGTGGGTCAACGAGATGTTATTTGTGAGACGGATTGTGTGGAATCGTTTAATCTTGTTACTAATCACCAAGATGGTTTTGGGTTTATTGATCCATTGGTGCTCAAAATAAGAGATATCATGCATTGGAATTAGCATGTTGACTTTCGTTTGATTATGAGAGATGCAAATACGATGGCAGACACTATGGCAAATATGACGATGAAGTTACAACTTTCTCATGTGGAGCTTCCTTTACCTTGAGAGAAGTTTTAGAATAGTCTTAAACGGGATTGTTCCTCTACTTAAGCAGTTTCTTTGTTTTGTTTGTCTTGTTTTTTTTTTTTGTTTAGTTTATTTAAGTCACAAAAAAAACTTTTTTAACAAACTACGTAATAATTAAAAAAATATTTGTTAATAATTTCTATAATATCCACATAGTCAAAATAATGAAAATATCACCAAAACTAGAGTCTAAGACTATCAAATGGGCCAATATGATTCTTTAAGGACCAACCCCTTTGTGTATACGAATTAAATATTTTGGATTAATTATATATTAAATATTCATGGGCCTACAAAATAAAGAGTGCACTTGCTTAATAGAAACTCATTGACCTAAATGGGCTAACGACGGACTTCTTTATTAGATTTTTTTAATTTTAAAATGTGTCATTTTTATTAAAAACCACAAAATAATTAGTTTGCCAAAAGAAACTCTCAAACTCATGATCTATTTTGTTGGGCTTAGGTGGTTTCTGTTTGTTGTCTATTTTCGGAGTTTAAATTAAAATGTGATAGCAAATAGATTTTGGAATTTTTTCCAAAAATTTAAATTTAAAATAAATAGATTAGAGAGTAAATAATCATTTTTTATTATCAAGGATTTGGACACTGATAAAATTGACCATAAAATAATAAAATTAATATTATATCCATCAAAGATAAATTTTGTTTAACAAAAATATTTAAATATTAAATTTTTGTTGATTTAATTAAAAAAACACATAAAATTCTTAAATTGACCCTATCATGTCATTTTCAACCTCTTTGAGCATTCAACCTAGTTGTATTAACCATAATAAAAAAATAAACAATTAGAATTAGGATGATAAATTGAATCTAAGCAGTTTAAGAAAAAAAATTAAAAAAAAATTAAACCATCATAACAGTGGAACATAAAATATGATTATCAAGTTCATCTTTAAAAGAAAAAAAAAAGAAGAAAAGTGATAAAAATAAAATAAAACTCTTTAATGAAAAAAATATAACAACAAAAGCAGAAGTATACACTCGGATTTTATGACAGAATGAGAAGAAGAAAAAGATGAAAAATAACTAAAAGAACATTTAAACAAATTTTTTCCAGTGTACTGTAACAATAACTAACGCAGCGGCTGCAAAGCAAATGCGACAATGTATCTGGATAGCAACAAAGAGAGAGAAAAGAGGGATGAGATGGAGAGAGAGGAAGAGACGAAGATGGATAGCTCATGACTTCGTTCTATTTTTACTTGTTCGATGACGGCTACGGTCGTGACCCTCCTCTGTCGTCGCTTTCTTCACTTTCCCTTCTTCTTTTTTTTTCTTTTTTAGTTTCTCTCTGTTTATTTTTTTGTTCTTTGTATGTCTCTCATTTTTGCATCTCTTTTTTTCTCTTATTTGTTGCTACAGAGATGATAGCTCCTAGTGCTGGCACACCCTTTGCCCTATTCTTATTTCCTTTTTCTTTCATCTTCATTCTTCTTTGATTTCTCTTTCTATTTTCTTTTATCTCTCATGTGTGTTTTGATCATTTAGGATTAAAAATATCTGAAAATGAGTAAGAATAGAATAAGGAAGAGTAATCATCTGCTATTAAGAATGAATTTTGAGAGGAGTTGTGAGTTTTTTTAATATTGTTAAAAAAATTAGAATTTTAACTGATTGAAGATTATGTGATAAAACAATTTAAAAATTATGTGTATTTTTTTAACAGACAAAAATTTAATGATTGGATATTTTTTCCAAACAAAATTCATCTTTAATGAGTATCATATTAATTTTATTTTTTTATTATCAGTTTTGTAAGCGTCTAAATCTTTCATAATAAAGAATAATTATTTACTCTAGATCAAACAAAGTCTCATTTGTCAACAAAAAAAAATTTTACTGTTATGAAAAAGGTCACATCGTCATAGTACATAACAAAATTTATAGAAAAAGAATACAAATTTTTTTGTAGTTGTAATTATGACACGTTTATTCTTTAAAACGTTGGTCATACCTCAACAAGCACTCAGCTATTTTTCTATTGAGTTTAAAAATTTATTTTTATATTTTTATTTTTATAATTATAAACAATATATAAAGCCAATATTAAAAGTTAATAATAATTTTAGTGTCCAATTCTTTTAATTATATTTACCCTCAAACAAATCATTTCATAAAACAAATTATATGTATAAAATAATCATAAAATTTATTTTAAAATATTCATAACTTCCTACTAAAATGAAAAACCTGAGATGAACCGAATCAACTGATTCAAGGACTATATTTAGCATAAAATTTATTTTAAAAAATTCACTTTCAAAAACATGTAGCACCTAAGATTTGAATGATGGACCTCTGCTATAGAGGTGGCAACAAACACCCTATCTGCGAATATCCAATTCAATTCAACTCAGTCAGGTAGGGTTACCAATCTGATCCGCAACGGTAGGACAGGGTATGGGTAGGGTTTTTATGCAGGTCGGGTAGGGTGCAAGTTGAGCCTCAATCCTATCTGACCAACCTACACTCTATATATGTACATGTTATATACTTATATAAAAATATATTTTAAGTAGATGTTGGACAAAGAACCCCTCACTAAATGTAAAAGATCATTAGTCACTAAGAAAAGATCATTAATTGATAAATTATCATCAAGTTATATAATAATGTTACAACTTTTTAATAACCCACGGATAGGGTTGGGTATCTGCAGGTTAAGACCTGGTAGAATTAAAGTTGGAATATTATCAACCCGCAAATAGAATAAGGTTGGATTTATATAAAAATCTCAACCCGCAAGTAGGATTAGGGTTGGATCCAAACCTACACTACCCTATCCATTGCTATCCGCATTATCTCCATTCTCTACTAAGCCAAATTTGTTATTTACACTGTAAGTAATACCAATTAAAATTAAAATATATGTTATATAAAATAACAATTAAATTATACTTTTTTATAATTTTATAATATAGTATTATATATTATATTGTATTAAATTATAAATATATTTATTTATTTTTACTATTTAAATTGTTATATTATTATAATTTTATATTTTTATTTTATTATTATCGAGTTAAACGATTCTACTAATAACCTCCTACTTGAATCATTAATTCAGTGATCTAATAATTTAGTCGAATTAATTACTTGTTTGTTTTTGATAATTATGATACTCTCTCAATCTTTCTTTTACTTAATCTTGTTAGTTTCATATTTACAAAATATAATTTTTATATATTCCTATAACTAACACAAAGTTTTTCATTGTGACGATATTTACATAAATTTTTTTCTGTATTCTTCTACTTCTTAGGTTATGTAACTTTCAATTTATTTTTTTATCATATATTTTATGTTTTTTAACCATTAATTTTCATAGAATTTATTTTATTTTATTTTATTTTTTATTTATTTTGGAGTGTTGAACATAAATAATATCATGTACACAAAATTTTTTCAATATTAGAATAGCGGTGGCTTGGATATAGCGGCGATACATTCATCTTGCTTGGGTGGCCTGTTCCTCGTCTCAAAAAAAGTTTTCGATTCCCGGCAGCAGCTGGAAATCAATAAAAATAACCCACGTTGAAATTCTTTTTCTTCACGGAGAACACCAGACCCGGGTTAGAGCTGAATTTTCTTTTCTTGGGGTTGGGAATCACGACCACTTTGAGCTCCTCAACCTGAGCACCCGAAGACTGTGCAACCACTACGGTCAACCTCACTACCAGCACTTAGCCCGGGAGGTGGCCTAGTCGGGGGGCTGAGATTGAACCTCCAGCTCATCGGCTTGAGGGATCTCAGCTTGAGGAGTGGAGGAATCAAAGTTCTCGTCATCCCCGAAAAAAAAAGTGAGTCATCAAACGGCTAATTGAAGTGTTCCCAATGGTCATCCCAATCACAAAAGAAAATAATCAAGTTATGAAATTGATAATAAAGCAGCAGTATACAATTCAGAAAAATGGAAGAATAACAGTAGGAAGCATGAATTTATCTACACAGTCCCGACTAGCTTCCCAGCACCCATCAGGAGATAGGGGTTAAGGTTGTTAGAACCAAAGATCGCCAATAAGACATTGGCAATTTGTTGGTTCTGCCGACCTATGCCATCAGGTGACCTTAATCATATAATTAGAGCTAGCGCCAAAACTTCAGTATGTCGAGATGTGCCTTTTCTCCATCAAGGGTGAGCCAAAAGAGGTAACGACCTTGAGCTGGTCTCACCTTGAAGAAAGTTTCTTTAAATCCATGGAAGGAGTCTCCTAAGAGACCAAAAATCCTCTGATTCTGTACGGCTCGGAAAGAAAGGTATCTTTTTTTCGTGTTTACCCTCCTTAGAGGGATTTGTAAAGGGGAAGAAATGGAGAAAAATCTCCACAATGACTGGAAGATCCAAGTATGCACAGATCATCTCGAAATAATGGATGGCAACCCAACTGTTTGGATGGAGTTGCGAAGGAGCGACCTCGCATTTGTTCAAAAGGGCTATGATAAAAAGGGGAGAAACGGAAGCCAAACACCCAATGTAGTGAACATGGGTTTATACCCCACATTCAATCTGGGACATGAGGAGCCTAAATGTTCATCTAGCAAACGCATTTGTGAGAACCCGGCATTAGAACCTCGTAGTTTGCCTCCTCGGTGCCACCGCCACACAACACTTTTGAATCACATGGCTCTTGTAATTCCTCTACGATTATCTTGGAGGACGTACTTGTGACATCAATAGTACACCAAGCGTACCAATTCACAAGGGGTCACTGCGCCATACCTACAACTGGGGCACCACTTAAATCGTGAGGTCGGGAGAAAGTTCGAAGTCAAATTTAAGTTATTCTACACTTAAACCAAAATCATCCTATACTAAACCTTCTAGTCTAAACTGCATAAAGAAAACCTATGGCACCTCTTTGAAAACTATCTAACAAAATCAGTTTGGTCCAAAAGGTAATTGCAACAAGAAACCAGTATGATAATGGCATAAAGTATAGCAAAATAATGCAAAAAAATAGCCACTTACCAGTAAAGATGAATGTAGAAGTTGCAAGAAGAAAACAGTGAAAAATACAGAGGAAGAATGAAACCTACCAGAAAGGAAAGAGAGGATTATCATAATGATGCGATCGGTTATGGTAGTAAGAAAAATGAGGGGCAATAAGGATGGCAGAGGAAAATATGGAAGTTACAAAAAGGAAAAGAAATGGAGGAAGAAGAAATGAAGGTAACTGTAATTGAAAGGGGAGAAACGCGAAAGACCAGGGATATAATGATCTTTTTCATGCACTTTCAAATCATTCTTAAGGAACATTAAATGCTCTGGGTACGAAAATTGAAGCGACGTCTCAAGCAATAGCTGGGGACAACTCACGCGTACGAAGAAGGCGCTAGAAGAACTAGAGTGTCATCGAAGTCGCAATTAGAGGAAGCAAACCACACACGAAGACACGAGTAAGTTAATGCGCCAGTTGTAAGTCTTACAACTTGACGCATTGGAGCACTTTTCTGGCCCAGCCCAACAAGGATTGGGGGTCTACTTGGCGGACCCACGACCCAATGGTTCTACGACCTGCTTAACCGACAATGTCCCTCGTGTGACACAATCCTCCTAACGGAAATCTGGATAGCTAACAAAAGTTTCCAGATGAATGGGCCCAAATAGAATGGCCCACTTGAGGACTTGGAATAAAGAAGAGGAACTACCACTCCCCCAATGTACGTTACTATTATCCTAATTAGCTGCCTCATTATACAGACGCTTACTTTAACATCAGAGTGTCTTTGCAAATGATCCCACTTACCGACCAACCGACGATATAAATTTTTATCTTAGTTAAATATATTATTTTTATTTAGATAAATAGATCTTTAAAAATGTGACAAAAAATCTATATATCTTACTTTTATAAAGTTTAGGAAGTTCAACGTAATAAAATTTTTATAGAAATAAAATATTAGATAGTATAGTGATGTTATGATGAGAGGAGAAGATCAATGACTTGCAGCATGAGTTAGAAATGATCATATAATTAGTTTAGTTGCAAGGCTTATTAGCTAACTTGTTTAGCTAGAATTACTCATGTTGTTAGGAAGTTAGTTAAATAACTCGTTAACTTAGTTAATTTGATTTGAAGAGTGTATATAAGTTAGGTCTTGTACCTTTATCAATGTGATTTTTTTCTCTTTAACAAAATTCATTTTCTCAAAATTCCTTTTGCATTCACTCCTCTTAGCACAATAGATATTTAACATGTTGTGGTGAGCTTTTTAATCTTCCATGCCTCGTCTTCAATCAACTCATACGATAGAATTGATGAGAGTGGCTCATCTTGATTTTTTATTTTTTTAGGTGCGGACTCCAATCACATGCTGACGAAGAACAAAGTATGGTAGTTGCTCATTCTCCTATTTCACATGCAGAGAAAGTGCGGTCTCGTGTTATCTTCTTTAATTTCCTCCGACGATAGGTAACAAATTTGTGGAGTTTCTCTTTCACCTCTTTTGTTCAATTTTGATAAGTTTGTATCGAGAATTGTTGATCTACATCCCACTCCTTCCAAGAGATACAATAACGGTTTCTCCGCCTCTGAATTCCAAAATTTCATGCGTATGATGAATCAGTTCTCCATGATGCACTCTTAGATGGCCTAATCCACTAGGTCGAGTTCGAATTTGATTCAGGATCCGTCTAGTCCATTTTTCTTCATTCGAGTGAAAGCCGTGGTGTTTCTTTGACTACAATTCTTTTGAGTACTTAAAACTATTACTCTTGGTCTCAGTCAGTGTGGTTATTGCTAAAAACCAAGAACAAGCTCACAGTTGTTGACGGGTCCTTCTCTAAGCCAGAGAAAACTTATCTTATGTTTGTTACTTGAGACTAATGCAATTCCTATGTGTTATCTTGGCTCCATTCCTCTCTTAGCTCTGAGATTTTAGGGAGTGTGTTATGGTGTAATGTGGCCATTGATCTTTGGAAGGATCTAAGCCATCAGTTCTAGCAGGGGCACCTTTTTCACATCGCAGATTTGGAAGAAGAACTATTCTCAACCAAACAAGGAGAATTGTCCATAACCTCCTATTTCACCGAGTTCAAGTCAATATAGGAAGAGCTAGAGGAATTCAATCCTATTCCTAGTTGTGACCAGTGGCGGATCCACGGGGGGACCTAAGGTGGCCATGGTCCCCCCCAAATTTTTTTAAAAAAAATAGTAAATAGTAATAATTAATAATATTAAATTTTTTTATATATAATATTAAAAAAAATATAACTTACAAAATTTTATAAATTAAAAAAACTAAAAACTGCATTATGTATTAGATATTTGAATTATTGTTGCTCTTGTTAACAAATAGCCCATTCTAATAATTAATAAAAATGGTTCTATTATACTAGCCCAAGCCCATACTATTAATTAAAGTAACACTAGTACATTTTTCAAATATTTGTTTCAAGCCATTAGAGGCATCAGCGCCACTTTTCTCTCTCTTTTAGTGGTTTCCAAACTTTTGGTCTTCTACTCTTCTCATTTTAATTTTCTTTTCATACCAAAACAAGACATATGAAGAAAAACCATTGAAGAGAAGTGAACAACAAAATATTAACCATTGAATGCACAACAAAGATTCAAAGAGGTATATTTCAATTTTTTTTAAGTTAATGACAATGTCAAGTATTATTTACATTATTTATTTAAAATAATTAATTTATTTATTTTTATAATGGACAGTGTTCAAAGATTGAAGTGAGGACAAAACTCAATAGAATTATTTTTTTGTGAGACTTGGAACAAAAAATAATCAGGTAAATCAATAACTTTATTTTTGGTTATTATATATTTGTGTTTCTAAAATTATTTGTTATTGCTCAATAGGTTTAATATTTTTTTTTTTCAGAATTTGTCTACTCTTGCTGAATTGTGTCAAAAATTGACAGAGACAGGAAAATCAAATATATATCCTTTAATTGATAGATTAATTCGTCTTGTTTTGACTCTTCCTGTGACAACAGCAACAACTGAACGGGCCTTTTCAGCTATGAAGATTATTAAAACAAGGTTTCGAAACAAGATGGAAGATGAATTTTTAGCAGATTGTATGATTGTATATATTGAAAAGGAAATTGCTTCAAAATTCACTTCAGAGATGATAATTGATGATTTTAGTTCCATGAAGCATCGTCGAGCAAGTTTAAAAATATCAAAATCTTAAAGTATGTAGTTGAACATTGACTTTTATATAATATAATATAATTACTTTTTTGATATATATGCTACAAATCATATTTTGTTAATTTTTTGTTATATTTTATATTTAATTGGCCCCCCTCTTATGAAATTTCTGGTTCCGCCACTGGTTGTGACTACCTGGATTTTTGCAATTATGGCTTAGGTGTAGTTCGAGAGCATTGGTCACGCACCCACGTCATCAGGTTTCTTCGAGGCTTGAATGAGGAATTTCCAGCTGTTAGGTCACAAATTATGCTCATGACGCCATTCCCTTCTGTGGCCAATGTCTTCTTTATGCTACTCCAACAAGATAGACAATTGTGCACCTCTGATCATATTAAGGAAAAAGTATTGATCAATGCTGCCATACTCTCTAATTTTACACCATCCAATTCCTCCAATTCATTTTCACGAGGGCGGGGTCGAGGCACTCTTGGTGGCAGAGGTTGTGATTCGTATGGCCAAGGTAATTCTTTCAAACGATGCACTTATTGTGAAAAAGTTGGGCACATAATAGAAATGTATTATAAAAATCACAGTTTTTCTCCCCATATGGTTTGAGAGCAGAGATCTGATGATAGCAAAATAATAAACGACATGGTTGCCAATAGTAACATCGAAAAATCTGGCACCACTTTTGATTCTTCGAAAGGCAGCAATAGCCTTGATAAGTTATTTTCTGATGAGCAAAAGTAGTTATGATGAGAAAATTGCTCATAACTCTACTATGGTAAACAGGCCATGCTCCATCTTTAGATGTACACAAAATTTTATCTCTTTCAAACCACAAACTTCAATCTTCAGTTTGGATTTTAGATGCAAGTGCTACGACACATGTCTCATTTTCTTTAAAGTTTTTCAAAAAATATCACTGCATTAATCCAATTTTAGCCAAATTGCCAGATGGTTCGAAAATTACACCATTCAGAGAACTATTTTCTTCACTGAAACCTTTTACTTGATAAATGTTCTTTATGTACTCTCATTCTCTTACAATATTCTTTCAATTTCTTAGGTTGTCACTCAACTCTTACATACATTTATTTTTAATGATATTAATTGTGTCAAATAGGATTGGATGAGCCTGAAGATGATTGACACTAATGATCTCCAAAATAGACTGTATATACTAAATCCAAGCTATCTCCATCATGTTTTCACCTTAGGATCAGATCACCAAGACAGATCATACACTCAATTTCTGTTGATAATAGCTCTGCAACCTTATGGCAATGATAGACTAGGCCACATTTCATTAGATAGATTACTTGCTATGCATAAGAATTATTATTTTTTGAATTGTAACTTGCAATCATTGAATAATGTACTTTGTGAACCTTGTCATTATGCCAAACAGCGTCGTTTACTATTTCCCTAAAAAAAAGTTAATTCAAATAATTGTTTTGACTTAGTTCACATTGATATTTGGGGACCTTTGACTATATCATCCACAACCGGCCATAATATTTTTTGACGATTATAGATGACAAATCTCGATTTACTTGGACTTATTTTATGCAAACAAAATCTAAGGCATCACATTTAACAAGGAAATTTGTTCAATTAATTGAGACAAAATTTAACAAGGTCACCAAATGTTTACGCATTAACAATGGCAAAAAATTCCATATGCCTGAATCCATGCTTCAAAAGGAATTGTACACCACACCACTTGTGTTGAAACTCCTCAACAAAATAGTGTGGTGGGGAGAAAGCATCACGATATTCTTAACATGGCTCGAGCCTTACTTTTCAAAAGTCATCTCCCTATAAAGTTTTGAAATTTCACCATTACATATGATGTCCACTTTTTGAACAGAATTTCAACTACACCTCTACACTTTGAGAATACCTTTCAAGTTCTTCATTAATCTCTACCAAACATTCAACACTTCAAGGTGTTTGGATGTTTGACATTTATTACAATTTTGGCTGCTTAACAAAAGAAATTTGATAGGAGAGTTTGGAAGTGTGTTTTCTTAGGATATAAGTCAGGCACTAAGAAATTTTTTTTATTGAATTTACATAGCAAGGATATTTTTTATCAAAAAATGTGAATTTTTTTATGAACATAAATTTTCCTTTATAAATGAAGCTGTTACAACTGACTTATCAACATATTCATGTAGTTTTGATATGACTAGAATTTTTATCTTTGATGCTTTTTCGCCACCTCACTTATCATTAGAAGTTTCTCCTCCCTTAGATTTTCAATATTCAACCCTTGTCCCAAGGGATACACACTTAACTTCGCCACCCTCACAATACCCTGAACCTCCCTCTCCACCTATCCCACACGTCACTCTTCAACTCCTTCGACATTCAACTAAACCAAAGAGACCTCTAACTTGTACGTGTCCAATTTTTTAGTGTATGCAGTTGTGTTCCACAACTTCTTTGCACAGTGCCACGTCTTTCAGCAATAAGTATCCTATATCCTAATTCTTATCATATAATCATTTATCGCATGCATACAAAATTTTCTCTCTTGTAGTCAACTCTAATACTGAACCGCAGAGTTATGAGCAAGCCTTCAACATGAGTGTTGGAAGCAGGCAATTGAATTTGAAGTGAAAGCCTTTCAAGACAACCACAATTGGTCTATTGTTCCTTTCTCAAAGTCTCATAGAGATGTGGGTTACAAATGGGTGTTTAAGATCAAGTATCTTCCAAACGGTGCAATTGAAAGACATAAAGCTTGGCTTGTTTCCAAAGGTTACACAAAAACAACCCGTGTCAACTATTTTGACACATTCAGCCCAATTCTTAAGCTCTCGACTTTCAGGATCCTTCTTGCTTTGGCATCAACAAAAGGGTGGTATATCCATCAATTGGATGTCAATAGCGCATTTCTTCACAGTGACTTGCCTGAGACAGTTTTTATGTGTGTTCCACCAGGACTCTACATTCCTCTTAATCATGTTTGTAAGCTTGAATTCTCCCTATATGGCCCCAAACAAGCCAGCCGCCAATGGAATCATAAACTTTATTTTCTTTTGAAGCCTTTCGGCTACTATCAATCCAAGGCGAACCACTCTTTGTTCACCAAAGGCAGCTCTTTCTCTTTCACTACCATCTTAGTCTATGTCAATGATTTGGTGCTGGCTAGTAATAATAAGGCTGAAATTCAACTTATGAAAATTTTGTCGAATGCTAAGTTTTGTATCAAGGATCTCGACAACCTCAAATACTTTCTTGGCTTTGAGATTGCTCGAAGTCAGCATGGCATCTTACTGTATTAGCGCAAGCATGCCTTGAATTTTTTGAAGGAGTTTGGCCTCTCTGATGCCAAGCCAGTCTCCACAGGCATGAGCTACACTTCAATGCTGTCCAAGAGTTCTGCACACTTCTTGCTGATTTGACTCCCTACCACCGACTCATAGGGAGGCTTTTGTACCTCACTAATACCAAACCTGATATTAATTTCACAATAAACAAACTGAATTAGTACCTAGATTGCACGACCACAGATCATTTTAAGGCGGACCTACACATCTTGAAATACATCAAGAATGCACCAGCGAGAGGCATCCTGTTTGTTGCGAATTCTGACATGACATTAACAAACTACTCTAATTCAGACGGCGGTACATGTGCGTACGTACGAAGATCAGTCTCAAGATTTTGTTTCTTCCTTGGCTCGCCTCTGTTCTCTTGGAAAAGTAGAAAACAAACAACGGTTGCATGCACTTCTGCAGAGGCAGAATATAGAGCCTTGGCTTTGGCGATTTTTGTGGGAAGGTGGATAAACTACATCCTCAAGGACTTTCAAGTGCCTTTGGACAAGCCAATCACGGTTTTTTGCGACAACCAGTTAGCTCAACACATTGCCTCTAATTCTGTCTTCCATGAACGTTTTAGACATATTGAGATTCACTGTCATACTGTGAGGGAATAGAGTTCAAGATGGTTCGCTAAAACTGTTGCCCATTTCCTCAGCCAAGTAGGTTGCGGATGTGTTGACCAAGAGTTTGGCTCCAGACGTTTTTCAAAGATTCATTCCAAGCTTGGACTGTTTACATTCACAATCAAGCTCAGGTCTTGTACCTTTATCAATGTGATTTTTACCTAGGGGATAGGAATGGGTAGGATGAGGTAGTTTTTGGATCCAACCATAATTCTATCCGCGGGTTGAGAATATTCCAACCTTAATCCTACCTGTTCTTAACCCACGGATTACTAAAAAGATGCAATATTATTATATAACTTGATGATAATTTAAAATAGAACTGATTTTTATGTAAAAAAGGTATTAAATTATCAATTAATGATCTTCTCTTAGTGAGGGGTCATTGATCGGGTAGGGTTGAGACTCAATCTGCACCCTATCCGACCCGCCCGAGTATCCTACCCTTCCTACTACGGATCGGGTTAGTAACCCTATCCGGCCAAATTGGATTACCATTCCTAATTTTACCCCTATAATAAAATCCATTTTCTCAAAACCTTTTTACATTCACACCTATTAACATACCAGAGATTCAACAAAAACATCCGACCCAAAATTTTGTTAAGACCTATTTAGTATATGCTCATTTTTTAATAAAAAAGACATATAAATACTAATAAATTTTTTTTATTATTTTTATTAATTTTTATAGTTATATATTATTATATTTTTTATTTTTTTATAAAACAATACAAATAAATTAAATTTTTATAATTTATTTTTTATATTTAAATTATGACCAAATAAAATATAAAAATATTATTTTTAATGTTATGTCTTATTATTGCTCAATTACTCCTAGTTTCCACGAGAATCTTCTGCTTCCTTAATTGCATTCAGTTCACCTCGGTTGTTAATACTTGATAGTTGAAAAAAAAAAAATGTCTGTCTCTCATTTTTTTGAGCCACATAAAATTGGGTAAGACCCGCGCGTGTGAAACGTTGAATGTTTAAATGAAGCCAAACTTTGAAAATAACTTTTTTTAATAGAAAAATATTAGGTTGACGAATATATTTTATTGACACTAGTTTTATATTATTTGAATTTAAAATTTAAAATTTAATATTATTATTTAAAATATTAAATAAATTTATTGTTCATATAATATTATTCTTTTTAAAACTAATCAAAATTTCAATACCTTAATTTTTTACCTTTCATCCGGTTTTCTCTAGTTTGAATACAAAATTATTTCTCCTAGAAGTAGACCAATGATGAAATTTCTAAATAATTTACATGAAAGTATGCAGTCTTATTCTTATACATTCAAATCCTATATGCTCAAAACAAATTCCATGATTGTCAGATTTGATTGCGGCATGCACTTTAAAAGGGTAAACAACAAAACCAAAATAAAATCGATATGAATAGTTTTTTAAAGTTTAACTTATATTTATCAAAATTAAAAAATTTAATATAATTTTATATATTTTTTAATATTTAAATTTAATTTTTATATTTTTTTTATAGACAATAAGAAAAAATATTTTTAGTATTTAATTTGTGTTAATTTTATTTTTAATATTTTAAATATATTTTAATTATACTACTGAATGGTGACAACCTTGGACTGCTATATCACACATCAGCAGTAACACGTCAATTTATAATTTTGTATTTTTCAAATCAACTTAAAAAGCCAATTTAATTATTGTCCATATTAGAACAATAAAAAAACATAAATACAAATATCAAATTACTTTTAAAACATTTGACATTAAAAAATAAAAATTTAAAAATAATATTAACATTTATCCAAGCCGTTTAGAATGAAAAAAAATATTTATTTAAGAGTTATGCTACGTATACACTAAAATCAGCTATCAAAGTTAGTGACCAATATAAAATATATACTGAAATACAAATACACATTAAAAATAAATTAAACGACACATATATTTTTATACATAAATATATTGATGGCTAATTTTAATAGTTGATTTTAATGTATAAATAATATTTTTGTTTACCCAAATATTTTAATTTCTATATTGCTAGGTTTTTAAATAAATTTGTGAGAAATGCTGGGTGAAATCCAATCTGTAAGACTGTAACTACCCTGAATTGATAAGGTCCCAAAGATACATACACATACATATTTCCACCGAAGTCACACAGAAACTACAAAACTGAGAGATTGTTTTCATTTCTTTACCTAATATTCCTAAACTTGATATCTATAATTATATACACAAGAAATCAATGAAAAAAGATTATGAACTAGTGAGATTTCCAAGGTAAACACTGCAAATTAGTGCAAGAATTTGTCCAAGTATTTGAGCAGGCACCATCAATTCCATCACAACACTTGCAAACAACTCCAAGTGTAGAAAAAATCTTAGAGTACTCTGCAAATATAAAATCAATAATATTATTGCATATACCACACAAAATCCAAATAATTTGTGGCACCAGAGATAAAAAGAAATGTAAGAAATTGAAGAGTAGCTGTAATTACGATATTAACCTTGATGGGATACTAAGGAGAGTGCCCTTCCTTCTACAACTGATGAAGATCTCTCTCCATTTGAAACAATCAAGAGTAGCAGTAAGACCAAGATCACTGGTTTCTTATTGTTCATACCCATAATCATAATCATATACTTCAATTTGTTCTTGTTGGTGAGCTTCAAACAAAACCTGATGATGAGGTTCAAGAGCTATGAAGCATTGCGGTTTTGAGAGCCTTTAAAGATTTTGAAAAAAGATGGGATATGTATTTGCCTAGAAAGTATCATGAGGCACATATGATTATATTGTAATATTTATTATATATAAAACCCAAAATTGAAAGGGACAAATTAATAAATTAATAACAATGATAGTGACAGGGCCTAATTGGGTTCGGTGGGACATTTTCTTTAGTATGTGCATGGTTTCTCTAGAAGAAAAGGGTGGCATATAAAGGTCTGAATTTAATTTAATTAATTTTTAATTTGGATGTTATGAAATGTTGTGATGTTGGGTGGGGTGGGCTTCTGGAAGGAACATAGAAATCATGCCACACGTTTCCCACACAGTTACGTCTCCCTTTGAGAGGAGATGACCGAGAAATTGGATATCGCTTTCCTGCTTTAAAAGCCTTAAACCCTTTTTCTTTTTCCGCAATATTACATGACCATTGGATCAGTATTTGGGATTTTTGCCTAACAATATTTTATACTTATATTTATAAAAATTTATATACATAAATTAATACACTTTATATTTATATTTATTAGAATTTAAATATATAAATTAATAAAATTTATTTATTAAAGATAATTTAATATTTTTGTCGATTAAATATTAATTAAAATTGTTAAAAAACTGTTGGTTCTCAAGATTTTTTATTTTATTCTCTCAACTTTTTAAAACTTCATTTTTGTTTCATTTGTAAATTAATAATATAAAAAAATTCCATATAAACATTTATTATGTATTTTCATATAAAATATTATTAGTCTTATACAAATAATTAAACAAAACAGATAATTAGATAACATAGTGGAAAAAAAACGATAGAGTATTAGTACATCAAAATTATTTTTTCCCCAAATAGAATTATTTTCCAATTATTAGAAACGAGGATTCTATTATATTATAAAAAAGAAAATATCCTTCGGAGCATAGCCAAATTTATTGTTTTAACTAATATTTTAATAAAAAAATAAATTTTAGGTTATTTATAATTTTATTAAATTTATAACTAAATTTTTACAGTTTAAAATTTTGTACATAGATTTTTTAACTAAATTAAACTACTGTATTTTTTGTTAACCAAATACAAAATATCGTTTAAATATTTATTTTTTTACTTGATATAAAATAAATAGTAGAATATTATGAAAGTAAATATTTTGTTATTGTTATTATTATGTTTTTTTCTAAAATATAACTACTAGTAGAAATTCAGTTATAAATTTTCAAATGGTAAAAACCTAATTAAAAATGTAATAATACTTTAAAAACTAATAAAATAATTAACAAACAATAAGCATAAATATAAAAGCAAATAAGACAAATATCTTTCGTCGGTAAATTTTAATGAATAAATAAAAAAAAGTTATGTCTCAAAAATAAGAAGTTATATTATATCGCTGTCTCTATTTTTACAATTAAACTCATTTCTTTGTCTACAATTTCTATATTTATATCATAAACATAGTATTCAAACTTAGTTTTAATGCATCGCTGCTGCATCAACGCAATGTGTTTTGTTCTTTAAATTAATGTAAGCGGGTCCTTGTTTCTAATTAGTAGGGACAAAACTAAACTATAGGGGTAACTCCGTTGACTTTTTTCTCATTTGCATATACTAAGTTAAACAATCTAGAAGATGATGTTTATAGCTTAAAAAATCCAGAAGATAAACCCCCTAAAACAAATCCATATATCGATTTCTTTGATATTCAAGTTTATCACAAGTTTAAAAACATGGATACGTGACTATTGAATTATTGTGTCTGTGTATCACATACATTTTAAATATAATATTTATTGATATTTATTTTATACATGTTTACTGTATCAATATATATATCAAATTTTATTTTTAACACGTATTTTTAAAATAAATTTAAAAATACTATATATTATTATTATTAAAATTAAAAATATTTTAAATATTTTATATAATTAAACTAAAACATTAAAATTAAGTCTCTGTTCTGTGGACCGAGGAGAAAGGGAGCTCAGCGGCAAGAGGATTGTAACATGAGAGAAGCAAGGAGGTCAACCTCTTTCAAATATACAACATGGGTTCTGGCAATGCAATGTGGTTGGACTCTCATGTCGATCCGAACGAATTATCCTTTCCACGGAGGTAAATCTTTGCCCGCTAGGCAAGAGGATAGCAAGTTACAAATTCTGTCTTTTTCTTGGTAGGGCATGTATTTTACTATAAAATTGAAGTAGTTAACGGCGGGGTTACCCCTATTGTGGTGACGAATCTTGTATGTGTTCCTAAGAAAAAGGAATTTGTCCAATTTTCGGGGTCTCGAAAGGGGGCGTGGAAACACATAAGAACTCTTGAATGGAAATCGAAAAATAGATGTAACTCCAGTTACTCCGGAAATGGTAAGATCTTTGGCGCAAGAACGCAAGAAGAGGGGTTGATCCGTATCATCTTGACTTGGTTCTTATCTTTTTCTTTTTTTAAGAAAAGAATACCGAGTCGGGTTCTTCTCCTACCCGTATCGAATAGAACATGCTGAGCCAAATCTTCTTCATGGAAAACCTGCTTTATTTAGATCGGGAAAATCGTACGGGTTTTTTGAAATTATGTGCTATTGCTCAAATCCGTAGTTAATCCTATTTCCGATAGAAGCAGTTGACAGTCGAATCCTATTTTTCCCATTATTTTCGTATCCGTAATAGTGTGAAAAGAAGGCCCGACTCTAAGTTGTTCAAGAATAGTGGCGTTGAGTTTCTCGACCCTTTGCCTTAAGATTAGTTAATTTTATTTCTCGATAGGGGCAAGAAAAAAGGTATAACTCAGCGGTAGAGTCTTACTCATTGTTGAATCGTTTTGATTTTGACTTAATTTAAATCCAACGATTTTTTGGAATGTAAGTAGCACTAAAGTTGAAAATTGTTTTATTTTTTCGTTTATAAATAGAAAAATTTCTTGCATTTAAAATCCCGAGAACCTGAAAAAAAAATGATTTTGCCAATATATATATATATATTAAATTAAATCAATTATTATTAGTATAAAACATATATAATAAATTGAATCAGTTTAATTCAATTTACATATAAACAATGATTATTAACATTTAAGTTCATTTTTATTTATTCTATATTAACTTTAAAATATAAATGTCAATAAAAAATATCACATTTGAATTCAAATAAAATATCAAAAAATCAAAACGAATAAGAATAGAAATCCAATTTTTATATTTTAGTTCAAATTTCAGAAAATCTACATTTTTATAAATTTATGAATTTAAAACGGGACATTAAACGATTTCTATAAAGTCGTTAAAAATTATCTTTTGACTCATTAGCATCTAAAAAATCATTACTGGGACTTTTTATGTTGAAAAAGTTAATATAAAGTATAGCCCTCTAAGGTGGCATAGAAATTAAAACTTGAATTTTTTTTTTCAAAGTCAGAAATAATAGATAATTATACATTATAAAATAACCAACTGCATTTATACAATATGTAATTTGACCAAAGGTGGCATAGGAGTTAAAACTTAAATTTTTTTCAGAGTTAGAAGTAATAGATAGTTATATATTATAAAATGACCAACTTTATTTATACAATATGTAATTTGACCAACTATATTTATCCTGTATTTTAATTATTTCTCAAATTACATATTGTATAATATATAGTTAGTCATTTTATAATGTATAATTTTTTGACTCTGAAAAAAAATTCAAATTTTAACTCTTATGACATTTTGAAGGGCTATACTTTATATTAACTTTTTTAACATCAAAAGTCCTAATAATGATTTTTTAGATGTTAATAATGAGTCAAGGAATCATTTTTAATGAATTTTTAGAAATCGTTTAATGTTTTATTTTAAATTTACAAGTTTATAAAAATGTAGATTTTCTGATATTTGAACTAAAACACAAAAGTTGGATTTTTATTCTTATCCGTTTTGATTTTTTTGATATTTTATTTAAATTCAAATGAGAGGTATTTTCTTATTAACATTTATGTTTTAAAGTTAATATAAAATAAATAAAAACACAACTTTCTTTCATATAATACAAATTGGAAGAAGCAGTGCTTAATGAAAAAAGATAATGAAAAAAAATTCATGATCAAGTGACTCAAAGAAGGAATAAAAACACAACTTTCTTTCATAAGAAGTTCAAAGAAAGAATCAAGAGGAACAAGATTTGGAGATTGATTGCCCTACTGAAAATGCTGGTGGTAGAATATTATTCTCATCATGCTTAATACTAACTAAAAGAATTAAGAATTTTGATACGAAAATTATCTAAATGGATATAGGACGATTTGCATCCTTTGTCCACTTTTTCCAGTATTTTTATTTCATATTATCAAATAAATTAAAATTAAAAATTCATAGCAACTAAAGTTGGAATAATAGTATCCATTGGCATTTGAGATATTGTAGATTGATGAATTAACAAAGAGAGAGGCATTCGATCCCTTGATAAACAAATAACCTACATAGCTTTATTATATATACACAAAAAAATTAATTATCAAATTAATTATAATATATTTATATATAAAAATATATATTTTATATTTTAATATATATTATATAACGGTATAATTATAGTTACATATCTTTAGTACATACATACTAGATTAGATACATAATAATAGACTATAATAAAAATTGGGCAAATTACATCAGTATCTCAATCACAATCAAATACAATATTTTCATCAACTAATTAAATTAATTATTAATTATATTAATATATTTATTTATATTAGTTCTCATCTACTAATCTATCATTGGACTATTAAATTTTAATTAAGAGGTTTAATTTAATCTTATTAAAAGGGAGATTAATATTGTGATTGATCTGTTAGCAAAAAGAAAAACGTGATGAAGCAGAATTTACCAAATGATTGGAGCTCTGATCAGAGTTGTATAATTTTATTGTGTTTCCTGTTTTAACTTTTTCTAAAACACCCAAAAACAGGAAACAAAACGCCATCACAGCCGCTAGGCTGTTGTGTTCCTTATCATTTTATACGCAAATTATGATATATATATAAATATTTTTTATCAAATAATTTATTTAAATTAATTAATAAATTATTAAAATTAAAAAATAATAGTTATTTTAATACAAAAATAAAATAAAAATATTTATAATAGAATAAAAATAACAAAATATTTATTATTCTTGTTTTATATTATTTTAAAATAGTTTAATATTTTTAAAATATTAGTAAAAATATGTATTTTAAAATTTTAATTATCTTTTATTTATATAAGACTAGATTAAACTGTTTAACTAATAACTTATCGGTTGAACTAACCTAATGATCCTATAACTTAATCAATTCGATCATAAAATCTCTTTGAACCAAGTTGTGTAAACTTGTCCCCTACTAATCCCCGGGTACTGTAGAATGGATGCTTTATTCTAACGGTTCGTGGCAGCTGGTACCTAATCTGTAAACACATTAATGCGTTGATGACTGTAAACACCTAATACATTTCAGTCTATAGATATGTTTTAGACAAAAAAGTAACCAGTTTTAATTTAAGACATTTGTTTAATATTAGTTTTTAATTAATTTATTTATATAAATTATTTATAAAAATTATTTAAGAAAAGATCAAAATATTTATATAAAAAAGAAATTGTTAATAATAAACAATGTAATCAAATATAAAAAAAATATATGCAATCATTACAAATCTAATACTATAACATTAACTTTTATTTTTATTTTTGAATTAACAGTTACATTTTTGTATAGCATTCATTCTAATGCAAAAGATTTAAGTCCTTCTCTTATGCTCCTTGAAAGAAAGTGTTAATATTGTAGTCCATATGTATGGAAATACGTGTCAGCTTCCTTGGCTAGATATCATCAATAAGATATCTTTCATATCTATTAAAGTGTCCTATATTTTATGATATGATTATGTTTTATAATCTCATATTTTTATTTTGTTAGAAGAGAAGTAAAAAAACATGTAAGGAGACTCATGGAAGCAATAGAAGTGAGCCGTATTGAAAAAACTGATAATAAAAGAAGATAAATTTTGGTTATCTTGCTTTAGAACAGTTATTTTTAAAGTATTATTTCATTTGGCAAAAGAAAATGTATATATAAAGAATCCGTTATGCTAACACCAAAATTAGCTATTAAAGTCCGTTATTAGTATAAAATACATATTAGAATGTAAATATATATTAAAAATAAATTAAACTACACATGTATTTATACGCAAATACATTGATAGCTAATTTTAGTGATTAATTTTGGTATATAAATAATATTTTTAATAAAAATAAATTTATAATTTTTTAATTAATAAATACTTCTCTAACGTGTTTGACAAGAATAATTATGAAAGACTTAGTAAATAAAAAATCGTTGAGATTAAAATATCTAATTTAAAATCTCCATTCTTTCTTTTTCTAATTTATATATGTTAGTGACAAAAACAACAAAGATTAAAATCTTAGTTAGTTTTTCTTTTTCTTAGGTTTAAAGGTGTATTTTGGGTTGGGAGTATTTTTGGACCTAGCTACTTAAAAATCTTAACATTATCTGACCCCAATCAACTAACTTTCTTCATTTTAGAATTAAATCTCAATTGGATTTTGACCAAACCAACTTATATTGACATAGATTGGTTCTTCCATTTGGGAAAAATGTTTATATACCCTAAAATTGTCATGCAAAATTTTGTCTTCCACTTACATTGTATGATTATCAAAGGAGTTCAAGATTTTCATAAAAATTTCATTTCTCATGAACACAAAATATATTTTATTTACGTGCATTTCTAGAATAGTGATAAATATCGAAGTGGTCCCATAAAAGAAATATAAACGAGGTTCTCATTTATAGTAAATAAACTACATAACCAAATTGTTAACATTTATAATAAAATTTTATTGCAATTATAATCAAACACATTTAAATACATTAATCAAAGTAAAAATTCAGGACAATGAAGTTAAAATTTGTATATTAACAAGAAAGAAAAAATCGGTAAGTTGAAATTGATGATGACAAACTATTGAAAATGATGAAGGGGCAGAAGGAGAGTCAAAAGAAACTAGAAGTGGGCACCACAATTTTGGGTTTGTCATGTGTTATTTATTAAAAAAGGATGTTGCACCAGATATTAGTGACATACATTTTATGTTTATAAAATAGATGTTTTGGGAATCATATCATGTACCTAATATCATGTACCTAATATGAAAAAATCACACCATCCAGATAACTAACCAGAAAATTAATGAAAAAATTGATTTTCATCTAATATTGCATTGTTAAGTTCCAAAGAAATAACGTTTAAAAATTTTATGTAATTACTTTATTTTTTAATTTATTTCAGAGCATATCATATTTGATAAAATATGCCTCATTTTTTCACTAGGTTGTTTGAATTACTCTAATCAAATTTTCTCTACAGTAAGAAAGGTCTGCAATAAAATTTTCACTTATCCGAGACTTGAACACGGGAATTAAGTAAGAAATTGAATTATTTATAGCGTGAAATATCCAAAAGGAAAAGTCTAGGAAAACCAGCAATTTTATTGCATTTTGGCCAGCATGTAACCAGCAGAGAAAAGTGAGCCATTAGATGAAATCTCACACCAATCTCACCATCAAATCCTCATTGATTACTAGTTGATGGCTACCAATCACAAATGTTGCTGGCCCCTAACATTGCTCTATCCAAAATTACAAAAACTGAGATGGATGTTCCAACTTCCAAAGATGACTAAACAGTTCTCTGTACAACGTGATCTTCGGTAACTATATAAAATCCCCGTCCCTCCGAAAATGTTCTAAATCTGGATGAACATTATTACCTTGCCTCGGTGGCCTCCTGAAAAAGAATAAGAGAAACAAGAAAATTTTAGTTCAGTCTTGAGTGTTTCACACAAACACACATGATATATTGATTTTGTAGTTGATGTCAATATTTAATTATCCCTAACAGCTGCTTTGTTAAAGCCTTAAAAGGCATAACTTTTGGCCTTGCGAGGAACATAATCTTAGAGGTAATTTTTCATCGATCAAAATATGAAAAGTAGTGTAATAAGACAACTGAAGTTTTCAGCATTCCGTGTAATAACAATAATCCTTTTTCACCAAATATGTTCAGTTCCTCACCAAATATGTTCAGTTCCTCGTCAAAAGCAAACAAGACATGATAGGGAAACACATCTTAACTTTTAATCTAGTTTACATAGTAGTGCAATCCCATCCGTTCTTTTAGATGACCATTTATGCGGCTAATGTAAAAAATAGTTATTTTTGCTGATATAGCTTTATATAATTTTTTTTTGGTGACTGATATAGCTTTAAATAATTGGATGCACATGTAAAATTATTTTACGCTGATAATACATCGAAATTAAATTCTAATAAATAAATAGCTTCAAAATGACGTATAATAAATAACAAACCATACCTCTGAAACCTGTTGGGTTCAAAGCCAGGAACATCAGGTGGGCCAAAGGGATCAAACCGTGCACCCGGCGGAACACCAGGAGGGACTCCCCTATTTTGATAAATGAAACCACAGATGTGAGCCTCAAAGATGAGAAACCATAGTAGGAGAGCAATGCAGGAAGAATGAGATACAGATAGCTTACGGTTGTCCTCCGGGGAAAGGGGGTTCTCCACCAAACCAACGGGGATCATTAGGTCCTGTTTCCAAGTTGAGAATTCAGCATTGCAAATATTGAGGGGAAACCATGTTTGTTATAATTGTATTTAAATCGGAAATTTTACTTGATACATACCTACAAGCATACTGCCACCAGTGCCCGGATCACCCCTGAAATCAACGACAAGAGTTTCAACTTAATGAAACACTAAAGAACACTTTAACATGGAGCTAACAACTTTGAAAGAAAAACCAAAAAGTATATTGAAGACATACCATGTAGGGTACACTCCAGCAGGAGGCCCAGGAAAGAGATCACTACCACCAACTGGATTAACGGGAGGATATATAACTCTAAAGAAAACATGAAAAATATTGATCGATGCAAGGTTGAACAATATTATATGAAGAGAAGATAGTGAAGATGGTAAATAACGACGCCATAGCTTGGAAGCAACTAAGTTAACCAATTGCTCCATCAAATATACTAAGTGCATATAAACTGATCTTGACAAACACTAGACACACAAATTAAACAAATGGCACACCATTCCTGTCTACAAGCCAGTAACTGACCATTTGCCTAGGAATCTGGTTTGCACCAGTTGGGAAAATAAATGGACAAGGCTTGCTAAAATTATTAAGTCATAAGAGAGTTCAAAGATGAATATGATATCATGGTTAATGTGATTTAAAAATCCTTGACTTAGTAGGAACGGTAATTATATGTAGAACAAATTTGGATCAACTAAAATGAATATTCTTGTAAAATAAGAACTCCCTTTAGATAATTTCATGGGATCCATGCCCAACGGGAGTTACTAATCCAAGTGTGAACTCACTTTTTTCACTTCACAGGGATACTTATTTTAAAGGATCACAATTGGTGTAGAACATAATCATGCTACATCATTAACCCTGCCTACTCACATTACAAACATGGACAATTAACTAAACAACAAAAAATATTTCAATTACTTAGACCCTTAAAAAAATCTCTCCTATTGAGGGAATTCAATCATTCAAGGCTGATAACAGCAGTTTGACAAACTACATTGAAATCATAATATCAATAGGCAAATCCTTACCCAGAGGGATGAATTGGAGCACCACCATGTCCACCAAATCCAACAGGAGGCTCGTGTATCTCTTGCCTTGCTTCTCTTGATCCAGATCTGTAAAGTACAATGATAAAATTTAGTGAAGAAGATATCTGATGAAACAAATCATACGTTCAAAATCATCATATGCAAACAATCGTTTAATACAAAGTATGAAAGTACAACCAAAAGTTTATTTCAATGTGAGTAGAGACTTTGATTTATACAAGTTTCATATCCTGGCTCGAAATTGTGCGTATAGGTGCTCAGTACAACATTTTGCACCTGTGCTTGATTGCAGAACAAGGAAAATGAAGTTCAATTCATTTGGTTATCCTACATGGTTTATTTTGTGCACACAAAAGGACAAGGACAGCTGAATTGACATGTTCACAACCTCAAGTAAAAAGTGAAATATGATTACTCAGCCACAAAATGGGCATCAAATCAAAATTTCATTTCCTAGAATTGGATCATGTTCGTTGACTAGGAATCAATCAAGAAATCTGATATATAGATAAAACATATAGGCAGCGTAAATCAAATATCTTGAATTTCAAAGTGGAAAAAAATCATGCAATTTTCAGTACTACACAACTTAGCACAATGCACACAAAAAAGTCAAAAGAAAAAGGCTTATTAAATAAAACATAACAGAAACTTTCAGAAGAATAAAATATTTCATTGAAAACTGTCTGCAAATCTGGTATCGATGTAAATAGCTAAAAATGTTGAGAATAGTAACAGAATACCACAATTACCCATAATCAGTATATTATAACTACACAATGAAATGCATATTTGATGGCATATACATGAAACTCAGGAACTACATAAAAGAACAGAAATAGGAAAATCCTAATACTTCTACAAATATATTACAGCATCATTCTTAAGTTGAAAAAGGAAGAAGGAAGATTTTACAAAAGGAAAAGATAAAAAGAGGTGATTGAGACATGAAACCATATGTACCGTGGAGGATTACTTGCTGAACTGGAAGTGGAGGAGCCATCTAATTTGGCTAAGATATCCTGATTTAGTCTTCTCACCAGCTGCTCCAAATTCTTGAATTGCTCAGAATAATTGCTGCTTTCATTTGCTATAGTATAATCCCTAACACTGTATGTAGAAAAATCAAAGCACCAGATCATGACATAACCGTAAATTCACAAGTACGATTAACCATAGAAAATTTTAATTTTCACAACATATCCGACACAGGAAAATCTTCACCCAGAAAGAAAAGCAGATAACCTTTGAGCAACAAAACTCAATACACACAAGCTTGAAATTTGCAGCATAGAATGAATATACAAAATATTTCTGGTGGTTTTTATTCCGTTAACTATTCTATCTTAATATTTGATGTGACAAAGAAAGGAATGGGGGAAAAGGGTAAAAGTTGACAATACATAGTAAAAACTCTGATTTCAAATGGTTTTCAAATCACAATTCGGTACTTCAGTTTTCATTAAAAATCATGTATGATTTTTTTGCCCCCACCATAGCCATTATATTTTAGTTTCTGGTCTTCTTCGATCAAGAATGGAAATTTTATTTAATTAAAAAGAGTAATAAAATAAGTCATCAACAAATAGAAGCTCCAAACTCCAACGCAGCCCAATTCAACACGAACAAAGAAAACCATGTTGGTCAGTTACAAAAATTTTAATTTTGCAATGCAGCAAATGAAAGCAAAATCTTGAAGAACTTATAGCTTGAAGGGGGAAAAAAGAGGCTTACCAAATCTCAAGGTGTGCAGGGTCAGAAGACCCTTCCTTCAAGGCATCAATGAGTAACTTCTCATTCATGACGAGGCACTTTACCAGCACTTTATTTGAAACCTTTTCTGGATTGACATAAACAAAGGCATATTCTTGGTCTAGTTGGTTCCAGTTCTCTACAGATACCTCCTCTACACACAATCACAAACCACATATTAAAAATGATCAGTAAATGCTAATTATAAGATTCAGGCTGCATATATCAATTTGCTACATCTTCTCTTGACACCACAAGGTATCTTCTGACTTCAGCTTAATTGACTTGATCCTCAGATTAGTATGGAAGCCCAAGGATAGTGCAGTTTTCGGGCATGAATTGCCATTATTTGTGGTTATCATGGTTCATTAACAGCTACCTCCTTAGAAAGCTCAAATTTACTTTATAATCTAAATAATGAACCTCTGTAATTCACTCAATCAATCACATATCAGTATTTGATGGTTTTCAATAAATCATCAACTCAAGAACAAATAATCTTTTAAAGTACATGTTGAACGGCTAAATACACATATTCAATCTTGATGGATAAAATGTTCCTAAAATATCTGAGGATTTGAATTGTATGCACCGCCAGCATAAACAAATCTTAAGTATACATCTAATTATATATTTTCACATTATCAACAATACATGACTCACATCGTCACTATTTTTAAAGTCAAAAACGGAAACTTCCGATTACATAATCCAATAAAACTCTCTTACACCGATTAGATGAAAATTGTTCTACATAGCTAGTGCTACAAACTTAGGGCACGTTTGGTTTGCCTTTTTACTTTCTATGTTTTCTGTTTCTTGCAAAGAAAGAAGTGAAAACAGAAAACAGAATTGTCAATTTTTTTCACTAAAGAAGAGTGATAATTAATGATATTTGGATATTTCACATAAAATATATCGAAATTAAATGATTTCGTTAAAGAAAAAAGAGAGAACAAAACGGGGAATTAGTGGAAGTGTTACCAGTGGAGGGATGCGAAAGGGCGTCGTCGGAGAGGGCTTGGGGGCCGGCGGCGGTGAGGAGGTAGCCGGAAGAGAGGAAGGTGGCGTGAACGGCAAACGCTGCTTTATCGTGGTCGTTTCGAAAGGAAGGCCTCGCCGCCCTTATGACCGCCATCACCGACTTATCCGTAGCCATTGTCGGTTTATGATTCTAACGTTTGTGACACTGCGTTTCAGCTTTCAGCTTCCGGAGTGAAGAGGAGTCAACAGAGTGTTGTGGTTCTTTTCTTTCTTTCTTTTGAATTTTGACACAGAAGGCGTTTGTTTCTTCGTAGAGAAGTTGAGCACAAAAGCGAAGTGGTTCGGGGCTAGAGTCTTTATCTGTCGGTATTGCCGTATTGGATATACTTGAACGCTACAAACTTAAACTTTGGACTGTATTTGTTTATTGAGATATAAATATTAATTATTAAACCGCTAGTTTACGTTTTATAGTTTACATATTGAGAATTTGAGACATAAATTTAGATAAATAC
>NC_029773.3:76874080-76879689 GCF_000817695.3 Arachis duranensis | reverse complement strand
ATATATATATATATGAGTTAGGAGATATCGTGAGAAACCAAAAAAATATATATAAACATAAAAATACACAATTTTTTTTTTGTTTCTCATTGTATCTCCTAACCTGGCAGGTTAAGGACTAATTCGTCGCGGTATTGAACTCCATTTAAGGGTTTGTCGCTAGCCAATGGTTACTGCATACACAAGGCGAGATTCAAACCCCCAATACTTATTTAAGCAGACTAATGAACTAACTACTAAATCAACCCAACTTGATTATGTGCCTATTTATTTTAAAAATACTAACCAAACATAGCAGCGTACCGACACTTAAAATTACTTAAACTCTTAATTAACACCAAGCCACTCTAATGCTCATATTTAGTAAAAATAATATATTTTATTATTCAAGAGTTTGATATAAATAACTCATATATTTAAACTCAAAATCTCATTTCTATTTATAGTTATCTATTTTTTTAATAGATCATAATTAAATTTAATTGATAGTCTAAATTAAATATCTAAAATTTTTATTATAAATATCTAACTTATCATATTTTAAGAAGATTTTATGGTGTTTATCCAAAAAAATCAATATAACATACTGTCCTTATGTGTCAATTGTTGAAGATTATTGGAGGCTATTTTTTTTAAATAAAAAATAGAAAAAAAAGATTAAATTAAAGTAATATAATCTAATTAGTTTTTATTGCTTTTGTTAGTGTTGCAGGCCAAAATTAAAGAAGCAGCAGCCCAAATCAATAGAACCAAGAAACAAAGGTTGTTGGTGAGTTCTTTAATCAAGCCAATTTAAGTCTAAGTTGATTCATTCAAGTTGAAGCCAACCAAAGCCAACGTTCACAAAGCTTCTTCCTAGTTTATTCTCTAGAGAAGAAAGAGAGAGAAAAAGGTAAATCACAAAAGCAAATGTCTAATCGCTCTAATCAAAGCAACCTAATCCAAGTCAGAGGATAAATGTGATTTATTTCTATTTACATGCAAGTTAATTTCTTCACTTCTTCTTCATATTTCTGCAATGCCAATTTGGGAAAATGGAGAAAGTGGTTTTTGATTTCTACTGCTGTGAATCAATGACTTAGAAAGTTACTTGGAGTCAAAGCACATTTTTAATAGTTTGAATTTGGATTATCACTGATTAAGCTCACTTTTGATGTCATGTTATCTTCGGTCAAACAAATGTTTCAAAAGTTGAAATTCCTAATTTAAGGGTTGATTAAAGAAAGAGAAGGGATGAATCAGGCAAGCTCAAGGTCCAAGGAGTTGACTTGATGAAAAACCCTAATTATGTCTTAGCAGGAGGTACAAAAGAAAAAAAGGGTTTCTGGTTGAAGGCAAGGAGAGAGAACCTGAATAGAGAGCTGTATGTGAAACCTCACTACTGAGTTTGAAGTCTTGGAAGTATTGCACCTACACTAAAGGGAGCACTCCGCCAAGATGAAAAATGAAGTCTTGAGTTCTGTTGTTGGGTTCAGTTCATATTGTTTAAGCTGTTAATTCATCATCTCCTTTATGTTTTACTATCTTGTATTTCAATTTCAATATATATCTTTTTGTATCTTCTTTGAGAGGTAAAAGGTTGAAAGAGAGCCATTGAGAAAAAGCCTAAGAGTAAAAAAGGTTAAGTGAAACACTTGAGAGAAAAGCCAAGAGTGATTTTAGATTTTTTTTTGTTGTATTTTCTATCTTGTATCAAGTACCTGTGAGGTGCCCCTTGCTAAGTTGGGTAAGCACTTAGTGTTAAGAGTTTAGGTATTAGCATAACCAAGTCAAGTTTAGGTAGAAACTTGAGTGTGCAGATAGGATTGTGTGAATCCTAGGAAATTGGGGTATATAATATTTTGACTATAGTGAAAATTCCACCACTGTTGTAGTGGAGACTGGATATATATTGTATTGCACAAGTCAACTGAACCAGGATACATGACTGTATCAACTTCTTCCTTTCTTTTGCTGTTCTATTTTCTAAAATTTATCAGAAAAAAAGAAATTGTCTCTTAAATTTTTTTCAAACAAAAATCAAGTTTGAAGTTTGGTATGAAATACTTAATCCATAAGGTAAAAGAAGGCCATAGATTCAACCCCCCTTCTCTAAAACTTCTGTAACCTTCAATTGGTATCAAGAGTCAAGGTCTCAAGAATCAAGCTTCACAGCTTGGAACAAAGGTCCAATGGCAAACAACTTGGACACAACCACAGTAGCCTACACTCTAACAAAAGGTCAGTCAAACAACAGGCCTCGCTTCTTCAATGGGAAGAACTATGCCTACTGGAAAGAAAGAATGTGAATCTTCATCCAATCCATCAACTACAACATATGGAAGATTGTTGTGAGCGACCCCAAAATTCCAACAAAGACAAGTGCTAATGGAGTGGTGACTCCAAAAGAGAAAACTTAATGGAATGACGACGACAAGAAGAAAGTGGAACTGAATGCTAAAGCCATTAACTTGCTACACTGTGCTATCCACTTTGAGGAGTACCGAAAAGTGTCTAGATGCAAGATAACCAAAGAAATCTGAGAGAAACTCCAAGTTACACATGAAGGCACCAAACAAGTCAAAGAAACAAGGATTGATATACTGCGAAAAGAGTATGAGATGTTTACCATGAAGGATGGAAAAAGTATTGATGAAATATTTGAGAGATTTTCAATCATTATCAACAGCCTTGATACTATGTGCTTAACACACACTGAATAAACTCTAGTGAAAAAAGTCCTTAGAAGCCTCACAAAAGAATGGGAAAATAAAAGCCAATGTCCTAACCGAGAGTAACAACCTAAGTACTATAACCTATGATGAGCTAAGAGGGAAACTTTTTGCTTATGAAACCACACACACAAGCCAAGACTCAAAGAAAAAGGCAATAGCCCTTCAATCAAAAGTCAAACCAAAAGAGAGTGAATCTAGTGACAGTTTTTCAGATGACAAACTTGTGTTTTTTTAGGAGACTTAGAAGGATAATAAGGAACAAAGACAAGTACAAGGGCTCGAGCTCAAAGGAGTACAAGAAAGATTTGAGCAAAGTGATTTGCCATAACTGCAAGGAGGCTGGACACCTTAAATACAACTGCCCAAATCTCAAAAAGGAGGACAAAGGGAAGAAAGAAAAGAAGAGAGTGATCATGACATCTTGGAAAGCTCTTGAGAACGACTCGGATGAGGAAGAAGACTTCGAATATAAAGCTCAAGTATGTTTTATGGCTGGTGAGGATCAACTAGATGAGATAAATTACTATGACTTGTCCATAGATGATTTACATGTTATTATTGATGATCTCACCCTCAATTCTGAAAAATTGCTGAACAAATACAATAAATGCAAATCTGAAAAAGAAATATTGAAAGCTGAAAATGATTTTTTGAAAGAAAAGGTGAAAGAAACTGAATGTGCTTTTGATATTATTGAAGAAAATAGATTTCTGAAATCTGAACTTGAGAAACTTAAAGGAAAGCACATTGTGGATCTCTCTCAAGAGCTTGTTGTTGAAAATGAAAAGGTTAAATGAAATGATTAAAAGATTGAATAGTGATTTAGTAACATTTGCTCATAATTCTGGTAACTTGGACAAATTACTTGCAAATCAAATATCATTATTTGAGAAATCTGGTTTGGGATATGTGATAAAAGAGGATGCAATTTTTGAAAAACCTTTTACAAAATTCATTGCTTCTTCATCGAAAACAAAAATCTTGACAAAAATGGGCTTGAATACTTCCCCAACAATGATGCTTCTTTTGAACAGCCATATTTTAATGAAAGTGCATCATCTTCTAAAACCAAACCAATTCCAAACAAACCAGGTCTGCACTACTCAAATAATGATGAGGGTTCTTTCCAAAAACCAAAATTTTACAAAAGTACCTCACATTCAAGAAGCCAATTTGCTTCCAAATATTTTGGTTTGAGATCGTTTGCAAATATGGGTGTTAATACTAGAAATAAATATGTCAAAATGAATGCACCCCTCTCAAGAACCAAAAAATTTCATTCTTTAAATCATATTCAACATCAAAAATTCAATCAATTTCAGCAACATGCAAATAGAAACCACTGTTTTAATTGTAAAAAACCTAGTCACTCTTACTCCCAATGTTTTATTGACAAAAGAAGAGTAGGAAACCAAACTTATAATTTTGTTTGTGATTTTAATGCACTTAGGCAACTAAGGTAGATTAACTTCAAAGGATCTAAATCAATTTGGATACCTAAGGTTACTTGAGAGTGTATGCAGATTTGCCTAACATCCAAGAAGAAGAAAGATATGTGGTACTTAGATAGCAGATGCTCTAGGCACATGACGGAAAAGTCAACCTTCTTCATCAAACTCAATAAGTATGATGGAGGGTTTGTGACTTTTGGAGATGATGAAAAAGGTAAAATCATAACTGTTGGAAAAGTAGGTAATAATCATTCTACTTTTATTGATGATATCTTTTTGGTTGATAGTTTGAGACATAATCTTTTGAGTATTAGTCAGCTGTGTGACTTGGGTTACTTGGAAATATTCAAAAGATTAGAATGCCGTGTAGTGAATGAAAGATCTAATGAAGTGCTATTTGTAGTAAATTATTGTGATAATGTGTATGGTCTCACTCTTGATAAACTAAATAATCAAAATGTAGCCTGTTTTCATTCCAAAGAATCTGAAAAGTGGCTATAGCACAAAAGATTGGGTCATGCAAGCATGTTTCAAATAAACAAGCTCATTAAAAAGGGTCTAGTGAGAGGTCTTCCTTTGATAAAATTTGACAAAGATATCACATGTGATGCATGTCAAATGGAAAAATAAACTAAAAGCTCATTCAAATCAAAGGAAGACATCTCTACTAAAAGACCACTTGAGTTGCTACATATTAATCTATTTGGTCCAACAAGAACTCAAAGCTTGGGTGGCAAACATTATGGTTTGGTAATAGTAGATGACTATACTAGATTTGGTTGGGTTTAGTTTCTTGCATATAAAAATGATGCCTTCTCGGCTTTGTAGATTTTTAGCAAGAAAATTCAAAATAAAAAGGATTTAAAGATTACTTCTATTAGAAGTGATCATGGTAAAGAATTCAAAAATCAATCATTTAAATCTTTTTGCGAGAAATTTGGAATATCACAAAACTTTTCTTGCCCAAGAACACCACAACAAAATGGTGTTGTTAAAAGAAGAAATAAAAGCATTCAAGAAAATGGCAAGGGCTATGCTTTGCGAAAGTGATGTTTGGTAGCGCGAAATTGTGATCACTACAACTTCGCACAACTAACCAGCAAGTGTACTGGGTCGTCCAAGTAATAAACCTTACGCGAGTAAGGGTCGATCCCACAGAGATTGTTAGTATGAAGCAAGCTATGGTCACCTTGTAAATCTTAGTCAGGCAAACTCAAATGGGTATGGTGATATACGAATAAAACATAAAGATAAAGATAGAGATACTTATGTAATTCATTGGTAGGAATTTCAGATAAGAGTATGAAAATGCTGGTCCCTTCCGTCTCTCTGCTTTCCTACTGTCTTCATCCAATCCTTCTTACTCCTTTCCATGGCAAGCTTAAGCAAGGGTTTCACCGTTGTCAGTGGCTACCTCCCATCCTCTCAGTGGAAATGTTCAACG
>NC_029773.3:76870041-76870597 GCF_000817695.3 Arachis duranensis | reverse complement strand
CACGCTCTCCTCCAGGGTGTGCTGTTTTTCTTTCTGCTTTTCATTCTGTTTTTGCTTTTTTTTGATTTTGTGACTTCTCATGATCATCAACCTACAAAAAATATAAAATAACAAAGAAAAATAGATAAAAGCATAACATTGGGTTGCCTCCCAACAAGCGCTTCTTTAATGTCAGTAGCTTGACAGAGGACTCTCATCGAGCCTCACAGATACTCAGAGCACTGTTGGAACCTCCCAACACCAAACTTAGAGTTTGAATGTGGGGGTTCAACACCAACTTAGAATTTGGTTGTGGCCTCCCAACACCAAACTTAGAGTTTGACTGTGGGGGCTCTGTTTGGCTCTGTTTTGAGAGAAGCTCTTCATGCTTCCTCTCCATGGTGACAGAGGGATATCCTTGAGCCTTAAACACCAAGGATTCTTCATTCACTTTAATGATCAACTCTCCTCTATCAACATCAATCACAGCCTTTGCTCTGGCTAGGAAGGGTCTGCCAAGGATGATGGATTCATCCATGCACTTCCCAGTCTCTAGGACTATGAAATCAGTAGGGAT
>NC_029773.3:76866785-76867049 GCF_000817695.3 Arachis duranensis | reverse complement strand
CTTCTTCACTGGGCGTTTTGAACGCCCAGCTTTTTCTGTATAATTCCTCTGCTGTATGTTCTGAATCTTCAATTCTCTGTATTACTGACTTGAAAAGACACAAATTAAAAATATTTTTGTATTTTTAATAGTGAGGAATAATCAAAATGCAACTAAAATCAAATAATAATGCATGCAAGACATCAAACTTAGCAATTTGTATACTACTGACACTAATGAGAATGCATATGAGACACATAAACACTCAAGTCAAGAGGAATTAAA
>NC_029773.3:76866174-76866461 GCF_000817695.3 Arachis duranensis | reverse complement strand
CCTTTCAAAGAAAGCTTCGGTCCAAAACACTAGACATGGCCAATGGCCAGCCAAGCCTTAGCAGATCACTACTCCAACAGCAAGATTGATAGAAATCAACATGCTCTTGTGATGATAAGTTGAAACCTCGGTCCAATGAAATTAGACATGGCTTCACAGCCAGCCAGACTTCAACAAATCATCATGAAACTCTAGAATTCGTCTTTAAGAATTTCGAAAAAAAATACCTAATCTAAGCAACAAGATGAACCGTCAGTTGTCCAAACTCAACAATCCCCGGCAACGGC
>NC_029773.3:76858538-76865156 GCF_000817695.3 Arachis duranensis | reverse complement strand
TTTTCGTGTAGAGACTCTTCTTGGCGTTAAACGCCAGCTTTTATGCCAGTTTGGGTGTTTAACTCCCATTTTGGTGCCAGTTCCAGCGTTAAACGCTGGAATTTCTGAGGCTGTTTTGCCACGCCGGTTTGGGCCATCAAATCTTAGGCAAAGTATGAACTATTATATATTTCTGGAAAGCCCAGGATGTCTACTTTCCAACGCCGTTGAGAGCGCGCCAATTGGGCTTCTGTAGCTCCAGAAAATCCACTTTGAGTGCAGGGAGGTCAGAATCCAACAGCATCTGCAGTCCTTTTTAGTCTCTGAATCAGATTTTTGCTCAGGTCCCTCAATTTCAGCCAGAAAATACCTGAAATCACAGAAAAACACACAAACTCATAGTAAAGTCCAGAAAAGTGAATTTTAACTAAAAACTAATAAAAATATACTAAAAACTAACTAAATCATACTAAAAACATACTAAAAACAATGCCAAAAAGCGTACAAATTATCCGCTCATCAATGTTCCAAATTTTTTTTGGGCTGAAGCTGTCAATACGGCTTGTCATATTCTAAATAGAACAATCATAAGAAAATTTTTGAAGAAAACACCTTATGAACTTTGGAAAGGTCACCCACCAAATCTAAATTAGTTACATATCTTTGGATGCAAATGTTTTGTTTTGAATTACAAGAAAAACTTAGGAAAATTTGATCCAAAGGCATATGAGTTTTTGTTTGTAGAATATTCCACTACTAACAAAGCTTACAGAGTTTACCATCAAGATGCTAGAATCATTGAGAAGTTCATACATGTCATCTTTTGTGATACTAACATGGTTCAAAGTATTTTGGAAGAATGTGATGCAGGAACTCAAGTTGAAGGCAACAAATGAGAAGCCCAAAATCAAGAGAAAGAAATTTCTAGGCTACCTGAATCTAAAGTTGCTGCTGTTGGAGATTCTGTAGGAGACAATTCTGTTTTGTCTCCTAAAACAAGCAAAAATCCTGAGAATACCAGTTCCTTGGATCCTTTAGTGACCGAATCTGTTCCTAAGTCCACTAGACCCCATGAGTGAAGATTTTTAAAGAATTATCCACAAGAATTTGTCATTGGGGACGTCTCTCAAGGTGTCAAAACTTGATCCTCCACTAGAAAAGCAAATGAAGAATCAAATCTAGCTTTTCTCTCTCAAATGGAGCCTCAAAACATCAAGGAAGCACTTGATGACCCCTCTTGGGTAAAGGCTATGGAGGAAGAGCTTTGTGAATTTGAAAAGAATCAAGTTTGAACACTTGTTCCAAAACCAAATGGAAAGAAAGTGACCGGCACCAAGTGGGTCTTTAGGAACAAGTTGGGTGAAGATGGAAGCATAGCTAGAAACAAAGTAAGATTGGTGGCACAAGGATATGATCAAGAGGAAGGAATAGACTTTGATGAACCTTTTGCCCCTGTTGCCCGAATGGAAGCCGTAAGACTTCTTCTTGCTTATCCTGCTTATTGTGGTTTTAATTATTTCAAATGGATGTGAAATATGCATTTTTGAATGGAGTAATAGATAGAGAAGTGTACGTGGCTCAGCCACCTAGTTTTGAAAATAAGGAGCTTCCAAATCATGTTTTCAAACTTTCAAAGGCTCTTTATGGCCTAAGACAAGCTCTTAGAGCTTGGTATGTGTTCCGAGGGTTACCTGAAACTATAGGTCGATCTCGGATGAGATCTTCTGTATTGGTCGGGCTATTGTGTCCGACTTGGAGATGGTGCTAATCCTTCATCCCCGGAGGGTGGGGGGTACCTGCAAGGGACTCCGATGCTTAAGTTAGCAAGGGTATTAAGCAGGTATTGAGTAGAATCAGAGTATGAGTTATACCTGGGTGCTCCAGTGTATTTATAATGGTGTAGAGTGACATCTTTAGATGAGATAAGTTAGTTATCTTATCTTATCTTTATCTTATCTTTGACTGGGGTTCTCTTATCTTCAAGGGAACCGCCTTTATCTCTACGGGCTTGGGCTGCCCTTGGATTTGGGACGTGTTCCTCTATTTGGGCCCTTTGTTTGAGCTTTCCTGTGACTTGGCCGAGCTCTTTGAGAAGAGGTCAGGTTGTCCTGACCTGAAGAGATCAGTCGCTTTGTCTGTAGAACATCTCGGATCGGAAAGCTCGACCCAGGGTATGAACAGTGCCCCTGCTCGAGCTCGGTCTTCCTTTTTGAGGTCGAGTCTTTAGTTTTAGGACTTCGATCCTTCTTTGGTGAAGCCGAACTCGAGCATTTTGTCGATTTCTTTTTGTAGAGTTCTCCTTTTTTGAATGCAAAACGTTTCGCTTCCTTTTGAAAACGCGCGCTTTTGGATTAGCGTCCTGGCCTTGGGAACGTGCGAGGGTTTTTAATGCCCCATTAATTGGTTTTTGATGCTCTGTTTCTCTTGGCTTTTATTTTGAATCTTACTCTCAAGAAACGTTTTTTTCCTCATCTGCTTTTGCTGTGACTTCTCTTTTTCTCCTCTCCTTCTGTTTTCTTTTGAAAACTTACATTTCTTGGTGTTTCTTCTTGCAACGCTTGTTCGGCGATTGTAAGTGCTTTTGATGGTGATCTCTAACCTCCTCGCCTTCAACCCTCTTGCGTATTCTTCTCTTTTCTCATGTTGGTTTTGCTTTCCCTTCGTCGTTTACTTCTGCTGTGTTTTGTTTTGATTTTGAAGCTTTGATTTTGACTGAGTGCATGTTGGAAAGCTTGAATTTTTGTCGCGCCTGGTTTGTTACTGTGATGCATGCTTTTTCCCTTTTGACCTTATATATGCTTCTGAGTGTATTTTCTTGATTTGGCTCTTTAGGGCTTTGTATGCTTCTGCTGATTCCTAAACTATTGTAGCCTTTTCTTTTGGTGACTCGTTTGATCTTCTTCGCATTTGTTTTTCTTGGAAAAGGTTTCTGTTGAGACATTAGTCTTGTAGATTTTCCTGAATCTTTATTCCCTGATTGCCTCCAAAGGATGCCTCTGGACCTGGGTTGTGTCCTGGGGTTTTCTTTTTTATCTGCTGTACCGCGCTGGAATGTGCTGTCCGAGTTGTTTTGATTTCGTCTGGGATGTCTTTACCTTTTTAGTAACCCAATTTTTTTCTTGTCTTGCTGTGTGTTTCTTTAGTTGATTCAGAATTTTGTGCGACGCTTAGAAAGCATCATCGTGTCTGTAGCAGTGCGGATCAGGAGGGCAATTATGAGTTGGTAGCACCTGATTCTGGCGATAGAGTTTGCTTCCCAATCCTGATCCAGGGGGAGCGTCCTTTCTTCTATGCTTATGACTTCTTTTTTATCCAAATGAACATCACCTTTCCTTTTACTTCTTTTGAAACTGACCTGTTATGGTCTTGTAACGTAGCTCCGTCACAGCTCCATCCGAATTCATGGGGCTTCATCAAGATGTTTCAGCTTCTTTGTTAAGAATTTGGTGTTACACCTTCTCAAACTCTTTTTCTGTATCTTTTTGTGATGACCAAACCTGGGACTACCAAGAAGAAAGCTTCTTGGATTTCTTTTAGGTCTGCCCAGGGGCACAAGGTTTTTTCCATGTATGACGAATCTTTCCGGGATTTTAAGATTTACTTCTTTAAGGTCCGGGCTGTTGAAGGAGCCCGACCTTTCTTTCTGGATGAAAATAATGAGCCCTGCTTTCCCTTAGAGTGGCAGAGGAACGTAGTGGTATCCTGATATACTTGGGAGATGTTGAGCGAGGTCGAGCAGTCCTTTGTGAGTGTTTTGGAGGATATTTGGGGAGAACCTCCTCACTTGGATACTAAAAAGTCATTGGGAGATCCGTCCCTTATTCGAACTGCTTTGGGTACTGCCGTGATATATCTTTGTTTATCTTGTTTTTCTCCTGCTTTTTTCCTGGCGTGATAAATTGTTGTTTTTCTTTTTGCAGAGATGGCCAAAAATAATGATGCAATGAAGGCCTTCAAGAAGGCGAGGAAAGCTACTGCGGCTCAAAACATCTCGGCCCAGGCTGATGGGGGAGGAACTTCCCAAACTCCTTTGAAGCCATCCGTGCCGAGCTCTCCTAGCCCGAGGAGAATGATCCCTACTCCTCGGGTTTGTTTAGTGGATCCCCCTCAGTCTTCTACTGCTGTTGTGGTTTCTTCTTCGGCAGCCCCTCCTCCAAAAAGACCTCGAACTGTTGAACCTTTCAATCTAGATGTCCTAGATTTTGATCCTATTGGTTTTGTGGATGGTGGGCGAAATTGTGATCATCAATGGCGCCATCAACATGGTACGCACAATTGTAATCTCAACTCTTTATCACAACCTCGCACAACTAACCAGCAAGTGTACTGGGTCGTCCAAGTAATAAACCTTACGCGAGTAAGGGTCGATCCCACAGAGATTGTTGGTATGAAGCAAGCTATGGTCACCTTGTAAATCTTAGTCAGGCAAACTCAAATGGTTATGAATGATGAATAAAACATAAAGATAAAGATAGAGATACTTATGTAATTCATTGATGGGAATTTCAGATAAGCGTATGAAGATGCTTTGTCCCTTCCGTCTCTCTGCTTTCCTACTGTCTTCATCCAATCCTTCTTACTCCTTTCCATGGCAAGCTGTATGTAGGGTTTCACCGTTGTCAGTGGCTACCTCCCATCCTCTCAGTGAAAATGTTTAACGCACCCTGTCACGGCACGACTATTTAGCTGTCGGTTCTCGATCATGTCGTAATAGAATTCAGTGATTCTTTTGCGTCTGTCACTAACGCCCCACAATCGCGAGTTTGAAGCTCGTCACAGTCATTTAATCATCGAATCCTACTCAGAATACCACAGACAAGGTTTAGACCTTCCAGATTCTCTTGAATGCCGCCATCAGTTCTAGCTTATACCATGAAGATTCCGATTAAGGGATCCAAGAGATAAACATTCAAGCCTTGTTTGCTTGTAGAACAGAAGTGGTTGTCAGGCACTCGTTCATAAGTGAGAATGATGATGATTGTCACATAATCATCACATTCATCATGTTCTTGGGTGCAAATGAATATCTTAGAACAAGAATAGGCTGAATTGAATAGAAGAACAATAGTAATTGCATTAATACTCGAGGTACAGCAGAGCTCCACACCTTAATCTATGGTGTGTAGAAACTCCACCGTTGAAAATACATAAGAACAAGGTCTAGGCATGGCCGAATGGCCAGCCTCCCAAAGAACAAGGTCTAGGCATGGCCGTGAGGCCAGCCTCTCACTAATCTATGAACTAGACGTCCAAAGATGATCTAGAGATCTAAAGTGATCAAAAGATGAAAATACAATAGTAAAAGGTCTTATTTATAGAAAACTAGTAGCCTAGGGTTTACAGAGATGAGTAAATGACATAAAAATCCACTTCCGAGCCCACTTGGTGTGTGCTTGGGCTGAGCATTGAAGCATTTTCGGGTAGAAACTTCTCTTGGAGTTAAACGCCAGCTTTTGTGCCAGTTTGGGCGTTTAATTCCCATTCTTGTGCCAGTTCCGGCGTTTAACGCCGGGCATTTTTGAGCTGATTTGGAACGCCGGTTTGGGCCATCAAATCTCGGGCAAAGTATGGACTATTATATATTTCTAGAAAGCCCATGATGTCTACGTTCCAACGCCGTTGAGAGCGCGCCAATTGGGCTTCTGTAGCTCCAGAAAATCCACTTCGAGTGCAGGGAGATCAGAATCCAACAGCATCTGCAGTCCTTTTCAGCCTCTGAATCAAATTTTTGCTCAGGCCCCTCAATTTCAGCCAGAAAATACCTGAAATCACTGAAAAACATACAAACTCATAGTAAAGTCCAGAAAAGTGAATTTTAACTAAAACTAATAAAAATATACTAAAAACTAACTAAAACATACTAAAAACATACTAAAAACAATGCCAAAAAGCGTATAAATTATCCGCTCATCACAACACCAAACTTAAATTGTTGCTTGTCCTCAAGCAACTAAAAATCAAATAAGATAAAAAGAAGAGAATATGCAATGAATTCCAAAAACATCTATGAAGATCAATATTAATTAGATGAGCGGGGCTTTTAGCTTTTTGCCTCTGAACAGTTTTGGCATCTCACTCTACCTTTTTTTTCGTTTTATTTTCTCCCTTTTTTTGTATTCACTGCTTTTTTGCTTCAAGAATCATTTTTATGATTTTTCAGATCCTCAGTAACATGTCTCCTTTTCCATCATTCTTTCAAGAGCCAGCATTCATGAACCATAAATTCAAAAGACATATGCACTGTTTAAGCATACATTCAGAAAACAAAAGTATTGCCACCACATCAGAATAATTAATCTGTTATAAAATTTAAAATTCATGCAATTCTTCTCTTTTTCAATTAAAAACATTTTTCATTCAAGAAAGGTGATGGATTCATAGGACATTCATAACTTTAAGGCATAGACACTAAGACACTAATGATCACAAGACACAAACATAGATAAACTTAAGCACTAAAATTCGAAAAACAGGAAAATAAAGAACAAGGAAATTAAAGAACGGGTCCACCTTAGTGATGGCGGCTTGTTCTTCCTCTTGAAGATCTTATGGAGTGCTTGAGCTCCTCAATGTCTCTTCCTTGCCTTTGTTGCTCCTCTCTCATGATTCTTTGATCTTCTCTAATTTCATGGAGGAGGA
>NC_029773.3:76856951-76858413 GCF_000817695.3 Arachis duranensis | reverse complement strand
AGTTTCTCCCAATAGTTTTGTGGAGGAAAGTGCATCCCTTGAGATGAATCTCTCCATCTCCCATGTCTCGGAGGTGGAAGCTTTTGCCTTCCCTTTCCTCTTTCTAGAGGTTTCTCTGGCCTTGGATGCCATAAATGGTTATGGAAAAACAAAAAACAATGCTTTTACCACACCAAACTTAAAAGGTTTGCTCGTCCTCGAGCAAAAGAGGAAAGAAGAGAGTAGAAGAAGAAGAAATGAAGGAGATGGAGGAGGCATTGTGGTTCGGCCAAAGGGGGAGAAGTAGTGTTTAGGTTGTGTGAAAATGAAGGAGTGAAGAGGGGTTTATATAGGGGTGAAGAGAGGGGTAGGGTTCGGCTATGGGAGGGTGGGTTTGGGTGGGAAAGTGGTTTGAATTTAAATGGTGAGGTACGTGGGGTTTTATGAAGGATGGATGTGAGTGGTGAAGAGAAAGATGGGAATTGATAGGTGAAGGGTTTTTTGGGGAAGAGGTGCTGAGGTGATTGGTGAATGGGTGAAGAAGAGAGAGAGTGGTGGGGTAGGTGGGGATCCTGTGGGGTCCACAGATCCTGAGGTGTCAAGGAAAAGTCATCCCTGCACCAAGTGGCGAGCGAAATTGCTCCCTGTGCCAATTCTGGCGTTAAACGCCGGGCTGGTGCCCATTTCTGGCGTTTAACACCAACTTTTTGCCCTTTCCTGGCGTTTAACGCCAGTCTGGTGCCCCTTTCTGGCGTTAAACGCCCATCTGCTAGCCTTACTGGCGTTTAAACGCCAGCAAGTTCTCCTCCAGGGTGTGATGTTTTTCTTTCTATTTTTCTTTCTGTTTTTGCTTTTTCAATTGATTTTGTGACTTTTCATGATCATCAACCTACAGAAAATATAAAATAACAACAGAGAATAGATAAATATAATAAGATTGGGTTGCCTCCCAACAAGCGCTTCTTTAATGTCATTAGCTTGATAGTGGGCTCTCATGGAGCCTCACAGATACTCAGAGCAATGTTGGAACCTCCCAACACCAAACTTAGAGTTTGAATGTGGGGGTTCAACACTAAACTTAGAATTTGGTTGTGGCCTCCCAACACCAAACTTAGAGTTTGACTGTGGGGGCTCTGTTTGACTCTGTTTTGAGAGAAGCTCTTCATGCTTCCTCTCCATGGTTATAGAGGGATATCCTTGAGCGTTAAACACAAAGGATTCTTCATTCACTTGAATGATCAATTCTCCTCTGTCCACATCAATCACAGCCTTTGCTGTGGCTAGGAAGGGTCTGCCAAGGATGATGGATTCATCCATGCACTTCCCAGTCTCTAGGACTATGAAATCAGCAGGGATGTAATGGTCTTCAACTTTTACCAGAACATCCTCTACAAGTCCATAAGCTTGTTTTCTTGAATTGTCTGCCATCTCTAGTGAGATTCTTGCAGCTTGTACCTCAAAGATCCCTAGCTTCTCCATTACA
>NC_029773.3:76853535-76856257 GCF_000817695.3 Arachis duranensis | reverse complement strand
CTGGGTCAATATTTTGTTCTGAGCCAGTATGGCATTCAGAGTATCAATCTCAAGAACTCTTTTCTTCTGATTTGTCCCATTGTTCACAGGATTCCTTTCAGAAGCGTACATGAATTGGTTATTTGCAACCATTTCAATGAGTTCTTGAGCTTCTGCAGGAGTCTTCTTCAGATGAAGTGATCCTCCAGCAGAGCTATCCAAAGACATCTTGGACAGTTCAGATAGACCATCATAGAAGATACCTATGATGCTCCATTCAGAAAGCATGTCTAGACAGACCATCATAGAAAATACCTATGATGCTCCATTCAGAAAGCATATCAGAGGGACACTTTCTGATTAATTGTTTGTATCTTTCCCAAGCTTCATAGAGGGATTCTCCCTCCTTCTGTCTGAAGGTTTGGACTTCCACTCTAAGCTTACTCAATTTTTGAGGTGGAAAGAACTTTGCCAAGAAGGCATAGACTAGCTTTTCCCAAGAGTTCAGGCTTTCTTTAGGCTGTGATTCCAACCATATCCTAGCTTTGTCTCTTACAGCAAAAGGGAATAGCATAAGTCAGTAGACCTCAGGGTCAACCCCATTAGTCTTGACAGTGTCACAGATTTGCAAGAATTCAGCTAAAAACTGATGAGGATCTTCCAATGGAAGTCCATGGAACTTGCAATTCTGTTGCATTAGAGAAACTAATTGAGGCTTAAGCTCAAAGTTGTTTGCTCCAATGGCAGGGATAGAGATGCTTCTCCCATAGAAGTCGGGAGTAGGTGCAGTAAAGTCACCCAGTACCTTCCTTGCATTGTTGGCATTGATGTTGTTTTCGGCTGCCATGGGTTCTTCTTCTTTGAAGATTTCTGTTAGGTCCTCTACAGAGAGTTGTGCCTTAGCTTCTCTTAGCTTTCGCTTCAAGGTCCTTTCAGGTTCAGGGTCAGCCTCAACAAAAATGCTTTTGTCTTTGCTCCTGCTCATATGAAAGAGAAAAGAACAAGAAAATATGGAATCCTCTATGTTACAGTATAGAGATTCTTTGAGGTGTCAAAGGAAAAGAAAAATAGAAGGAAGAAGTAGAAGAATTTGAACTTATCAAAAGAGATGGAGTTCGAATTGTTCATTGAGGAATAGTGTTAGTCCATAAATAGAAGGATGTGAGAAGAGGGGAAGAAATTTTCGAAAATTAAGTAAAAGATTTTAAAAACATTTTGAAAAATACTAATTGATTTTCGAAAACCAAGAGTGGAAAAGAAATCAAGTGATTTTTGAAAAAGATTTTGAAATTAGAAATAAAAAAGATTTGATTGAAAACTATTTTGAAAAAGATGTGGTTAAGAAGATATGATTGGTTTTAAAAAGATGTGATTGAGAATATATGATTTGAAAAACAATTTAAAAAAAAATTTGATTTTGAAAATTAATAACTTGGCTAACAAGAAAAGATATGATTCAAACATTAAACATTTCTCAACAGAAAAGGCAACATACTTGAATTGTTGAATCAACTCACTAATTGTTAGCAAGTATCTTTGAAAATGGAAAGAAATTGATTTTGAAAAAGGTTTGATTGAAAAGAATTGATTTGAAAAAGATTTGATTTTGAAAAGATTTTGAAAACTAAAAAATATTTGAATTGAAAACAGAATCTTCCCTCTTGTGCCATCCTGGCGTTAAACGCCCAGAATGGTGCACATTCTGGCGTTTAACGCCCAAATCACTACCCTTTTGGGCGTTAAACGCCCAGCCAGGCACCCTGGCTGGCGTTTAAATGCCAGTTTGCCTTCCTTACTGGGCGTTTTGAACGCCCAGCTTTTTCTGTGTAATTCCTCTGCTGTATGTTCAGAATCTTCAATTCTCTGTATTATTGACTTGAAAAGACACAAATAAAAATATTTTTTGGATTTTTAATAATGAGGAATGATCAAAATGCACTAAAATCAAATAACATGGATTTTTAATAATGAGGAATGATCAAAATGCACTAAAATCAAATAACAATGCATGCAAGACACCAAACTTAGCAGTTTGTATACTACTGACACTAACAAGTTGAGAATGCATATGATAAACAACAAAACACTCAAGATAAGAGAATTTAAAGATCAGAGCAAGTAAATCATCAAGAACAACTTGAAGATTAATGAAGACACATGCATGAATGCAAGAAGAATAGAAACATGCAATTGACACCAAACTTAACATGAGACTCTAGACTCAACAAGAAACATACAATTTTTTTGGTTTTTATGATTTTATAATTTTTTGGATTTTTTGAAAATTAAGTGGAAAAGAAAATAAAGATATCAAAATTCTTAATGAGAATTCCAGGAATCATGCAATGTTAGTCTAAAGCTTCAGTCTAAAGGAATTAGACATGGCTAGCCAAGCTTTAGCAGGACATTACATTCAATAGCTAAATTGATGAGGATCAATCAGCTTTGGTGATGATAAGAACATCACCTTGAAACACTAGAATTCATTCTTAAGAACTCTAAAGAAAAATACCTAATCTAAGCAACAAGATGAACCGTCAGTTGTCCATACCCGAAATAATCCCCGGCAACGGTGCCAAAAACTTGGTGGGCGAAATTGTGATCATCAATGGCGCCATCAACATGGTACGCACAATTGTAATCTCAACTCTTTATCACAACCTCGCACAACTAACTAGCAAGTGTACTGGGTCGTCCAAGTAATAAACCTTACGCGAGTAAGGGTCGATCCCACAGAGATTGT
>NC_029773.3:76784207-76852905 GCF_000817695.3 Arachis duranensis | reverse complement strand
TGAACTAGACGTCCAAAGATGATCTAGAGATCTAAAGTGATCAAAAGATGAAAAGACGTCCAATAGTAAAAGGTCTTATTTATAGAAAACTAGTAGCCTAGGGTTTACAGAGATGAGTAAATGACATAAAAATCCACTTCCGGGCCCACTTGGTGTGTGCTTGGGCTGAGCATTGAAGCATTTTCGTGTAGAGACTTCTCTTGGAGTTAAACGCCAGCTTTTGTGCCAGTTTGGGCGTTTAACTCTCATTCTTGTGCCAGTTTCGCCGTTTAACGCCGGGCAGTTTTGAGCTGATTTGGAACGCCGGTTTGGGCCATCAAATCTCGAGCAAAGTATGAACTATTATATATTTCTGGAAAGCCCAGGATGTCTACTTTCCAACGCCGTTGAGAGCGCGCCAATTGGGCTTCTGTAGCTCCAGAAAATCCACTTCGAGTGCAGGGAGGTCAGAATCCAACAGCATCTGCAGTCCTTTTCAGCCTCTGAATCAGATTTTTGCTCAGGCCCCTCAATTTCAGTCAGAAAATACCTGAAATCACAGAAAAACACACAAACTCATAGTAAAGTCTAGAAAAGTGAATTTTAACTAAAAACTAATAAAAATATACTAAAGACTAACTAAAACATACTAAAAACATACTAAAAATAATGCCAAAAAGCGTATAAATTATCCACTCATCAGTGGACCAGCAGATTGCACCTTATGGTGCTCTTTCAATGGATGATGTATCTCTCCTTCATCACTTGGATTTTATAACTCAGAGTAGTGTCAAGATGGCCCATATGGGAGATGCTTTGTATCGCACTGCCCAAAATCTACCTCTGCATGCTACCAAAGCTTTTATGGAGGAAGCTAAGCGAGAATTTGATCGGATGAAGGGTCTCAAAGAGGAGTTTGAAGCGGAGGTGACTAAACTGAAGAAGGAGCTGGAAGGGGAGAAGGCTAGCTCTCTTGCCCTGGCGGCCTCTGTGCGATTGGCTGAGGATGTGACTTTGAAGCACAAAGAAAGCTATGTCGCGTCCTACCGAGAAGTAATGCGTCTTTGAGATGAGCTAGAGTCGGTCCGGGTTGATTATTCTGAGCTCCAGGGTCATCTTATGGGCAGCGTAACCGCTGCTTATAAGAACCTGAAGGAACAGGTTCGGGTTATTGCCCCGGAGGCTGACCTTGCCTTGTTTAGCTTGGATAATGTTGTGAAGGATGGCAAAGTCGTTCCTGAGGACCCTGATGATGATGATGTTGAGCCTCCTCCTGTTCTTTCTACTAAAGTCTCCGTTGTGCCGCCCTCTTCTTCTGAGGCTGCTGAAGTCGTTCAGCCTGAGTCCGATCCTGATGTCTAGATCCTGAACCGGGATGATGAGACGGTAGATGTAGTGCCTCTTCAGACTCGTCCTCCTTCACCCCGGGATGCTGCTACTGGGAGACCTTTGGACTCTCTTTGATTATTTCTGATGAATTTGTGTATAGCCCGACTTGTGGGCTTTGAACTCTTTTATTTTGTAAATGTTGACTGTTGATACTTTCTGTTGCTTGTTTAGCAACTTTGTTTTGAAAAACAAAGTGACTTTCGAGCTTTCTGGGAAGATTTGGGTGGCCTCTGAAGCTCGCTATTATCATAATTTAGTAGTTTTTATATCCTGTCTGCTTTGCACTTGTCTTGGCACCTTCGTAGGTTTTTATCTGACATGATTAACTTAATCCTTTGGCCTGACGCTGCTCTCATCAATCTTAAACTGTTGTTTATCGTAATGCTGATATTGTCGAACTTGGTTTTTGTTTGTTTATAGCCCTCCTTTTTGGACTTTACTTAAGGTCTCTTCCAAGGGTAGCTTTATCGTGTCGGTTCCTGTCAAATTACTTGGTAATCCTCTTTTTTGGACTTTGTTAAGGTCTCTTTCAGGGATTACCTTTGTAGCTTTGTATCTTGGACCGACTTCGTCATGTCGGGCTTTGTCGAGTTTGCTTGGTGATCCTCTTTCATGGACCTTGTTCAGGTCTCTTTCAGGGATTACCTTTTGTAGCTTTACATCTTGGGGCCGACTTTGTCATGTCGGATCCTGTCGAGTTACTTGATAATCCTCTTTCTTGGACCTTGTTTAGGTCTCTTTCAGGGATTACCTTTTGTAGCTTTACATCTTGGGGCCAACTTCGTCACGTCGGATCCTGTCGAGTTATTTGATAATCCTCTTTCTTGGACCTTATTTAGGTCTCTTTCAGGGATTATCTTTTGTAACTTATCTTTCTGGGCCGACTTTGTCACGTCGGGCCCTGTCGAGTTACTTGATAATCCTCTTTTTTGGGCTTTGTTTAGGTCTCTTTCAGCGATTATCTTTTATAACTTATCTTTCTGGGCCACATTGTCACGTCGGGCCCTGTCGAGTTACTTGATAATCCTCTTTCTTGGACCTTGTTTAGGTCTCTTTCAGGGATTATCTTTTGTAACTTATCTTTTTGGGCCGACTTTGTCACATCGGGTCCTGTCGAGTTACTTGATAATCCTCTTTCTTGGACCTTGTTTAGGTCTCTTTCAGGGATTATCTTTTGTAACTTTTTGTAGGAGTCCGACTTCATCTTGTCGGGATCTTTGAAGTTATAGTAATCCTCTTTTATAGGGTTGGCCAGACCTCTTTCCAGGGCATTACTTATAACTTGGGTTGTTGTGGCTGGTCCGACTTTTGTGCTGGCCAGTTTTTAAGTTATTTTATAGCAATCCATTTTATTAGGTCCTCGTCAGGTCCTTTCTATGGGTCACTTTCTATAACTTCTTGCATATTCTGTTTTCATCTTTGCCGATTTTGTAGATTTTGGGTTTTTAGCCCTCGTTTTTATCGTGATCGCGTAGTGAATTCGATTTTCACTTTTTGTCGATCTATAGCTTTATAATCGGGCGATGAATGTTTTCAGAATAATACGACTTGAGCATTTGTAGAGAATCTGAACAAATTTTATTAAAGGAAAATGCAAATATACATGAGGAGTTAATTTCCTAAGTCGGGTGATTTGTAGGTCTTGGCGAGGTGCCTCGTTAAAAAACCTTTTTCAGGAAAAAGAGTGCGCCTTGTCCAAGATCTTTTATCATCCCTAGCTATAGTACCTTCTTAGGTTGCAGGCATGCCATGATCTAGGAAGCTCTCGCCCGTCGAGTTTAGAAAGTTTGTAGTAGCCCTTTCCCAATACTTCTATGACTCGGAAGGGTCCTTTCCAGTTTGCTGCCAGCTTTCCTTCTCCATGTCGAGTTGTTCCTATATCGTTTCGGATTAGGATAAGGTCATTTTCAACAAAGGCCCGCTATATTACTTTTCGATTGTATCTGGAGGCCATTTGTCTTTTCAGCACCTCTTCCCTTATCCGAGCTTTTTCTCGGATTTCTGGAAGTAAGTTGAGCTCTTCCCTTTGAGTTAGGAATTGACTTTTTTGCCGAAATGGATTACTCTGGGTGATCCTTCTTCGACCGCCATTGGAATCATTGCCTCCATTTCATAAGCTAATCGGAAGGGTGACTCCTTTGTCGTGGAATGTGGAGTCGTTCGGTACGCCCATAGGACTTGTGGGAGCTCCTCAGCCCAGGCTCCATTTACATCCTGTAATCTCCGTTTTATCCCTGCTAATATAACTTTGTTAGCAGCTTTGGCTTGCCCATTGGCTTGGGGGTGCTCAATAGAGGTGAATTGTTGTGTTATATTCAGATTGGCCGCTAGTTTTCTGAAGCCCGCGTCTGTGAACTGGGTACCATTGTCTGTAGTGATGGAGTATGGAACTCCGAACCTTGTGATGATGTTTCTATACAGGAATTTCCGACTTCTTTGAGCTGTGGCATTGGCTAGGGGTTCTGCCTCAATCCATTTTGTGAAGTAGTCTATTCCTACTATGAGGAATTTGACTTGTCCTGATCCTTGAGGAAAAGGTCCGAGGAGATCGAGTCCCCATTTTGCGAATGGCCAAGGTGAGGTTACGCTGATGAGTTCCTCTGGCGGAGCGGTGTGGAAGTTGGCATGCTTTTGACATGGCAAACATGTCCTTACGAATTTTGTGGCTTCTTTTTGTAGGGTTGGCCAATAGAATCCTGCCTGTAGTACTTTTTTGGCGAGTGCTTGCGCTCTGAGGTGATTGCCACAAATGCCACTGTGTACTTCTTCTAGGATATCCTTAGTGTTGGAAGTCGGTACGCATTTTAGCAACGGTGTTGAAATCCCTCTTTTATATAAAGTATTATTTATGATGGTATAGTATTGTGCTTCCCGTTTTAACCTCTTTGCCTCTTTCTTATATGTAGGGAGGGCCTCTGTTGTGAGGTAATTAATTATGGGGGTCATCTATCCCTGATCGCAACCTGTTATGGCTAGGACCTTTTCTTCTTCTGAGATTGATGGCTTCTGTAGAATTTCTTGGATAAGGCTTCTATTGTTGCCTCCTGGTTTGATGCTGGCTAGTTTTGAGAGTGTGTCGGCCCGGGCATTCTGTTCTCAGGTTATGTGTCGAATCTCATACTCCCCGAGTTGTCCGAGCTGTTCCTGGTTTTGTCCAGGTACTTTTTCATAGTGAGATCTTTGGCTTGGTAGCTGCCTGTTATTTGTGAAGTGACTACCTGTGAGTCGCTGAAGATGATAAGTTTCTGAGCTCCAACCTCCCTAGCCAGCTTCAAACCAGCTAGTAGTGCCTCATATTCCGCTTGATTGTTTGAAGCAGGGAACCCAAATTTGAGGGAGAGTTCGATCTGGGTCCCCTGGTCACTTTCAATTATTACGCCTGCGCCACTTCCCGTTTTATTTGAGGAGCCGTCCACGTATAGATTCCATTCTGTGGGGTTTCCGGTGTGTCCGTAAATTCCGCAATGAAGTCGGCCAGATATTGAGATTTGATGGCCGTCCGAGCTTCGTATTGAAGGTCGAATTCGGACAACTCAACTGCCCATTGTAAGATTCTGCCTGTCAAGTCTGTTTTCTGTAAGATTCCTTTTATGGGCTGGTTGGTCCGAATTTTAATGGTGTGAGACTGGAAATATGGGCGAAGTCGTCGAGATGTTATTATGAGAGCGTAAGCGAACTTTTCTATTTTCTGGTAGTTCTGCTCGGACCCTTGTAACGCTTTGCTGATAAAGTATACGGGTTGTTGCCCACTGTTGTCTTCTCGGACCAGTGCTGAAGCTATTGCTCGATTTCCCACTACGAGGTACAAGATGAGTGGTTCTCCTTCCCGTGGCCGACTTAATATAGGTGGCTGTCCCAGAAATTTTTTGAAGTCTTGGAAGGCTTGCTCGCATTCAACTGTCCATTCAAACTCCTTTCCCTTCCTTAGAGTGGCGTAGAAGGGGAGAAATCTTATTGGGGATCCCACTGGGAATCTGGACAAGGCTGCCAACTGCCCGTTGAGTTGTTGTACTTGTTTGATACAAGTCGAGCTTTTCATGTCGAGTACGGCCCTGCACTTGTCCGGGTTTGCCTCAATTCCTCTCTGTGTGATCATAAAACCCAAGAATTTACCAGCTTCTATTGCGAAGGTACATTTTGTGGGATTGAGTCGCATGTCGTGTCCTCTTAAGGTGTTGAATACTTGTGTCAGGTCGGATAATAACATCTCTTCATTTTGCGTCTTCACTAGCATGTCGTCTATGTAGACCTTCATGATCTTTTCGATGTGATCCGAAAAAACTTTGTTCATTAATCTTTGGTAAGTGGCTCCCGCATTTTTGAGACCGAAGGGCATAACAATGTAGCAGTAATTTGCCTTTGGGGTTAAGAAAGAGGTTTTTTCTTGGTCGGGTGGGTACATTGGGATTTGGTTATATCCCGAGTACGCGTCCATAAAGGAGAGGTATTTGTATCCGGAGGAGGCATCTACCAGTGCGTCGATGTTTGGGAGCGGATAAGGATCTTTCGGGCAAGCTTTGTTGAGGTCGGTATAGTCGGTGCACATTCTCCACTTCCCATTTGACTTTTTTACCAAAACAACATTAGCAAGCCATAGCGAATATTTGACTTCTCTTATGAAGCCTGCCTCCAGTAGAGCTCGTACCTGTTCATCCACTGCTTGAGAGCGTTCTGGTCCTAGCTTTCTGCGCCTTTGTTGTATTGGCCGAGATCCTAGGTAGACTGCCAGCTTGTGGCACATTAGTTTGGGGTCTATGCCTGGCATGTCTGCGGCCTTCCACGCAAAGAGGTCGGCGTTGTCGCGTAGGAACTGTATAAGTGATTCTTTTATGTCCCTTTTTAGGAGTGTGCCGATATTGGTTGTTTGGTCCGGGGTGTTCCTGATCTGGATTTTCTCTATTTCTCCTTCAGGTTGTGGGCAGAGCTCCTCCCGCTTCCGAACTCCACCGAGCTCGATTGTGTGGAATTCTTCTCCTCTACCTCTGAGGTTTAGACTTTCGTTGTAACAGCGGCGCGCCATCTTCTGATCTGCCTTTACTGTAGCTATTCCTTCTGCGGTTGGGAACTTCATGTATAGATGCGGAGTCGAGACTATTACGCCGAGTTGATTTAATGTTGCCCGACCTATTAGGGCATTGTAGGCTGAGCTTACGTCAACGACGATGTAATCTATTTTGAGTGTTCTTGAGTGACTTCCCTTTCCAAAAGTTGAGTGGAGTGGGATGTATCCCATTGGTTGAACCGGGGTATCTCCTAACCCAAACAGGCTGTCTGGATATGGTCTGAGTTCTTTTTCTTCCAAGCCGAGTTTGTCGAAAGTGGTTTTGAATAAGATATCGGCAGAGCTCCCCTGGTCTATCAACGTGCGATGAAGATTTGCATTTGCCAGTATAATAGTAATGACCATGGGATCGTCATGCCCTGACGCGACGCCGGATGCGTCATCCTTGGTAAAAGTGATCGCCGAGATGTCGGGTGCTTCCTTCTTTTCTGCGACGTGGTATACGTCTTTGAGATGTCTTTTTCGGGAGGATTTGGAGATTCCTCCCCCGGCGAATCCGCCGTGTATCATGTGGACATGCCTTTCTGGCATCCGGGATGATCGCACAGTTGGTCCGACGTCTTCTGCTCTTCTTCTTTTCCTTTGTTCATCATCACGGGTGGCTAGGTATCGATCTAGCCTTCCTTCTCGTATGAGCTTTTCTATGATGTTTTTTAAGTCAAAACACTCATTGGTGGAGTGCCCGCGGATCCGATGGTATTCATAATATTCAGCCCGATTTCCTCCTCCTTTTTTGCCTTTGAGTGGTCGAGCTGGTGGTATTTTTTCTGTGTTGCAAACCTCTCTGTAGACATCCACAAGAGACACCCGAAGAGGGGTGTAATTGTGGTATTTTTTATTTTCTCTCCATGGCAATCTTCTTTCTTTCTGGAATCTTTGTATTTATCCCAAGAGGTGAACCCGGCCTTTGAGGTCTCTCCTAATCGGGAGTTTTCTTCCATGTTGATGTACTTTTCCGCTCGTTCTTGCACCTCGTTCAGAGACGTGGGGTACTTCTTTGATATAGATTGACTAAAAGGCCCATCTCGCAGGCCACTAATGAGGCCCATGATAGCGGCTTCTGTTGGCAGGTTTTGTATATCCAGGCATGTCTTGTTGAATCTCTCCATGTAGTTGCGCAGGGTTTCCTTTTCTCCTTGTCTGATTCCCAGTAAGCTCGGCGCATGTTTAGCTTTGTCCTTTTGGATGGAGAATTTGGCCAGGAACTTCTTGGTCATGTCATCGAAACTCGAGATGGATCTAGGAGGGAGGTTGTCGAACCATCTAATTGTTGTTTTTGTTAAAGTAGTTGGAAAGGCTTTATAACGAACTGCATCTGAGGCGTCTGTGAGATACATTTTGCTCCTGAAGTTGCTGAGATGATGGCTGGGATCCGTGGTGCCGTCGTACAAGGTCATGTCTGGGAGTTTAAAGTCTTTTGGGATTCTTGTCTTCATGATCTCCTTGGTGAATGGATCTTGCTCCTTGCGGGTGCTATCTTCCGGAGTGGATCGGCCGGCTTTAGTCTTGACATCGGCTTCAAGTTTTAGGAGTTTGTTCTCCAATTCCCGACGTCGCCTTATTTCTCTTTGCAGATCCTTCTCAGCCTCTCGTTGGCATAGAGCTTCTTCCTCAAGTTGTTTTAACCGATCTTGAAAAGTATCCAGGGCTCCCTCGTTTGGGGAGTTCTTTTTGTTGATTTGGGGAGTATCTTTTGGTGTAGTGTCCGCGTTTTTGTGCGGCGTTCTATCCTCTAGATCTGAGTCGTGGTTGTTGTCATGGTCGTCCGCCATGGTGCTGGGATGACTTCCAGGTTCCCCGGCAACGGCACCAATGTTCTGAGGGTTATCTGAAACTATAGGTCGATCTCGGATGAGATCTTCTGTATTGGTCGGGCTATTGTGTCCGACTTGGAGATGGTGCTGATCCTTCGTCCCCGGAGGGTGGGGGGTACTGACAAACCCCATTTGTAGGGTTTATCTTGTACTGATTTTAGGGGATTTTATAACCTTTTACCCACATTTATGCAAGGAAATAGCATGGTTTTGTATATTCTCCTTTAATTGTGCTTAAGAGTGAAAACATGTTTTTTTTAGGCCTTAAAATAGCTAAATCTAATTCACCTTGATTCCATTAGATGCCTTGATATGTTTGTTAAGTGATTTAAGGTTTAGGAGGCAAAGATTGGATCAAGGGAATGAAGAAAGAAGCATGAAAAGTTGGAGAACTCATGAAGAAATGAAAGAACCGGAAAGCTGTCAAGCCGACCTCTTCGCACTTAAACGACCATAACTTGAGCTACAGAGGTCCAAATGATGCGGTTCCAGTTGGGTTAGAAAGCTAACATACGGGGCTTCGAAATGATATAAGTTTTGCCATAGTTGCTACAAGTATGGTGGCGCGCACGCGCATAGTACGCGCACGCGCCGTTGCTGCCACCTAGTCCACTTGAAGCAAAACGTGGCCAGCGATTTTAGAAGCCTTGTGGGCCCAATCCAACTCATTTCTGATGCTATTTAACCCAAAGAGTGAAGAGGGAATTCTTTTGGTGTAATCTCTTTTATGTTGTTCTTATATTTTGTTGTAGATCTAATATTGTTCCTTCTACTTTCTTTCAATTCAATTCAAGGTAATTCATAATAATTGTGTTTCTTTTGATTGTTGTTGTTAATTTCTTTCAATAATTGTTGTTAGATTCCCTTCTTGTTGTCAATTTGCTTTGCTTTTCTTTTGTGCCTTCTAAGTGTTTGATGAAATGCTTGGTAGGATTTTAGTGTAGCTTTTGTTCCTCTTGGCTTTGGTTGAGTAATTAGTGACTCTTGAGTTATCTAATCCTTTTGTTGATTGATAATTAGAAGTTGCTAATTGATTTGAATACCTCTAAAGCTAATCTTTCCTTTAGGAGTTGATTAGGACTTGAGGAATCAAATTGATTCATCCACTTGACTTTCCTCCATGGTTAGAGGTTGACTAAGTGGGAGCAATGGACAATTTGCCATCACAATTGAGGAGGATAACTAGGATAGGACTTCTAGTTCTCATATCTTGCCAAGAGTTTTATTAGTTGTTAGTTTATTTTCTTTGCCATTTATATTTCTTGTCTAAAATCTTAAAAACCCCAATTATAACTCACAACCAATAACAAGACACTCTATTGTAAATCCTAGGGAGAACGACCCGAGGTTTAAATACTTCGGTTATTAATTTTAGGGGTTTGTACTTGTGACAAACAAATTTTTGTATGAGAGGATTATTGTTGGTTTAGAGACTATACTTCAACGAGATTTCATTTGTGAAATTCTAAACCGTCAAAAATCCATTCGTCAGGTACCTGCAAGGGACTCCGATGCTTAAGTTAGCAAGGGTATTAAGCAGGTATTGAGTAGAATCAGAGTATGAGTTATACCTGGGTGCTCCAGTGTATTTATAATGGTGTAGAGTGACCTCTTTAGATGAGATAAGTTAGTTATCTTATCTTATCTTTATCTTATCTTTGACTGGGGTCCTCTTATCTTTAAGGGAACTGCCTTTATCTCTACGAGCTTGGGCTGCCCTTGGATTTGGGACATGTTCCTCTATTTGGGCCCTTTGTTTGGGCTTTCCTGTGACTTGGCCGAGCTCTTTGAGAAGAGGTCGGGTTGTCCTGACCTGAAGAGGTCAGTCGCTTTGTCTGTAGAACATCCCGGATCGGACAGCTCGACCCAGGGTATGAATAGTATGAAAGACTTAGTTCTTTCCTTTTGGAAAATGGTTTTCATAGAGGCACCACAGACACTACTCTATTTATTAAAAAATCAAATAATTCTTTCATACTAGTCCAAATTTATGTTGATAACATTATTTTTGGATCAGCTGATGAAACCCTTTGTGGTGAATTTGGAAAACTCATGACAACTGAATTTGACATGAGTATGATGGATGAACTTAACTTCTTTCTTGGGCTTCAAATAAAGCAAACTAAAAATGAAATTTTTATTCATCAAGAAAAGTATGCTAAGGAACTAGTTAAGAAATTTGGTATGAAAAATGCCAAACCCGTGGGAACACCCATGCATCCTAACTTAAAGTTAGAAAAGGGTAAACTGAGAAAGATGTTGATGAGACTAGGTATAGGGGAATGATTGGTTCTCTCATGTACCTAACATCCTCTAAACCTGATATAGTGCAAAATTATGGAATATGTTCCAGATTCCAATCACAACCTAAAGAGTCACATCTTTCTGCAATTAAAAGGATTATTAGATGTGTTCATGGCATATCCCAAGACTAACGATTTTTATGTAGTTGGTTATTGTGACGTAGACTTTGTCAGGGATAGAGTTGATAGAAGAGTACATCAGGCATATGTTATTTTCTTGGAAAGTTTTTAAATGTCTGGTCCAGTAAGAAGCAATCCACAGTGGCTTTATCTACTGTTGAGGTTGAGTATATTGTTGCCTCCTCTTGAAGTTCTCAGCTTCTTTGGTTGAAAATTCAACTTGCTGATTATAAATTAAATACTGATAACATTTTCTTGTTGTGTGACAACATGAGTGCTATAAATATTTTCAAAAATCCAGTGTTTCACTCAAGAACTAAGCACATTGAAGTGATATTTCATTCAATAAGAGAACATGTTCAAAAAGGGAATATTAGCATTTAATTTGTTAAATCAGAGGATCAATTAGCTTATATTTTCACCAAACCTCTGGCTGAGGACAGATTTAGTAAATTATGAACTAATCTAGGCATTCTGAGTTATGATTCCTTATTTGAAACTTGCTTATGTGTTTGTTGAAGTTTTGTCTCTCAGGTTGAGAAGAGACAATTCTAGGCAAATAAAGAACCATCATCCTAAATATTAATTTTTGGGCTCAAAGGCAAGATCTGAATCTTTTAGGCCAACCTTTCAGTTCAGAGTTCTCGTGGTCCAATATGTTTCCTTAAATTCTATCATCTCTGGACCCAATGAGTATTACATCATCCATGTGTGACTTTATGTTTTGTCCTTTAGTGAAAAAGATTTCATTTTAAAATAAGTTTTGTTTTACCTAGTATTTTATTTATTAATAATAAAATCAAGTTTTTTTTACTGATGTCGAGTCTTTTCAAGGTCTAGGCATAGGTGATGCAGTTGCATGTTTATAAGAAACCCCTTTCTTATTGTAGTTATCAAACCTCTATCTTCATAACTCCTTCCACAACCTCTTCGTTTCCTCCCCACTACCTTTAGTGTCTTGATTGTACGAAACCCTTGCTTCTCACCAATGAGGAAGAAAACAGTTATTCAAAAGAGTCCCAGGGCCAAAATCTTCAAACTCCCTAAAAATCCTAGAACTTCTCCTCGCTCCAAAGATCACACTTTTACACCATCACCCTCTCCTCCAACCTCTCCTCCTCGCACCGATCCAATGGCATGCACCAAAACAACTCCAAGGTATCCTTCTTCTTCCAAGCCGTCGGCTCCACCTAGTGCTCCCTCTCAGCCAAGCACTTTGAAGGGGAAGCGTCCAGCTGTTGAGGAGCCTGTGCCTGAACCATCTCAACCTAAGCCAAGGTCAACTCTTCAATGTTCTCAAAGAGGTAACCCTCATCTCCCTCTCAAATCGGTCAAGGAGTCTTCCATTGATCCTTTTGAACAAAAATCACAATTTATGACATCTCACTCTAACTACAACCCTCACTGTTTTTGCTCTACAATGAACCATGATTTTTATGAGGGTGTTGTCATTCATCGAACTATATGTCCCCTTTTCTTGACTGATTTACCATCACTGAAAAAAAGAAAGGTTTTGTCTTTGTTGATAATCTTCGATTTCTAGATTGGGATCCTCTTTTCAAAATAAAAAACCTATCTACCAAGTCTTAGTTAGAGAGTTCTATACAAATATGACCTATCATGAGGGAAGTGTTCACTCATATGTGAAAGGCCATGATCTTGTCTTGAATGAAGAATCCATTAGTGATGCTCTTAAATATACTGATGTTGGTACTTGTGCTTATACCTCTGGTAAATGGGATGACAGATTAGGTGTTTTCTATAGAGATGCTCTAGCTGTTGTATGTGAAAATATCTCTATCATTGATGGTCTCACACTAACTCACAAATCCCTTGGTTATCTTCGTGCCCAGTTGCATCGTATAGTGAACCACATTATTCTTCTTCAAAGTGGTTCATATCAAAGAGTGTCTTTCTGTGATACTATGGTCTTATATGCTATTCTCACTAAATCTAAAATTTCTTTTGCATACTTAATGGTAAGGCATATGTTTGATTGCATAAGAAGTGAGAAAGATAAAGATCTTCCTTATGGCATATTTTTAACCTATATTTTTGAACATTTTGGTGGTTTACCTATCAAATGAGTCATATGAAAATAGACACTCATATTTAAAAGGAGGTGGTTCAGTGAAACAGCAGAAAAAGGGACCTACTCGAATTGAAAAGGTGGTTCTTTATGATGATGATGACTTTGAGCCTGAGGAATCTCATCCTCCCTCTACCTCGGGGACTTCGGCCTCTACTGGACATAAATCACTTCTGTATGGAGTGGTGAAAGATGTAATCCAAGAATTTGTCTCTCAATCCAACCATCTAATTACCTTAAGCAAAGAATAGAGGAAGCTTTCTGCCAAGCATGAAAACTTTCTCAGAAGATTCAGAGATAGAGTGGCAGTTCTCATGAAATTCTTTGACAACATCCATGAGGATGACACTATGACCACTGACCCTGAAGACCCTATTTATTTTATCTAGTTATCTGGACTTTGCACTTTAACAGATTTTTGCAGGTTTGAAATTTCTCTTTTTTCTCCCTTGATGACAAAAGGGGGAGTAATATAGAGAGCATTGATGCATGACCCAGATAGTAGCATAGTAGCATACTCTGTTTTTTGGAATAATTTTTTTTCATGATATGCTTTGGGTTTCATGCCCGGTCTTGACATAATCAAGTGTTTTGAATGAATTTACTCTTGAATCATAATTTGATTTCATTGCTTGGGGTCTGGTTAATGCATGAATGATTTATCAAGATGTTGAAACATTGCATTGTAAAATTCTTGTACAATACTTTTGCTTCTTTTATTGTTGGGTTCTTTATGTGTACACTAATAGAAATTGTAAGATGAGATGAGCATGAATTCAAGGGGAGCAACCCTTGAAAAGGAAAGGGAGAGGAAGTCAAAATCAAGTAATATCATCTAAAGAAAAGTACTTTAACTTTATCTAAATTCAATCCCTTTGATCATCTCTTTTAAAATGATGTTTAAATTTGTCATCAAGGGGGAGATTGTTGAGTTAAGAACATAACTAATTTAAATGATGATCACAAACATTGATTTATTGGGTTAAACACCCAATTAGTTTTTATTGCTTTTGTTAGTGTTGCAGGCCAAAATTAAAGAAGCAGCAACCCAAACTAATGGAACCATGAAACAAAGGTTTTTGGTGAGTTCTTTGATCCATAAACAAAGCCTAAAGAAATGAAACAAAGAAATCATTTGGGCTAAATGGAAAATCAAACCAATCCAAGCCCAAGTTAATTCATCCAAGTTGAAGCCAACCAAAGCCAACGTTCACAAAGGTTCCTTCGGTTAAATTCATGAAGAAAGAGAGAGAAAGGTAAATCACAAAAGCAAATATCTAATCCCTAATCAAAGCAAGCTAAGCTAAGTCAGAGGATAAAGGTGATTTATTTCCATTTACATACAAGTTAATTTCTTCACTTCTTCTTCACATATCTACAATGCCAATTTGGGATAAATGGAGAAAGTGATTTCTGATTCTACTGCTGTGAATCAATGGCTTAAAAAGTTACTTGGAGCCAAAGTTCATTTTCAATGGTTTGGATTTAGGATTATCACTGAGTAAGCTCACTTTTGATGTCATGTTATCTTCGGTCAAACAAATGTTTCAAAAGTTGAAATTCCTAATTTAAGGGTTGATTAAAGAAAGAGAAGGGATGAATCAGGCAAGCTCAAGGTCCAAGGAGTTGACTTGATAAAAAATCCTAATTATGTCTTAGCAGGAGGTACAAAAGAAAAAAAGGGTTTCTGGTTGAAGGCAAGGAGAGAAAACCTGAATAGAGAGTTGTATGTGAAACCTCACTATTGAGTTTGAAGTCTTGGAAGTATTGTACCTACACTAAAGGGAGTACTCTGCCAAGATAAAAATTGAAGTCTTGAGTTCTATTGTTGGGTTCAGTTCATATTGTTTAAACTGTTAATTCATCATCTCCTTTATGTTTTACTGTCTTGTATTTCAATTTCAATATATATCTTTTTGTATCTTCTTTGAGAGGTAAAAGGTTGAAAGAGAGCCATTGAGAAAAAGCCTAAGAGTAAAAAAGGTTGAGTGAAACACTTGAGAGAAAAGCCAAGAGTGATTTCAGATTTCTTTTGGTTGTATTTTTTGTCTTGTATCAAGTACCTGTGAGGTGTCCCTTGCTAAGTTAGGCAAGCATTTAGTGTTAAGAGTTTAGGTATTATCATAACCAAGTCAAGTTTAGGTAGAAACTTGAAAGTCCAGATAGGATTGTGTGAATCTTAGGATATTAAGGTATGTTTGACTATAGTGAAAATTCCACCATTATTGTGGTGGAGACTAGATGTAGGTTGCATTTCATAAGGCAACTGAACTAGGATACATGATTGTGTCATCTTCTTCCTTTCTTTTGTTGTTCTGTTTTTTGAAATTTATGAAATAAAAAGAAATTGTCTCTTAAATTTTCTGCTGCACAGTTCAAACAGAAATCAAGTTTGAAGTTTAGTATTAAATACTTAATCTATAAAATAAAAGAAGGCCGTAGATTCAACCCTCCCTTTTTAAGCCTTCTGTAACCTTCAAATACAATGATAGTTATATATTTTAATTATTTTGTAAAAAATATATTTAATATATTTTAATATTTTAAAAATACTGATAATAGTTATTATGACAGATGGCTGCGGGAGGCTACAATTTTCACACTTGTTGGCATGAACTCGTGTGTGAGAGCCAAAATACATGTTGCAAGAAGTGGAGCTGCTAAACTGAATAGCTTGTGATATTTGAAGGCCCAATGTTAAAAAACATACAATGGACTCTCAACTTTTGTGACCTCTCAGCTTCATTCTATAGTACATATGTTTGGACTTTGGATTCACAATTTAAACAATTCATCTCTCTTTTAAGGAGAGCATCGTTTCTCTTTCCAGGAGAGCATACCAGAACATTGGATTCTATTCCTTGAGAACGTTGATCTCATCAACACTCATTAATAGTTTTTTTAACATTCTACCATCACCTTCCTTCCTACCTTAATACCCCAAACATCAATCCAGCTGAACTTCGTCACCACTATCACTTGCATACCTCACCAAACACTTGCAAAATCAAACATCATATAATCCATCAAGCTACCTCCTTCATAACCAATGGAACCCCAAATCATTCTGCAACAAGGAGAAGAAGGACCAACAAGTCTACAGGGAATAATAGCTAGTGCAACTCACGGGTTTCAACAGATTGAAGGAATGACCATCACAATAAGCAAATAGGAGAAAAAGAAATACATAGAAGATTCCATCAATATAATGGGTAAATAATATCAGACAAAGAGATTAGTTTTAAGGCAAGTAAAAATGCTTTATTAGGAATATGGGGCAATCAAGAGAATGTCTTTATCTCTGAAGTAGGGAAGAACAAACTACTCTTTAGTTTCAAAGATCAGAAGAAGGGAATGAAAATACTCAAAGGACGTCCATGGAGTGTCAGAGGCCACATGATAAACCTGCAATTGTGGGGACAAAATGCTGCCATAAATGAAGTAAAACATGAGCTGATGGAATTTTGGATACAAATGCATGGTGTTCCATTAGAATATATGGAGAGAGAAAATGCAGAAACCATTGACAATATGATAGGATTAGCTATTGAAGTGGAAGATCTAAGAAGGGAGAATATCTTTGTTAGAACATTCCTTAGGGCTAGGGTAGCCATCAACATAACTAAGCCACTGCCCACCAGTTTCTGGATGATAAAGGGGAAGCAACCGAATAGTTGGATAGAACTCAAGTACGATAGACTTCAAGATTGTTATTGTTTAAAGTGCAGCATCATAGGCCATGAAAAGAAGGACTGCAAGAATGAACTAGCTATGTCAAGCTAAGATCCCAAGAGACCCAAATATGAGCTAGGGTTGGGTGTGAACCAAGCAAGAGCTATAGTCATAAGGGAGATGACAAGGAACAAAAATGAAAACTGAGAAAGGCAAGAAGTGGGAGAAGAAGTGCATGGGGAATATGGTTTTAATAGGGAGAGTGAAGATAGACGTACAGAAAGCAGCAAGGTGGGAGAAACTAGAAGCAAGCCACAAACGTAAAAGAAGGAGGAAATCTTGAGACAGAGTGCGGCTGAAAGACTAATAATGTAGGAGAGAGGGAAGAATGGCGGTAAAAATCCCAAAATTTAGGTGAGAATAGAAGGTGAAAAAATCCAAAAAAATAAGAAAGGAACAGGGGAAGAATCAACCGAGGGAAATGAGTATGTCATAGAAGAATTGAGAAAAGTAGTACAGAACTTTATAGAAAAAAGAAAGAAAGCTAAACCATTGGGCCAACTACTAATAAGCCCAAAACACCAAAATACTGATTACAAAAGGAAAGAAGAAGGCAATTTTTTGGGCTAGGCCCAAGAAGAGCACAGAAAAGATGAAAAAAAGGAGCTAATTTTTTGTCAAGGTAACTACAAGGAGAATCAAAGCATGCTGGGCCTACACAACAACAAAGAAATTGAAATGGAAAAGGCTCAGGGAGGAATATCAATCCAATCCCCCCAACTATCCAACACATATTAATAGCAAGCATGGAAAAAAGAAGAGAAATGATCAAGGAAGGGAGTAAGAAAAATCGGAAAGCTATTGAAAGAGAGAGGAGGTATTGAAGATACAGGGAATTAAAATAGAAGGAACAATCAAACAAAGGAAGAATTGAAACCCAAGTCCACAACTCATAAAATGGAGAATGGTACTTTGTTTAACTACCCAATAAGAATAATGATGAAGAAGATGCTGACACTAGGAGAGATGACAAAATAGAAGCTTGGGAAGTGGAACTAGCTCAAAATATCAAAGCCATGTTAAAGCTCAAAAGGAAGAGAGAGGAGACAAAGCCTATGCTAGTGGAGTATGGTGAATCGAAAGAAACAAGACAGGAGGTTGAAGCCAATACTAGCAAGAGAGGAAAAACAAAGGCAGAAGAAACCAAAGGAGCAAATTTTAGGATGGAGCAACAAAAGGGAAGCAAAGCGAACAATAACCACAGTTGTTTATTGGAGATTTCAATGATATTATTTGTCAAGATGAGAAAGAGGGGCTGCATCCTAAACCAAAGAGCCAGATGAAGGATTTTAGGAAGTTCATTAATGCCAACTCTCTCATGGACTTGGAGCTAAAAGGGGGCATTTCACCTGGTTCTACAACCTGAGGAACAACTTTGTCACAAAAGAAAGAATTGATAGAGGTTTAACAAATTGAAAATGGCGACAAACTTACCAACATGCAATTTTGGAAGCAAGACCAGCCATAAGCTCCAACCAATGTCTTTTAATTCTAACACTAGAACCAAAGAAGAAAAGCTCAAGCTACTTCAAATACGAAGCCTTATGGGACAATCACAAGGAGTGTGTAGAAGTGTTAAAAAAGGGCTTGAGCAAAGTTGAAGGGGGAAATGACAAATGGAAAAACATGCTGGAAAAGTTGAAGAGTTGTAAAAGTGATTTAAAACATTGGAGTAAGAGGACTTTCACCAAAGCAGATAGAGAAATTACAAGACTACAAGAGGAGCTACAAAAACTCTAAGACTCAAGGTGGACATAACAACAGCAGGAAGAGATCCAAGTAATCAAAAGGAAGATAGAGAAACTATGGAAGCAAGAAGAAAAGTTTTGGAGCTAGAGATCAAGGTTGAAGTGACTGAAATGGGAAGATAGGAATACTGCTTTCTTTCACGCCGCAACAATTCAAAGAAGAGATAGAAATAGGCTCGAGAGACTAAAGGACAACAACGAGAAGTGGGTATATCACAGTTCGGCAATAACGAAGCTGATTGAATATCACTTTTCCAAACTTTTCACCAATTCAACTAGGAATGGAATTGATCAATGCATTTAAAAAGTTCCAAAAAGGGCGACGCATGAGATGAATGAAGAACTCACAAGAGAAGTAAGAGAAGACGAAGTTAAGAAAGCGATTTTTAGCATGGGAGGCCTCAAAGCCCCAGGAACGAATGACCTTAATGGAAAATTCTTTCAAAATCACTAAGAGGTGGATAAGAAAGAAATTCTTGAAGTAGTTAAGGATCATTTTCAGAATAGAAAAATGCACAAAGAAATCAGCGAAACAACAATCGTCCTCATTCTGAAAGTAAAAAGGCCATAAAATATAAATCAATTGAGACCTATCAGTTGCTACAACTTCATATACAAAGTAATCACTAAGATTATGGTAAACAGGCTAAAAAAGATACTGAATTCTATTGTCTCCCCCATTCAAAGTGCGTTCGTGAGCAACAGGCTTATCCAAGACAATATTATCATTGTACAAGAAGTGTATCACAGCCTAGATAAGAAAAGAGGCAAGGTTTTTGAAAACATGGCAATCAAACTCGACATGAACAAAGCTTATGATCACTTGGAGTGGGACTTTATTGAATTGGTGCTTAAGGCTTTTGGGTTCCATTCAAATTGGATCCAGTTCGTCATGGAATCCATTAGCTCTACTTCCCACCGATTTAAAGTAAATGGTATCTTGTCCAATAAAATTATTCCAAACAGAGGTCTAAGACAGGGTGATCCATTATCACCGTACTTATTTATATTAACTGCGGAAATACTCATCATCTTGATGGAAGAAGCACAAGAGAAAGGAATGATCAAAGGTTTTAAGATTGCACCAACTGCACTGACTCTTACACACCTTCTCTTTGCAGATGATTGCATTATATTGGCAAATGCTAATGTAGAAGAGGCATACCAGATAATCTCTATCCTCAATGAGTATACAAATGCATCAGGTCATAGAATAAACCTCTGAAAATCAGAAATCACTTTCGAAAAACAAGTACCTTTTCAAGCTAGAGTAGATATAGAGGAGGTGATAGAAATGAGTGCATGGGATAATCTAGAAAAATATATAGGTCTATCGACACATTAGAGGAGGGTAAAAAGTAGTGCTTTGAGCTGGACAGAAGAGAGAGTGACAAACAAATTAGAGGGATGGAAAGAAAATTTGTTGAACCAAGTCGGGAAAGAAATCCTCATAGCGGTTTTTCAAGCCATACCAGTATATGCCATGAATGTAGTGCTGTTTCCTAAAGGGTTTTGCAGCAAACTCAGTGCCAAAGTAGGCAAATTTTGGTGGGCAACAAATGAAAGGGATCAGGCATACATTGGAGAAGATGGGATAAAATATGTGAGAGAAAAAAAGAAGGGGGCCTTCGATTCAAGAACTTCCATCATCAGAATCTGGCTTTTTTGGCAAAACAGGCATGGAGAATTTTGGAGAATCCAAAAGCAGTTTAGGTCAAAATATTAAAGTCCATCTATTTCCCGAATAGTAGTTTCTAGGAGGCAAAATCAATAGGTCAGAATATTAAAATCCATCTATTTCCCGAATAGAAACTTCTGGGAGGCAGAATCAATGGCAAGATCATCATGGGCATGGAACAACATTTTACAAGATAGAAATTTCTTGAGAAGAAGTGGGAGATGGATTGTGGGGGATGAAAAAGTGATTAAGATATGGGAGGAGATATGGATCAATGGCATGGGAAAAATTGAAAGGGGTCAGAATCAAGATATAAATTTAGTAGAGGAACTAATAAAGTAAGGAGAGGGATGGGATGTGGAGAAAATCAAAAGGATATTTTTGGGGGGCAGTTTGCAAAAGAATATTCAAAACACTTATCAGTCTTAAAGCAAGGATGACAAGCTTAGTTGGACGCATAAACTAAATAGAAGCTACTCGGTCAAGATAGGCTACCATGCGGCAAGGAAAGAGGGGTTGGAACAAAGGTATAACACCCCAAGCACAAGTGGCAAAGACAAGAAAATATGGAGAGAAATTTGGAAGCTCTAAGTACCGCAGAAGATTAAAATATTTATGTAGAAGGCAGTTCAAGATATCCTACCAGTGAGAACTAACCTATATAAGAGAAAACTTGCAGAAAATCTTATATGCCAAATATGCAATGAGAACATAGAAATAACAAAAGATGCTCTCTTGTTCTGCCCCTGGACCATGGCAACATGGTTTGGGGCACAATGCCAGCTCAATCACTCAATAAACTCAATCTCTACCTTCAAAAATTGGTTCATTTCAAATGTGAGAAGAATTAGAGCAAACAATAACATAGACCAGGAGGCCATGATCAGCAAGCTAGCCTATTTATGTTGAAAAATATGGAAAACTAGAAATGGTTCTTACTTTTAGAACTTAAATATCAATCCTAGTTCAACAATCAACATAGCAAACTCACTAAAAATTGAATTCAGAGCAGCAAACAGAGAGGAACAACATGATTCTAAAAAAATTAATTCAAGGAGAGGAAGAATAGCTACCTAGAGACATCCACCTGGGGACTAGATTAAGGCGAACGTTGATGCATCTTTCAATCTGAATTCTGGAAAGGGAGCAACAACAACAGTGGTCAGAGACAATAAGGGACACCTGCTCATTGGGCTGAAAAAATTGTGACAAGCTTGGTCCTAGCAGCAGAGGCTACAGTAGTCAGGAACACTATCATTTTTGCCAAGAACCTACGTTTCAAAAAAGTACTAATAGAATCAGACAATTTACAGATTATTCAGGCATTAAAATCAAAGAGTATAGGAGGAGAAGCTGAACCAATTTTGAGGGACGTTCTCAATTGGATGCAAGAGATGCAGGATTGTGGGCTTACTTGGGTTCCCAAGGAGGTAAACAACCTGGTGCACATTGTGGCAGCGATGGAGTTGGATGAAAAATTGAGGAGAAATTCGAATAGATACCTCCCAAACGAGCTATGTGAGATACTACAGGGTGAGACTCCTCAAACAAACATATTAGACTTTTATCCCTCTACAGAATTGGTGAGATATAATTCAGGGCAAGAGCAACAGAGAAGCAGGGACGACCACAATCATCCCCATGAAAAACTTACACCGGAAATTGAAGTGGTTGACACGAACTTTCTGGAGCAAATTATCTCTGTCTCAACTTTAGCAAGTAGCTCCATGACTCAAGGTGGCACACCTAGAGGAATCGAACCAGATAAGGAAGAAGGATAAGTGCATGTGAATCTTCTCTCAACTTCTATGGTCAATGGCACAGGACCATAGCAACCGTAGGGGTCACCAACGATGGCTTCAGATAACATGCAAATGAGGGCATCATAGAGTTTCATCTGGTGTCATGGAAATCACCAAGCCAAGCCATGTCTCGTCGCTAGCAAGAAGTGAGCTTCCCTTTTCCAGACCCAAGAAAATTCTCTCGGATCAGTGTAGTCGATCTCTCCCCAAATTGTGTCTCATAGTACCAGCATCCAAAGATTAGCTAGGAGTAGCAGCAGAAATCTTGGTTGAAGTTTCGATTAGCGATGACAACGATATAGGTTTCGGTGCATTTAAATTGGTTCCAATTTTAATATCCTAGGAACGAGCTTTTTCCGTCAACATGGCATCAAGCACCAACAATATGGTAATCAAGATAAGAAGGATTGTCGTAGGCGTTTGCATAGGGTTCTAGTTTTGGATTAAATCCAAGGTTTGAGAGGGAGGGAAAGTGCGCTGTGCTATTTTGAATTTGTTTTGGGTTAGTTGTTTCAAGTCTGTTTCAGGCCCTTCCCATGACAAAAAAAAATTGGATTCACAACATACTAAAATTTGGTCTGGTAATATTTTGTTTTCTCAAAAGTAGAGAATTTCATTTAATGATATAAAATGAAAAACAAACTGGTATACTTACAGACACTAGCAAGAGTAAAGATGAAATTACACACAAAAATAAACTTCATCGGACTCAAAGCAATTAATTAGACTAGAAGAGTATTAAAATAGGAAATAAAGAGATTAGGCAACTGTCTTAAAGTGAAACTCTTCGTTCATGGAGAAAGCCTCTTCGACAACTTTTCAGTTGAGCTTTCTTATTATAAAAATTTCATCGATTCCGAGCATTTCAAATCCTTCAGATTAACATGGCAAGTAAGTTGTTTTCCTTTGTGCTTTGATTTTTCATCTTTTCCATTATTCCTTTCCACCAATTTCTGAATCTGCTTTCTTTTTCCCTTACAACTATCGAAATTGTCACATGCAGACCGGCTTGGTTCCATATTTTCCTTGAATGTCAATAGTCAAGCAAGCAGTACGCCATTATTTCCTCTATTACTCCACATCTAGCACACACATTGGGAATTGAAGAGATTCGTTTTCTCATATTTCTTTTTACCGGGAGACCATTGTGCATAGCTTTTCAAACAAATACTTTTACTTTGGCTAGGCATTTAAGTCCCCAAATTGATCTGCACATCATTTTCTCTTGAAAGAAAGCTAGAGGATTTCAATCAGCGGATGGAAGAAAGAGAATCCTATCGCGTAGCTTGACTGAACAATATAAGCTCATTTTCTCTCTTTGCTCCATATGACTTGGTTTTCATTTTTAATTCTAGTTTGGAGGGTTTTATGTGCACCATCTGTTAGAAAATTGTTGAAAATGAATTGTTCATTTCATGTTTCCGTTTCTGTAATGAGTTGTGAAACCCAAATTAGGTTAGAATTTATCAACTGGTTCTGTCTGAATTTAAGTGGCCCTTGTGAATCAATCCATGGATCTTTTGAAATTTTAACCATACATGCTCTTTCAATCTGCCATTGCACCTTTTTTCTACTATTTTTCTTACTTCCATCAAATTCCTCCATCCTCATGAGGGATTATACCCATTGTTTGCTTGTAAAATAGAGGAATGTTTAAAATATTTACTCTAAAAAATTTTGGTAACTAGAGAATTTGATCGTGTCAAGAACCGCCACCCTTGCTTCCTAACATAGCTAGGTTAAAGACTTTGAGGTCTTTAAATCCCAGACTCTATGATCTTTAGCTCTGTACATTGCATCCCACTTGATCCAGTGTAACTTTCTTTCTCCCTGCTTTTCTCCCATCAGAAATTCATTAACAGTCTCTGAATTTCATCTAGGAACATTTCAGTCAGTTTAAAACACCCTAACATGTAGATCGGAATTGCATCTCCCACTAACTCGATAAACACTTCTCGACCACTCACCGAGAGTGTGGATCTATTCCAATATTGAAACTTTTTCATATAGGTTGTACTGCTGTAAAATCTGCATAACATTATGACGTGTTTCAGAGTTTGTTTGCTAAAAATTATAGAGTCATCTGAAAAAAATAAGTAATTAATCTTAGGATAGCTACTGTAATGCCCTACCACACAGAATCTTATGCTTAAGTCATAAGACAGAGGTGGTGAGGTATTACGACCTCTAAAAGTAAAATTATATATATAATATAGTTTGAAAAAGTTTATAACTAGGAGCCTTTGAAGAAAAGTCAAAAAACAAAAGCGGTAAAACAAAAAGTGCAACACTCACAAAGCGACAACGTAACGAAGTAGGATAAGAGAGTTTCAAGATATAAATAACAAGGCTCCTGAACTGGCTCACGAAGTTAAAACCCGACAGAGCATATAAACATATATACATATATACATGAGAATCCCAAAATGACCCAAAGCAGAAAAATGACAACCTATTTCTCCGAGTCAACCTCTAAGAGGGACAGACATAAAATACAAGGTGGAGAATCTATATACATATATAAATATAAACAAAATATGCCCCCTGAGTCCCAAGAGTTCTTCGCTTCATCAGAGTCTGTAGAATACAGAGTGGTGCTTCTCAACCTGTATTTGAAAAACAATAATATTGTATGGGATGAGAACCGGGGGTTCTCAGTATGGTTAAGGTGCCCACATATATAATAAATAAGGTCCCGAAAAAGTCAGAGGCAATCCTAGAATGCCAACACTCGGATTATAAATCTTAAAGAACTAAAATAGAAACCATAAAATCAGGATGGTTCTCTAAGGTTCTTAAATTTAACCAACGCTATCCAAAACCCTCATTTCTCCGCCTTTCCTCCAATCTTTCAACTCCGATGAAACCATAGACAAACAAACAGGCAAAGCAAGCACAGGTAGAATACAAATACAGCAGGTAACAATTTAGCAAGTAAGCAAAATAATCACGTAGGCAAGCCCAATTAATGCATAAGCAAACAAAATATACACATGCATATGATGCATGCCTGTCCTATAGCTGATGATATCATCTATTGGTTTTATAGCCAACCCGACACGTCCTGGTAGCTAACCATGGACAGAAACACCCATTACAGAGCAAGTGGGTTTGAGCTACAACCCTCTTGCTACTACCCACTTAACCCAGAGCCAGTGAAATAATCACTACTGCGGCTACTACCCAAGCGGGTGTTTAAAAGCTCAACCTGGAGCAAGCAGAATAATCCACTACTGGTGCTACTACCCAGGCGTCACAATTACTGACCTGGAGCAAGTGGGACGAACTTCCATCATTGCTATTGCCCAGGTATCCCAAACATACATTCATTCATTCCATCTTAGTTCAACCTTCAATCATCATATCATTATGACCAAATATTCATCAATTACATAACACTTTCACACTTCTCAACCATGATTCATCATGTTTTCAAGCTTTCTTCCCTTCCAAGCTACCACCCCTTCCTAACTTCACCTCATCACTTAGCATACAACTTAGATTTAGGAGCTAAAGGAGTAAAAATAGAGGTTTAGAGGTTCAAAATTAAGTTTTAAAATACAAAATATATTTGCTGAAATTAGGGTCGCCGCGTACGCAAGCACCTAGCTCGTGTACGCAAGGGCTCATTTTATCATGCTCGCGTATGCCAGGACTCTGCTCGCATACACAACCCCCCAAAAACTACTGCTCACGTACGCAAGCACCCTGCTCACGTATGCAAGTTCTGCAGAATGGCAAAAATGCTGAATGCTGCAGAATTTTCAATTTTGCACTCCGAACTTCTGATGCGCATAACTTTTTCGTTTTAAAATATTTTTCATCCATTTTTCAAACGGCGTAAACTTCACGGACCCAATTTTTATATAAAATAAGTTTAAAACTATTTGGGAGTCAGGAAGCCGAGTTATGGCTCGCCGAAGTTCAGCCAAAAATCAAATTTACACAGAAGTTCTCAAACCTCTATTTTCATCAAAATCAAACTTTAATCACTCAAAATGACACCAACCACATCCAACACAGCCCATATCCTATCACAACTATCCATACCTCAAATTAATCATACTCATCCCAAAAATCTCAATTATACACACACAATTCTCAATTTATCAATATTCGTATACTTCTCAAAACTAAACCAATTATATGTAAAACAAGACCCAAACCATTCCATCTCCTCCCCTTAACATTATTTACTCAATTATGTTAATTTTCCTCTCTGAACATCCAAAATCATACAGCATAACTCATTGTCAATACATAAGCATTCTCAACCCACCACAAATAATCATTATTTATATAAAATATTATCATCATAAATCCATATCATCATCAAACATCACAGTCTCATCAACTTCATCGTTCGTCACAATTATCATCAATCATTTAACATACAATTCAACCACTCAACTCAGCAACACTAACAACAAGTACTCATATGTTCAGTAATCAAATTAACAACCGACTTCAATCCAAGCTTATCCTATGGTCATCTAGCCTAAGTTTTCACAAGACATTACATATTACATATGAGAAACCAAAACCATACCTTGGCAAATTTCTTCCTAAGCTCGGAACTCCACAAGTGACCATCGTTTCATAAAACCCAAAGCTCCAAATCTCTCCAAACAGAAAATTCAGCTTCCAACTCCACAAATTTGCCACCAATACATATAATTTCATCTAATAACATATAAACACAACTAAATTAATATAGCGTTTACTATATATACAATTTCACAAGAATTAAAGATTCCTCACCTTACTAATAGGGAATTAGGACAAGACCCAATAATTATCCACAGCTAAAGTATCCCTAAACCATCAAAATCACCAAAATCACTCAATACTCACACTAAAACGTGAATTCAGAAAAGGGAAAACAAACTGGGCACAATATACAAATTATCTTACCATTTTGTTCAAATAGAAATGAAGAGAACTCGAAGACAAACGCGTGGCCGTTAACGGCTCGTCAATCGGAGCTCCAGATTGAAAGTTATAAGGATTTGAAAGTGAAGATGAATTTGGGACAAGGGTTTCACGTTGGCTTCTCTTCCTCAGCGTGAAGTGTGAAATGAACGAGAAATGGGGGCTGCTATATATTATGTAGGTTGGGCCTTGGGCCCAATTTGGGTCCGGTCCAACTGGTTTGGTCTGTTCGGCCTAATCGTGGACCAAACTCTTTAAAATTGGTGTCAAAATTCATATTTTAATTAATTCTGCCACATTAAACTATAAAATTTCATATTCTAATTTATTTGATTAGTAACTAATTAATAAACTAATTACTTAGTAATTTATAAACTATCTTAAGGAATTTCTAACTATCAGATCACGGCTGTCCCATAGCCTTCACCAGCCTAACTTCCATGCGATCCCATCGCCACCGCCTACCGAGCATCCTCAATCCCAGTGGAAAGCACAAATAATTACATGCAAGTAATACACAAGAAATAATAAAGCTTAGTGGTGCACGGATTTGTGATCATCAACAATGGCTCCAATAGTTTGGTAGCTCTCACACGTGAATTACACTTAGTCACAACTCCGCACAACTAACCAGCAAGTGCACTGGGTCGTCCAAGTAATACCTTACATGAGTAAGGGTCGATCCCACGGAGATTGTTGGTATGAAGCAATCTATGGTCATCTTGTAAATCTCAGTCAGGCTGATTCAAATATGATTGGATTAGATATTTAAAAGATAAATAAAATAAACAGGAAATAAAGATAAAGTTACTCATGTAATCCAATGGTGGGAATTTCAGATAGGTGCATGGAGGTGCTGTGTTCCTTCCGAATCTCTACTTTCTTATTACATTCATCCAATCCTTCTTACTCCTTTCCATGGCAAGCTGTATGTAGGGCATCACCGTTGTCAATGGCTATATCCCATCCTCTCAATGAAAATGGTCTAAATGCTCTGTCACAGTACGGCTAATCATCTGTCGGTTCTCAATCAGGTTGGAGTAGAATCCCTTGATTCTTTTGCGTCTGTCACTAACGCCCAGCCTTCAGGAGTTTGAAGCTCGTCACAGTCATTCAATCCCGGAATCCTACTCAGAATACCACAGACAAGGTTAGACTTTCCGAATTCCCATGAATGCCGCCATCAATTCTAGCTTATACCACGAAGATTCTGATTAAGGAATCCAAGAGATATGCGCCCGGTCTAAGGTAGAACGGAAGTGGTTGTCAGTCACACACGTTCATAGGTGAGAATGATGATGAGTTTCACGGATCATCACATTCATCAAGTTGAAGTGCAACGAATATCTTAGAACAGGAATAAGATATCTAATAAACTAGTAAAAAGTTCTATTTATACTAAACTAGCTACTAGGGTTTACAGAGGTAAGTAATTGATGCATAAATTCACTTCCGGGGCCCACTTGGTGTATGTTTGGGCTGAGCTTGATCTATCCACGAGCTGAGGCTTCTTTTTGAATTGAACGCCAAGTTGTAACGTGTTTTGGGTGTTCAACTCCGGTTCGTGATGTGTTTCTGGCGTTTGACTCCAGATAGCAACATGGAACTGGCGTTGAGCGCTAGTTTACGTCATCTAATCATGAATAAAGTATGGACTATTATATATTGCTGGAAAGCTCTGGATGTCTACTTTCCAACGCCGTTGAGAGCGCGCCATTTGGAGTTCTGTAGCTCCAGAAAATCCATTTCGAGTGCAGGGAGGTCAGATTCCAACAACATCAGTAGTCCTTTGTCAGCCTCCTATCAGAGTTTTGCTCAGGTCCCTCAATTTCAGCCAGAAAATACCTGAAATCACAGAAAAATACAAAAACTCATAGTAAAGTCCAAAAATGTGAATTTAGCATAAAAACTAATGAAAACATTCCTAAAAGTAACTAGATCATACTAAAAACTACCTAAAAACAATGCCAAAAAGCGTATAAATTATCCGCTCATCACTTAGCAAGTAAATCAAGAAGGAATTAGGCATGTTATACAAGTAGGCATAGTATGCAAGTAGACAAATTAAGCAACCACATAGAAAATGCACATGATGAATGTCTGCCCTATTGGCTGTGATATCACATTGTCGGTTCAACTACCAACCCGACACATCTCCATGGAGACGTCGCCCTTCAGAATCATAATGGGAACCCCCGAGATATGGTGCTCGAAACACTGTCCAAGATTTCGTGCCTGCACACTCTAGTAATCCGAAGGGATGCGAGCGGGATACTATTGCCACGGACCTCACATCTCAACGTAAGCGAGACAAACCACTGCCCTTACGCCGCCGCCGCTACCTGGACAGGCGGGATCCAACCAAACCGTCCCTGCCAGGCGCATAGCTTCTCAACAATCTCAATATAAAACAGTGATTCAATAGTTTTCAGAAATCATTTTTTTCAATATATCATGGATCCATCATTCCATTACGAGTCCCAGACTCATTTTAACCACTGCCAATTCATAATTTTCATTCTGAACTCATTAGTTCACCGCTATCACAATTCATTCAGAACTCATCAATTCACTACTTTCACAATTCCTTATCAATAATCACCAATACCATACGCCGGCTTCTCATTCAATCAAACCCATCCTCAGTACACCAGAAACCTAAGCCTCTGTTTTCTAACGTTTACCAAAAATACCAAAATAATTCCACTCAAGACCTTCTTTATGTTTTAACATTCAAAAAGAAGCCAAAAAGTCTTAGATAGGTGTCACAGAAGTTTACAAGCTTGTCAAAAAGGTGAAACAGTTAAAAAAAGATTTTTATTGAAAAACAGGGCAGTGTGCCTACGCACAAGGGTGTGTGTGCGTACGCCCAGGAGGATTTTCAAGATGTGTGCGTATGCATAGAGGTGTGCGTACGCACAGAGAGTAAAAATTTCATCTCTGTTCATCCGCACAAGGTGTTCGAACGCCCTCAACAGAGTGCACCTTCCAACGTGTGTGTGTGCACAGCTTGAAAAACTTCGTTGGTTGTGTGTGCACACAGGGCACGCTATCGCTCTCATCAGCAAGCCTTCCCCTGTGTGTGAGTGCGCACAAGGCTGTGCGTCTGCACACTTTCAAAAACACACAGGATGTGTGCGCGCACAAGGCAGTGCGCGTGCACACAAACTAGAGATCACAAATTCTGTAACTTTCACAGAATTCAGATTTCAACACCAAACTTTCAACGATTATATCTTTTTCTACAAAATTTAGATTTTCACAAAATTTAAACCATTTTAAAGCTTGTTAAATTATCTTTCATTTGATATAAAATGCATTAATTTTCAAAAACAGTAGCTTAAGTTATGATCCGTTGAAGTTTATCAAATATTCATTTTTGCAAAAGTTCACTAAATTCTCAACTTACCACAATTTTCAACCAAAACCAAACCGAAACCCCACCAAACGCCAATATACAACATAACTTGCCTTTGTACACCACAATTCACCATTCATATCATTTTCATTCACATTATACACTCCACAACCTCAGTTTATCAATTATTTCATACTAAAACATTTTTTACCCAACACAATCACTCATCTTCATTATATCACCAACAATCAATCGTGATCAATCTCAATCTCAAACTTCAATACTATTTTATCAACCTCAACCTCACAATTCGTCAAAACAACCCAAAATAATCAAATAATTATCATCATCATTCAACAATTCAACAGTCAAATTAATCAAATCCTATCCTATGGGTCACTAGCTTACGTGTCTAGAAATATTATATATTACATAGAGAAAACCGAAACCATACCTTGACCGATTCCCAATATGTGCTATACACCAAAAGTTGTGCCCAACAAGCTTTTAACCATCAACAATTCACCAAAAGCCACTAATCAACTCCAACAAGCATCAACAATCAATATTCCAAGCTAGAGATACATAATTTACCATAGATCAACACTTAGGGTTCATAAATATTCAATTTCACAAGAGATAAGAGTGAACTTACCTTATCCACAGAAATTGGAGATGAACCCAATAATTCTTCAATAATGGTTAGCACCTAAACAATTAAAACACAAAAATTTACTCAAAACCAAAACTCACATTTTTGAATTTCTTAGAACTTCTGAACAGAGAAGAATCTTTGAAATCTTACCCACAAAAATTAGATGAGAATAACGGGCTCAACGAGAGCTTCACGTAGTCGCTGACGGCACGCAAATCAGAGCACCGTAGCTCGAGATATGGCCACCGAAAGTGGAGGATAAATAGTAACACTCTCTTTTAGCTCTCTTCTCTCACCTCTCACGCAGCTGCTGAAATGGCATTCACTTAAGTATATATATATATATATATGTTGGGATTGGGCCAACTTGGACCCGATCCAATTCATTAGCGTTTTTGGCCTATTTGGCCTAATTTTCGGGTCAAACTTTTAAAATTAGTACCCGATTTTCAATTCTAAATATTTTCCTAAGGTTTTTTACCGTTTTTATTATTCTCGCATAATACTAGACAGACTTAAGCTAGTACTGCCGGTTAATTTACCGGTATGCGTTTTTACGCAATTTTCCGAAAAAAATTACATTTTCCAACTCAGAAAAATCTATTGAATTCAAAAATTATATTTATATTTTCTAATTAATATTCTAAAATTTTGAACCTATTTCGGACAATTAAATTATTATTATTTTACGTTAATTAATCGGTTAATTAATTCGCGATTCTTATAGGAACTTTTGAAACGAGACATATGTGTGTATGGTTAAAGGACTTTAAAATTTGGCCTCCTGAGACAAAATTGCCTTCGTGATATCCTCTTTCTCAATAACATAAAAGTACAGATAAAATCTGGCTGTAAATTTATCATTCCCTGACATCGAAAAAGGATTTATTGAAAAAATTGCTCGCTTTACCTCCTGTTTTGAATCTGATCTGGTAAAAAATCAGTTATTTTATGTTGTCACCTTCTACTTTATAGTAGAAATAGACCCCTCTGAATCCATAAAATTATGTGTGTTCTGAATAGATTTTTAAAATACGTTTGAGCCGTTATCCAAAAGTTCAGGTCTTTCACCTAAAAATGCTCCTAGCTCTCAGGTGAAGAATTTAAGTACCACAACTCGATATTTTTATCGAACAAAATTTTGAGTTTTGAGTCTTTGCCACTTATGCTTGTTTTTTAAGTATTAAAGACTAATTTATCGTGAATAAGAAGTTTATTTAAAAATTTATCGTTGATCAATAAATTTTTGTTTGTACAAAATTAGATTCAAACTTTCAATATTTATTTAAACAAATGAATAAGCTAACCACTCGATTAACTTAAGTTGATTAGGTAGAACTCATTTAGTTGCGGAAACGAGATGAGAGACACAACTATTTATTTTTAAGATAAAAATTCTTATATGTTTTGTAGTTTCGAAAATTAATAACAAAAAAATGTGTGTTATATCACAATATTTCTGTTTCACATATGGTAAGAAGGGATAATTACATTGATGATTATGAAGTGATATCTGGTTTTTGTCTGCCAGTAGCTTTGATATAACAAAAAACTGAAACCAAGAAAGTTGTGGCAAGCCCACCAAGAATGACTCCACCTCCTGCAACAGACTTGTCCAATGCATGGTGATGATGCTGCTTCATATTCTTCAACATGTGTTCTTCCCCTTCTTCTTCACCCTTATAACCCAAAACACCATCATCATCATAATGTGGCTGCTCCTCAACAGAATTCCTCTCATGATTAGGAACACTACTACTGCTCCCTTCAGAAATTGATGATGATTCCATCTTCTTGTTCTTATTGTTCTTCTTCTTCTTCTGCTTCTTCTCAATTTCGGGTGACTCAGATGGACTAGGACTTGGGGTGCTACTAGAAAATCCTATTATTACTTGCATATTATGTTGGTGCTTACCAAGTTTTCTCATTCCAATTTGATGATGAGTAGGAGAGTTTGAATTCGAAGGTGGTTGTGAAAGAACAGATTGTTCAGTGATTTGAGATTGGTTTATTGTGGCCATTGATACACCAAGAAAAGCATTCGATAAAATGAACAACAGTAAAAGAAACCGAGTCATTTCTTTTTGTCTTTGGAGTTTTAATTTTCTGGTCTGTGAAGAAGAATAAGATGATGGTGATTGAAAGTTTGAAACTTCGAAGGAAAATTGTTTTGGGGTACGATAGCTATATGAGATTTGTGGTATTATATATAAAGAGATCCTATCTGCAATATATACATACAACCGTGTGGTTTGAATGAAATTTCCTTTGTGTTGTTGGATTCTGATGACAACTATTTTTATTTATTTATTTATTTTTCAATGTTTCATGGAGTTGTCTGAGAGATGAGGAGAAATTAAAATTAATGAAGTTGCATGTGGGAGGCAATAGAATATTAGAAATTACAACTAATGAAGTATTATGAGCAATCAAGGAAACAAGGTTGTATTGATGTTTGCATGCAAGAGATGTGATTACATTAGATTCCATTATAAAAATTCAATGTCACTGTATCCTATATATATGAAAATAATTTTCAAATATGGTTGGGAAGGTGAATAGAAGTTGCTTATCTTACAAAGTTGGGTAATATATATCTGAAATTGGTTATTAATAATTTTTTATTTAGGTAAATTATTTTAACAAAAAAATGAAAATTGTTTTCTGATAGTTTAAAATATTAGGCAAATTAATTTCTAATAAATAAAATGAATGACTAATCATGCTATTTTTTAGAAAAAAAATTGAAGGTTTACATTTTTATTTCATTAGGGATTACTTTGTCTGTTAATTTAAAAATAACAAGTCAAAGATTAATTTGTCAATTTTTTTTCACAACTAATTTATTGTTAAAATATAAATCTACATGAAAAAAATCGTTCAACAAAATAATTTTAAAATACTCAAATCATCAGAATATGGGTTTACACTTTACACACTTATCCTATATAAATTGTATATTTTACACTTGGAAATGGAAATATCCAGTTTTAGAGTATTACTGTATGCACCGCAATTTAAGGTCCTAGGATCTAGCAAACCTTTTTTTTTAATAAACTGGACTAAATAGTATTTAGAACTTGAAGGAATATATGATGAATGTTGAATAAATTAGTATTAGTATTTAAGAAAGATGCATGTATTGTAGTATATAGGAAGCGTAGTATGTAATAGTAGCTACCCCTAACTTTTTCTGATGGTGATTTAAATTAAAGTCGTAGGCATACATAATAAGAACATGATGAAGTGTTGCTTGGATTTTTGTCATTAACATGTCATGTTTATAGGGGAAATGTACGTGAATTGCTAGTCAAATTAGCAGCAGGACAAAAAAACATCTTCTCATGTAAACAAAATTTAAAAACATATATATATTTTCTTGTCAACCGGTGCTCAGAAATTTTGATTATCACTCTCAGTACGGAAATTTTCATCTGAAATTTCAAATTCAAGATTATTAAAAATTAAAGAGAACAAATTTGTCCACGAGTAGATCAATTTAATATCTAAAAGAAAATTAAAGAGTACTCAGTTTGTTTTCCAATTTTATTTTTGTCTATATAAAATTTCCTAATTTTGGGGTAAGCCCCGCTCTTGATGGAGTGTGTAATTTTTTTAAAATTTAATAAGGTCAGCACTTTTTTGTTATTCATTATTTTGAGTCAACAGTTTATTTTTTTATTAGAATTTCATATTTAATTTAAGATTTAAAATTTAGTGTTTTAAATTAGTCAAATATTAATAAAAAATAATAAATTTTATTAGTTATATAACATTAGTCCTGAAATTGTGAATGCTAAAATTATTTGCTACAAAGAGAATTAAAAAAAATCATTATGTAATTAAAAAAAAAAGGGGGGAAACATCGAACTCCGCCTAAGATGATAATCAATTGAAGGCTAAGAAAAGTCATATAGAACGAATCTAATCATGGATATGTGTAATAATATTGCAATATAACAAATCTTTTTAAGAATATAGGTTTTGGTCTACACCTAACTCAATCATCAATTATCACCATCAACGAAACAATGAACTAGTTTCATTCGCTGAGATTAATTGTCCGTTTATGATAAATATATATAGGAATCTATGAATGTTTGCAGCTACACACCATAACAACATCTACATATGCTGATATGCACATGCCATTTGATCGAACCAAGAGACCATTAATGATTCAATAATATGTATAGCTTGTGTCCTTAAAATTAGAGACATAATGCAGGCTCCAACGACACATTTTGAAAATATATAGAAGCTTCTTCAATAGAATATACATGTATGTTCTTAAAAATTTGCTTTTAATATTCTTTTTTCCACTATTTTAATACTAATATGTTAAGAGTACTTATCTCTTTATATCATTTCTAAATGTTAATCGTAAATTAAGTGATAAATTATGAATATTTGTAGAAGAAACAATTAATTACACAATCCAAGATTATATATGAAATAATCCTTCTGCAATAGCACTAGTTTATTTTTTTTTTTAAATTTAATTCATTTCATTAAAGAACAGTTCGATATACAAGTATTTCATATATATAGAGTTTAATCTGATAATTACATTAGTGATTATGTTTTATTGTTTGAACTCATAATTTTAAAATCACATGAAAATAACTCAACTATCATTATAAAAGATTTGCTGAATATCGTCGAATTTATCGGTAGATTCACTGAAAAATCCGTCAATCATAAACTTCGCAAGTAATTATTTATTGGTGGACTTTTTTATCCACCGTTAATTACCGGCGAATTTAGCGTTAGATATATACTTTCAATTGGCAAAACTTTAAAATTTGTTACTGTTCATACCCTGGGTCGAGTTGTCCGACCCGGGATGTTCTACAGGCAAAGCGACCGACCTCTTCAGGTCAGGACAATCCGACCTCTTCTCAAAGAGCTCGGCCCCGTCACAGGAAAGCCCAAACAAAGGGCCCCAAATAGAGGAACACGCCCCGAATCCTAAGGCGGCCCAAGCCTACAGGGATAAAGGCGGTTCCCTTAAAAGATAACCTCACTTAAAGATAAAGATAAAGATAAGATAAGATAACTAACTTATCTTATCCACAGGAGGCAACATCTCACCATTATAAATACACTGGAGCACCCAGGTATAACTGATACACTGATTCTACTCAATACCTGCTTAATACCCTTGCTAACTTAAGCATCGGAGTCCCTTGCAGGTACCCCCCACCCTCCGGGGACGAAGGATCAGCACCACCGCCAAGTCCAACAAGTTGGACACACCAGCTCCGGCCGCCGTACACCTGCCGGACACGTCGACTCCGACCAACCTAGAAGATCTCATCTGAGATCGACCTACAGTTTCAGGTAACCCTCAGAACAGTGGCTTACCTCAAGATTAATTATATAGGTTTTGTAGAGCTCTCCGCGGTGAATGCGTGGCCGCAAACGGAGCGGCAATCGGAGCTCTAGATCAAAAGTTATGGTGGTCTGAAGATCAAGTGAAAGAAAGAACTTGAGAGAGTATTCTTCCCTCCATGGCCTCCATTTCCAACGTGTGAGTGTGTTTAGTGAGGAGAGAGAATGCTGAAAACTAGGGTTTTGATTTAGTTATGTTGGGCCAAGGGCCCACTTTGGGTCCAGTTGACCCGGTTTGGCCCGTTCGGTCCAATCTTGGTCCGAATTCTAAAAAATTGGTACCAAAATTCTTGTCTCAATCTCCTCTATCACATTTAGCCATAAAAATCACATTTAGGGCTTTCTAGAATAAATTCTCATTTATGGGTTAATTAGCCATTAATTAACCGGGTTTTTCACGCATCCTCTTCCCACCCCACCCTGCCCCACCTAGCCAATAGCCACCACCTCTTCTCGCCCCAACCCAAACAACTTACAGCCACCACCCTAACCCAAACAAATTGCAATATATTATTGCTATCAAACTCAGGAAGGACCCATTCCTTCTTAGACCACACGCCAAAGTCAACATTGCAGGAGTATAAGAGGTTGTGTGATTACTTGCCATCGAACTTTTGAGAAGAGATTGTTATTGTATTGTTGTTGCAGGCTTCGTCATGGTGTTGTTATTGGTGGTGGTGTTGTAATATAGGAGCTATGGTTGGTTATCAGAGGATATTGGGGGTGGGATAGGTGGTGGCAATGACTATAGATTGTGATAGGAAGAATGTGTGGGTGAAAATTTGGAATTAGGTTAGGTTAGAAACTGGGGTAATTTGAAAATTTTGAATTATTTTGTAGCATTTGGTTAGTTTTATCAATCGAATTCTATTTTTGATGGGTATAACTTCAGTTTTAATTTTTTGTGAGTAATTTTGACAACACTTAAAACTTTATCAAGATCTAATTATAACTTTGATGAAATTATATAGACTAACAAAATAATTAAACTATTTTTTATTGTTGATGACTATGTGAAGATGGTTCAGGCTAGGAGAAAATAACAGAAGCATTGACAGAGTATACTGCAGAAGAGAAGAAGAGTTGTAGCCTTGTAAACAAGAAAGAGAAAGGAAAAACTGGAGCTCTTTGATTTTGGAATCTTTTATTGCAAAGTGTTATACAATGTATATACTGTGACATCTTTTTTCATATATGACTAATGACTCTTATTTATGGGCTTAGGATGCCACTTATTTAATGACCTAAAATACCTTGTATCACTACTTTTTACACCTCCCCTCAAACTGAGAGTCAGAGCTAGAAGAACTTAGTTTGTCTCTAAATTTTATGAAGGATGGCTTAGTGAGAGGTTTAGTTAGCACATCGGCAAATTGAGAGTGAGAAGGAATGTGTGCTACGGTTGTACAGTGATGAGCGGATAATTTATACGCTTTTTGGTATTGTTTTTAGGTAGTTTTTTAGTAGGATCTAGCTACTTTTAGGGATGTTTTTATTAGTTTTTATGCAAAATTCACATTTTTGGACTTTACTATGAGTTTGTGTGTTTTTCTATATTTCAAGTATTTTCTGGCTGAAATTGAGGGACCTGAGCAAAAATCTGATAGGAGGCTGACAAAGGACTGCTGATGATGTTGGATTTTGACCTCCCTGCACTCAAAATTGATTTTCTAGAGCTACCGAACTCCAAATGGCGCGCTCTCAACGGAGTTGGAAAGTAGACATCTAGAGCTTTCCAGAAATATATGATAGTTCATACTTTGTTTGAGTTTAGATGATACAAACTGGCGTTCAACGCCAGTTCCATGCTGCATTCTAGAGTAAAACGCCAGAAACACGTTACAAACCAGAGTTAAACGCTAAAACACGTTACAACTTGGCGTTTAACTCCAACATAAGCCTCTACACGTGTAAAGCTCAAGCTCAGCCCAAGCACATACCAAAGTGGGCCCCGGAAGTAGATTTCTGCATTTAGACTTATTTCTGTAAACCTTAGTAACTAGTCTAGTATAAATAGGACATTTTACTATTGTATTAGACATCTTTGGTCTCAGTTTTAATCAGTTGTTCATCTTAGGATACTATTGATCACGTTTTGGAGGCTGGCCTCTCGGCCATGCCTGGACCATCACTTATGTATTTTCAACGGTGAAGTTTCTACACACCATAGATTAAGGTGTGGAGCTCTGCTGTACCTCGAGTATTAATGCAATTACTACTATTTTCTATTCAATTCAGCTTATTCTTGTTCTAAGATACCATTCATACTTCAACCTGATGGATGTGATGATCTGTGACACTCATCATCATCCATCCTTATGAACGCGTGCCTGACAACCACCTCCGTTCTACAAGCGAGAGCTAGAGTGTGTATCTCTTGGATTCCTGATGCACGATGCATGGTTGCCCTCACCTGACAACCGAGCCTTCCATTCCATGAGATCAGAATCTTCGTGGTATAAGCTAGAATCCATTGGCATCATTCTTGAGAATCCGGAAAGTCTAAACCTTGTCTGTGGTATTCCGAGTAGGATTTAGGGATTGAATGATTGTGACGAGCTTCAAACTCACGAGTGTTGGGCGTAGTGACAGACGCAAAAGAATCACTGGATTCTATTATGACATGATCAAGAACCGACAGATGATTAGCCGTGCTGTAACAAGCATTTGGACCATTTTCACTAAGAGGATGGGAAGTAGCCATTGACAACGGTGATGCCCTACATACATATTGCCATGGAAAGGAGAATGAAGGATTGGATGAAAGCAGTAGGAAAGTAGAGAATCAGAAGGGATAAGCATCTCTATACACTTATCTGAAATTCTCACCAATGAATTACATAAGTATCTCTATCTTTATTTTATGCTTTATTTATCTTTATATTTTCGAAAACCATTATAACCATTTGAATCCGCCTAATTGAGATTTACAAGATAACCATAGCTTGCTTCATACCAACAATCTCCGTGGGATCGATCCTTACTCACGTAAGGTTTATTACTTAGACGACCCAGTGCACTTGCTGGTTAGTTGTGCGAAGTTGTGAAGAATGTGAGTGAACCATAGTAGTGTGCACCAAGTTTTAAGAGCCATTGCTAAGAATTATTCGAGTTATGAAAACTGTAAATCACAATTTTGCCTATCATACAGCACAAGATTTTGACTGAGTAGGACTGCTCCTAAATTATCACAATACACAGTTGGGGCTACGAACGAGGCAACACGAATGTTAGCAAGCAACTTCTGGATCCAGATGATTTTCACAGTCGCCTCAGCCAAGCATCGATATTCAGCTTCAGTTGATGATCTACTATCAACTTGTTGCTTCTTGCTACTCCGAAAAAAAATGGGATTTGAGCCTAGATAGATGCAGTAAACACTAGTAGACTTCCTATCATCCAAGTCACTTTCCCAAATAGCATCTGCAAAAGCCAAAATTTGAGAATCAATGCTTTTAGAAATGTGAAGGCCATGATGGATTGTACCTGATAAGTATTGAAGGATTCGCTTCACAGCTGACCAGTGATGTTGTAGTGGATGGTGCATGAACTGGCTTACCCTATTAACAACATAAGCAATTTCAGGGTGCTACAATGGAACAATATAGTGTAGGTTGTTCAAACATGTCAGCCTCTTTTAAAGTGAGATGAACTGTTGATAGCATAAGAGTAGAAACAGAGTTTGAATGGCTCAAATTCGCTCTGTTTAGAAGATCAAGAATGTATTTAGACTGAGAATGTGGAAACCACCGGAATATGCAAATTGAATTCTAAACCAAAAAAATAATGTAATTGGCCTAAATCTTTTAAAGAGAAAATAGAATTAAGTTGGACATTTATCTGTTCAATCTCAGTGTTATTATTTCCAGTGATAATAATGTCATCGACATATGCAACTAAATACATAACATAGGTAGAAGAGAATGTTTAGAATAAAAAAATGTCAGCCCTGGTATTTTCAAAATCAAGAATGTTTAAAGTAGATTTAAATTTCAAAAACCAAGCACGAGATGCTTGCTTAAGACTATATATGGCCTTATCAAGTTTGCAAACAGTTCCTAAATTGGAAGAATGAAACCCAGGAGGAGGTGTCATATAAACATGTTCAGTTAATTCACCATTAAGAAATGCATTATTAAAATCAAACTGGTGCAGGAGCCAGCATTTAGACAATGCCAAAGAGAGAATGATTCGAATTGTAGTAGGGCGAATCACTGGACTGAATATTTGAGATGGAATTATCAAGGCCACGTTTAATAGTGAAAATCCACTTACAACCAATAATGGATGCATTTGGAAGAGGCTGCACCAAGTTCTAAGTTTTATTTGTCATCAAGGCACTATATGCATCTTGCATAGCCTGAAACCAGTGACTTGTCTTGAGAGCTTGACTGACAATTTTTTGGGGATTTTGAAATAGGTCAATGTGAAGAACAGTAGTATTTAGAGCATGTGGTTTATTAACACCAGATTTAAAGCGAGTTATGATAGCACAGGTGTTTGTAGTAGATAGAGGAAAAAATGGAAGAATAGGAGATGAAAATGGAGCTGATCATCGTAATTTTATACTAGAAATAGGAATAAATGAAGAAAAATTGGGATTAATAGGGTGGGAAGGAAGATTGTCTGAAGGTGAGGATGCGGATATAGAAGTATTAGAAATATTGTTATTAAGAGATAATGGGGGAAGCAGAATATTGGCATCAAAAGTGTGATTAGAAGTAGAAATTGGAATAAAAGGAACAGAAAACTGGGATGACCAAAAGAAAGAGAAGGGGATGAGAAAGATGGGGAGTTGGAGTTTGTTGGAAACGTGGAAGAATAAGGAAAGAGCTTCTCATCAAATAAGACATTTCTAGCTATAATAATATTTCTGGACTTAGTTAAGCATTTAAAACCTTTGGATTGTGGCACATAACCTAAGAACAAGCACAAGTAAGATCGATAGTCTAATTTATATTGATTATAAGACCGAAGGTGAGGAAAGCATGCACAACCAAAGATCCCCAAGAGAGAGTAATATGATTTAGTTTTGTGAAGCATTTCATAAAGAGTTTTGAAATTTAAAACCTTTGTAGGTAGTCTATTGATTAAGAAGGTTACTGTCAGGAAAACATCTCCCCATAAGATATGGAGAAGATTAACAGTAGCTAAGAGAGCTAGACCCATTTTAGTGATGTGCCTATGCTTCTGCTCAGTAATACCTTATTGTTGATGAGTGTGGGGGCAAGATAACCTGTGGAAGATGTCATGTTCATGAAGAAAGGTTTTGAAAGTATTGGAAGAGAAATTCTTGTGCATTGTCTGTCTGAACAGACTTTAAAGCACAACTAGTTTGTTTTTTCATAAAATTTTTGTATTGTTGAAACACTTGAAATACTTGAGACTCAGATGTTAGTAAATAAAGACAAGTATATTGGGTATAAGAATCAACAATACTCATGTAATACTTGAAACCTGATATAGAAACAGTGGAGCTAGGGCCCCAAACATCAATAAAAATCAGTTCCAAAGGAAAAGAGTAAACTGTAGTAGAAGAGGAAAGGGTAAAGTATGCATTTTTCCTTTACAACAAGGTTCACACACAAAAATCGCAAAATATGATTTATTAGAACATGGTATATTACAATGAGTGAAAACATTCTGAACAATAAGGGAAAAAGGGTGTCCTAATCTTTTATGCCAAACTTCAAGATTTGTTTTACAGCTAGCTAAAAATGAGTGAAAACCAGAAAAATCATTAACAGGTTTTAGGATGCTAATATTGTCAAAGGCATACAATCTATTTTTAAGCTATCCTTAAAGGATAACTTCTTTGGATACATGTGATTTCACAACACAATGAAAGGGATGAAATTCAAATAAGACATTGTTGTCTAAACAGAATTTGGACACACTTATTAAATTTTTTGCAAATTGGGGAATATGCAGTAAACTCTTTAAAACAAAAATCTTGTTGGTGATGGGGTTAGTTAATAAAGAATGACCTATTTTTGCAATAGAAATACCTGAACCATTTGCCACATATAACTAATCAAGTCTTATATAGTCACCAACGAAATAAGACATGATGAATCATGGTTAACTGGTGACTCACACCAGAATCGGAATACCAAGAGTTGTGGCAATGAATTGTGCAGCAAGAAAGAACTGAGGTTGATGGAAGGAAGTGGAAAGAGATGGTAGATGAAAAACTGATGTATTGGAGGATTGTGATGAAAGAGCTGGGTTAGAATGAGAAGGCTGCCTTTGAAAATTTTGATCAAAATGAGAGAACCATTGAAGAGCAGTATTATGGGTGTTCATAAAATAATCAAATTGTGGTTAGTCGATTAAAAAATCATAATCACATTTTGGTTAACCAATTTAATGAAATAATTTTAAAAACCAATTTTTAACTGATTAACCAAAACCAAAATCAAATTTAATGCAACTCTTGTCTTCAAATTGGTTAACCGATTTTTTTTTGAAAAATCCATTTTTTCTATGTAAAAAATCAGTTTAAAAAAATGGTTATTTTTCAAAAGTGGTTTTTATTTTTATAATCGGTTAAAAATCAGATTTTGAATTTTCTAACCGATTAATAACCAGTTTTATCATATAAAACCAATTTGGTTAATCAACTAAATTATATTTTTGGTTAACCCAAAAACAGGTTTAGTTTTTGGATTAACCAAACCATGAACAGTCCTAAATAGTATGACCAAATCTGCTACATACTTGGCATTGCTGTTAATTCTGAAGTTGCCAAGAACTCCTTCCATCACGAAAGAACCTGGCAAATCTTCCACCTCTTTTGCCTCCAAATCCTCTATTATTAAATCTTGATTATTGAAATTTTCTTGTGCATAATTGGCTTGAGCAAGAGGAAGAGAAGCATTTTTTAACTTTTCGATGGTGTCTTCATGAGAAACGAGCAAGTTTTCAACTTCACTAATGTTAAACATTTCAGGTTTGGCTTGAACTAAGGTGATGCAGTTTGAAAATTCTTCTGAAAGCCCTTCACAGATGGCTTCAATGTGATCTTCATGCTTCATATGATAGCCAAGTGCTATCAGTGAGTCAATAATGTTCTTGATTTGTGAAAGATAACCTGATATGCTGAGATTTTATTTTTTAGCATTTTTAGTTGATTTCTGAGTTGCTTGACCTTAGTTTTAGTATTTTTTTCAAAATACACTTGAAGTGTTTTCCAAATTTGCAATGTAGATGTATAGTAAAAAATTCTGTTCTTGATAGAAGCATCTACAGAAGCTAAAATCCAAGAACTCAAGTTATAATCCTATAGCATCCATTTTGTATATTTTGCAGAAATTGTTTCTACTACCTTAATAACATTAGATTCATATTATGGAGGAACCGTTCCTTCTTGAATATGATTTGCTAAATTTTTGTCCCTTGATAGCGAACAATACATGTTGCTGCCAAGTTACAAAATTCAGGTCACCTAATTTGTTAAGAATAAGTGTAAGAAAGTTCTTGTTATTGAATTCAAAGATAAAGTTATGGATTCAAAGACGCCAACATCAAGAAACAAAGGTTAAACACACAACACAATAAGGGAAAAAATGGGATTAGGGTTTTAGCAGCCATTAATGAATTTCACAGCGAAAAAGAAGGAATTGAAGAGCAACAATAGCAACACTGGCTCTAATACCATGTGAAAGATGGTTCAGTTTAAGAAAAAAAACCAGAAGCAGTGACAGAGTATAGTGTAGAAGAAAAGACAAGTTGTAGCCTTGTAAACAAGAAAAAAAAAAGGAAAAACTAGAGTTCTCTAATTTTGGAATTCTTTATTGCCATGTATTGTATAATGTGTATACTATGACATCTCTTTCCATATATTTCTAATAACTCTTATTTATGAACCTAGAATGACATTTATTTATGAGACTAAAATACCTCACTTGTATCATTACTCTTTACAGACTAGATGAGTGCTCTCTTTTTTTATTGGTCGCTTGAGTTTAAATTCTAATAATTATTCAAAAAATAATTAGAGAGAATTATTGATATTTTTATTTGACATTTTACATTTTCAATTATAAATTTATAATTTCAAATATCTAAATTGGCTTCACTTAATAATGTTATTCTAATTATATTTAATAATTACATTACTATATATTGTTATTATCTATTCTTCAATATATCTTAGTTTCACAGTAATAATATAAGGTTCACTACAATAAGAGCGGCAGATAGCGAAGGTTTTTTGACCGCTACTAAACATACAGCAACAGGTAAGTGACCGCTGAAACTAAAGGCACTAGCAAACCTTTAGTGGCGGTTTTTTTTACCGCCGGCAAATACGTTTTGCTGCGGTTGAGAACTGCTGTTGCTTTCCAGGGTTGGGTTGAGAAACTTTTCCCGACGGTTCGTTAACCGCCGCTATTTAATTTTGTTTAAAAAATTGGATTTTGCAGCATTTAACAATAACCGCCGCTAAAGGCTTTTTTTTTCAAACTGATACTTTATTTGAATTTTTGTTCATATGACAATCAACATTCATGAAATATTTTAATTTAAAAATATTTCATATTAATTTAACTGATTATGTTTGCAATTACAATAAAAAAACATACTTGACATAAAACACAATACTAAGATATCCCAAATGATCCATATATATAGATAACAAAATAAAATAGTTGATAATTTGATCTCAAAATATACTGTTCATAATGAAAAGAAGAAAAAAATTAATTGTTAAAAGATTCCTATTGTGCTCCATTCCCCAAAGACTTCAGCTGTGTATCAATTTCAGGTGGCAAAGTATCTCCTTGCTGTTGGATTATGTATTTTACCAGATTCACCATGGTGTATCTCTTTTCCATTTCTTCTGCTACCTCTACCTTATGTTTTTCTGCTGTTGTCTTTAATTATGTAATCTCTGCCTTTTGTTCTGCTACTGCTGCCTTCAATTCTGTAATCTTCCTCTGATGCTTCTCTATTTATACTCCAGAGTTCGATTGTTGGGTCGTGTTACGAATAATTTTGGTTGGACATGGTCCAAAACCTAATAGCTATCCAGAATCCACCAGCAGCTTTTCCTACAACAAGTTAAACCCACACCCAGATCAGCCTAACTTGTCACGCATGCACCAAGCGTCTAATATAGTATCCGAGTAGCAGAGCAGATGAAGATGTCAACAAGATATGCACGGTTAGAAATACATCAAGAGATAGTGCAACAATAAACAAAATCAAATGAAAAAAGAGCATGCAATTTGCACCACAAATGCAGCCGAACAGCGATGTCAAGAAGGAACAGAGACACCCAAAATAACTTAAACGAAAAACAAGGTCACACCCTCCAGAAGAACAGCGCCACCATAGAGCAGCAGCAAAACTTGTACCAATGCACCCTAACTCAAAGTTTATACTTATGGAGCAGAGGAAAAATTCATGTTCACCGGTAAATTAATCAGAAACATACATAGAGCAAAACCACATATAAAATTAAATTAAAAATACACAAAAACTCACCTTTGAAACGCAAAACCAACTTGAAGCTGACGATGAACAATCAAGAAAAGGGTTCATCGGAGCAGATAGCAGGGATTGTGGTGGAAGGGCACGGCGAGGGTTGTAGGGCTGCAACCCTAACAGACGCCGTGTGAATGTGCAGTGAATGGAGTTTGACTTAGGCCAGAGTTTTGGGTAAACTAGTGGCAACTAGGGGTAATTTATGTTAGTGAAACTCAAAGCACACAATTTGGGATTAGTTCAAAATCATACTGTAGTATTAGAACTGATTTGTTCCAGTAAAATAGGCTAAATGTTTTACCATTGTAGTAGTTTAAAATTTAAATTGATCCATAAGCATCACTATATAAATGCATTTTAAATAATAAACTATTTTGCAAATACAATTAAATTTGTATTCATAGGAATTGAGTTGTAATTTTGTTATGTTTATTATTTAAATTTTTTAATCTTTTGAATAAATTAATTTAAAATATAAAATTTTTTTCTAGTTACCTAATAAATTTGAACCTCCTTCTTACACTACAACAATATAGATTATTTTTTAGGGTTATAATGTGTAAAAAAAATTAAAATTTGTCAAAAAAATAAAATTTGACACTATTTTAACTATGAAAATATGTTAATAAAAGTTTTGTCAAAAATAGTATTTTCAACATATAAGTGATTGTGAAAAAAATTTAAATCTTATTTTGATAAATATTGGCTGTCAAAAATAATTTGTTAGAAAATTTTGAGAACATATTTTCTGTGATACTTATTAATTGTCAAAAATACTATTTATTTTGACACTTATTGACTATAAAATATTCTCAACAAAAAATTTTAACTAAGAATGAGATGAGATCTTGAAACTAAAGAATAAATTGAGATTTTGAAGATAAAGAATGAGTAGTATAATCCTAAACTGAGAGCAGTGTGATGTCAAAATTAACAGAATCCAAAAAAGAAGAAAAATAGTGGAGTTAATTGAAAACAAATGAGTGTCAAAATTAAGGAGTAATTTTCTACGGTCAAATTATTCATCAAGAAAATATAGAATATTTGACATTTGTGATATTTGTCAAAAATATATATTAGTTTTGACATTTAATTATGGTGTTAAAAATAAAGTGTTAAAATAACTCTATTTTCTTGTAGTGTTAAACGGGATTAGGATATGATAATTTGGTAGAAATAGATATTTTATTTCACTTGAATTTTAAATTTAACTTAAAAAGTTATAATTTTCTATTGATAAGAGGTAATATAAATATTTCTATTCTCTCCTCCGAACACAGACGGTATCTGATTTTGAATTCTTTTTCTCAAATATCATTCTCTAGAACTATTATCTACTCATTTTCATTTATTTATGTATTAATTTATTGTTATATTCACTCAGGTTTCTGTTTTAGTACTCAACTCTATTCATTCCTTCATCTGCACCCATTGATCTTTACTCCAACCTTATGAAAGATACCTTTATATAAAAAAATAGTTATTCGCCATTTATGTACAAGAGTTTTCATGACCCATTTAAATTCGCTTTGCATATCTTGTTCAGGATTTCTCGAAACATTGAATTCACAATTTTTTTTATTCTAACTAATTACTAAAAACAAAACACACGTGATGAGTACGTTTATGTCTATTTTTTTATAAGCCATTTTGATTTTATTTAGTATATAAGTAAAAGTTTTTAACTGAATTTTTTACCTTATTCATTAATTTTTACACGTTAAAATTTTCTCTATCAAGAAATTTATAATTTTCCATATGTACTTACAATTAGTACTTTAGTAATGATTTTCATCCTTAATAACTTAATATTTATGTAACTGAATTTTTCAGTCCTGCACACTACATTATTTAAAATAAACACGCCTTTGTCGGACCTCCGGAAGTCAACATCACACCATGGTAGATGACATCCCTTAAGATTTGTACATATTTTCAGACTCTAAAGCCCTAGAAGATGACCGCCATATCAACGAGTGTGCAGTAGTCATACGTCCTCGAGCTAATAGAAAAAAACATGTGATCAGAGATACGCATCCTTCGAATCTGGAAAAACGCAAAATAATCTCACAAGTGCCCCGACTTGAAGCATCGAGGATAAAAAATCCCACAGAGATCATGGGACTTGTCCATGGACATCTTAGCTGATTGGAACAAGAGAAACATGTTCTAAAACGACAACGAGGATCCGAAAGATTCCTGAGCAGGGATGTACCACAACGAAGGGGATTAGAAGAAAAGCTGGTGAACCCGGAAAACGACTTAGTTGAGTTCACCAACCAAAGAATTAATTTTGCCATGCATTCTGATCCCAATAAAATTCTGGAAGAAGACAAAGACTTTTTAGATTGAATTTATTTGTAATTTTTTGAATTCAGATACATCATTATCTTTTCCTGTACATTTATGATTGACTGCTAATATACAAGATCTTATTGTACACAGGGTTATCTAATTATAATAATTTGTTCACATCAGTAAAAAATAGTTTTAATCTTTCTAATTAAATTGATTATACCTAAAATTAATCAAACGCTACTATAACGGTTTAACTTACTTAGTAAAAGAGAAAAGAATTAAAAACCATAACTTAGGAGGATTTCATATTTTTTTCTCCATTTAATTATGTGAAGTCCTTGTGAAACGATGCAACGCATGATTAAGTCATTCTGTCCTCACTGGTCCTTGTTGAGGATTTATACTAAACATTGGTAGTCTAAATTTGTTATGGTCAACATAATGATTATTCAGAAAATACTTACTAGTATTGTGTTAAGCTCGATTTGGCTTAGAATTCAGATCAATGTTATTTTATATTGAACCAAATCTTGTCAATTTCAATTTAAAAAAAAAGATACGTTTCATATTATGAAAAATTCATAACAAACCATTTCTGATCATGTGGTTTTAAATTTTAAATTAAATTTTGTAAACGATAACATTGCTACTTTTCCTAACAATCCATAACAGATAAAAACTACTTAAAAGGTACGTAGTCACTGTTGCCACCAAACCATTTTTTTAGCTGTGCACAAACTAATTTTCCTCTATTCTTTAATCATGACATTAACATGCGGTTAAAATATCATCTATATTTTTTAAAATATCTTGTCAACCAAATATAAACCGTTATAAAAATTTGGATTTTTTAAGTCTATATAAAGATTTGTAAGCTGCTAGTTATCAAAATTCTCAACTTGCAATGTCAAGAATTAATGTATTGAAAAATTTATGCTCTTCCCTATCCATCTCTTTTTGTTATGCCAAGCGGAAAAGCTTTCTGTGCATTGAATTATAGTATTTAAATGATTAATATGCACAAGATTTACTTTAATTTTTGAATTTATACATACAAAAGTTTATAAATATAGTTTGTATTTTACCTCTTTTAATCATATAACATTTACATGTTGGTAGGAGGATTTATTTACTTTTATTATATACATAAATTATCCCAAATGATGTTTGTTTCCTGGTTAAGAATTACATACACCCAAGTGAATTTGCCAAAAAAAATATAGAAATCAACAGTAAGAGAGTTAGAATTAACTAATCAATAGCATTAAAATTGATGTCATACGCATTTTGGGCTTAAAGTAAATTTTAACTTTCAATAGATTTGTTCTCTGGGATGGGTGATTATTACTTTGGGTAAGCCAAAAACTTTAATTCGTGTATGAATTAAAATTGGTTGAATTGTTCCCCCATTTGAATGGTATCATAACTCTACATCTTTTTTTTTTTTGAAGAATTGAAAGTACACTTAATTGGGTATACAACATAAAAAACTCGATCAATCTACAGCCTCTGCTCATTCATTTTTTTCGAATACGGTAAGTCATCACCCTCAAGAAATTACACATAGTATTTAACCTTTTGTTTTATCATTGACGTGGTGGTTAGTCCATGATTCTAAAACCAAAAAAGGATAAATTATTATGTACTTGTAAATACGATTATTACAAGAAGCTGAATGTTGTAAGTAGTGTATATGCCTATTGATTAAAAAGAAAAAAATTCTTAAGTAACTTGATGGACAATAATGACGTATAAAAGAAAAAAATAGAGCAAAAAAATATAAAGCAGTCAAATTTACAAGGTTAAAATCTTAATTAGTTAGCTAAGGTATCTTAAGTTAACCATATCAAGTTTTAATTTGCTAGCCATATAATAAAAGAGTAACTGAACATAGATTAATTATAATTGCGTACATATATCTATCGCATCATTCTGCAATTCAGTTAAGAGTTAAATCTAAAAATTAACAAGTTACTTCATAATAGATCTCAAAACTAGCCCTTTACTAATTCAGATAATTCAACAATTTAAAACTAAATTAGCAATTTTGCAACAACAGCTCGACGAACAAATAAAACCAAAGCAAGCCTTTGAAAAAATCAACACAAAAATCAGTGACCATTTGTATCTTAATTATACCTTTTAATTAGTGTAGGAAACAAATTGTTTGTTCAACCAACAATTTATATCTCTGCTTAGTACCTCAAATCCCATATGACTACTTTTCTGGTACTTTTTAATCATGGCCTATCTGAATCTAATATCTTTATCTCCTATCACAAAAACTTAGAACGCCTTTTGTTTGCATGTATCTAATGTTATTTTAACATTGTTAACTAATAAAGTCCAAAGCTATTATAGGTCAAAGGTCAAAATAAAATAATTGTAAACAAGGTTACCTGAAGTCTTGAACGTTGAAAGTTGAATGCCAGATCTGTAGCTCGTCTTCGTAGCTGAAGGGGTATCAAATTCCTAGCTGCTGCTACCCATTAGAACCTCGAATCAGGGGGCCATATGCCTTGAGTCCAGCAATGGCTACCATGTCCCAGCATAGACATCGAGCTGCACTGGAGAAAGATGGCCGTGTGCGTTGGAAATCAGCAATGCAGAGCTAAAGAGTAGTGAGATAGGGAAGAGACGTGAATATTGAGATATGACAGAGATGAGCCACATCGAAACATGGCGTTTCGCCGGCTCTAACGGCGGTTACGGTTGTTGTGCAGGTGCTAGTAGGTGAAAATGCTTCGACACCATGGGGTTTAAAGAGAGGATGGGAGGGCTGAGAATGACGACACAAAGATAGGGTTACTTAACATGAAAAAATTATGATTTATTATAACAAAATATGCTTTATGTTTGGTAATTATAGATTAGCATTAATGTTGGTAGAATGCATATTCTTTTAGTAATATTAATTAAAATCACTTATTGCATTATAATTAGTTAATAACTAAAGAATTATAAAATTAAATTATAATAATATTTTTAAATATATTTAGTCTTTTAGTTAATTTTTTTGTTCTTTTTTATATAGTATTTTTTATAGTATTTTTTGTTACTTTATAGTACTCTATTTTAATACATCAATAATTTTTTAATTTTATAATATTATTTATTTAGCCAATTAAAAATAACATATAAAAGTTGATAATTTCGAATATTCTGTTTGTAGTAAATATTAATAATTATTTGTTACATTATAAAACATAAACTTAAATTAATATTCTTTTTTAGTACTCTCAATAATTTTATTTTTATGGGTGTTTTGGGTTCTAATTTTTTACGAGTTATATTTTTATTATTAACTATATTTAATTTTTTATTTAATTTATCATTTTTAATATGAACAATTTCACACATTATGAAACAATTAGAATAGTAAACTATACACAAGAGTTTAATTTATAAATTTTACAATATCAAACAAAAACCGAATTTATAATTGTGCTAAAACTTGCAGTATTATTTTATTTACACTTATTTTGAGCGATAAAATTACGTTACTTGTGACCCTATTGTTATGTATAAACAGTTTTTTTTTTAATTTATTTTGTGCTTTTAACAAAATCAATAATTCACATTAACAAAAAATTAACAAAAATAAAAATGGTTAAAATATAATAAAAAGTTGTTAATGATGACAATAAAATTATGGAGAAAATTATTAAAATCAATAATAACCAGCGAATCATGTGAATCAAGTAAGTGCTTTTAGGATGTAAAATCAGGTATGTGTTCAGAGAAAAATATATGCAAAACATCAACTAACAGCATTCACAAAAATTAAATGCATTTTTGTTCTCTATAACGTAGTTGTCAAACACACCTTATGTGGTCTGCCCTAAATATTATAAATCAGTAGGTGAAATTTAAAAAATTAGGATAATAGCAAAAATTATAAAATAAAGATTATCTTATAATATTTTTATAAAAACAAAATTCAACAGTATAATTATTTTTTAAGTTTATAACTAATGTGATAATAAATAAATAACTATATAGACAAATATAAAAATTACAAACAAATAACTAAATAGATAAAAGAATTTAATTTTACTAGTACTAATTAACGTACTAACATTCTACCCCATAGTAGATACTATGAGAATAATAAATAATAATGACAATGTGAATTTACTTTAGATAAATAAGCCAATAAGATTACTAATTTGAAAGAATCTATTGAAATTCAAGTCCAAAATTGTAATATATAAAAAAAATGGTTGAAGAAATTCAGACCGTGTGAGTTGAATACATAAATCAATGTTAATATTTATCTTGTGCTTTTTAAAATTAGCTGTGCGTTTAATATATTGTCATTGTTTACGAAAAATAGTTATAATTCCAATAGTTCGTATGTTTTACATTAAGAACTATAAAATTTTTTTACTTTATATTAGATATGGACAAAAGTTGGATTTTAGAGCCACGAGATAATGCAGAATATAATCAAGGATTGAACAATTTTTTAGACTTCGCATTTGCTAATGCATCGTCCGATGGAATAATAAAATGTCCATGTCCAAAGTGTGGCTTTCAACTTATGCAAATAAGAGAAGATGCGTACGACCACCTGTTGATGAGGCCGTTTTCCCCCAGATACACTGTCTGGATTCGTCACGGCGAGAAACCTTTTAACGAGGGCACACGGTGTACAGGCATAAACGATAATCCACTCTCCCAAGTAAATCCAATGACGCAAATGGTCAACGAGGCATTTGATTTCTCAATTCCACACGTCGCCGTTGACATCACAATGGATGAAGATGTTGACGATAAAGAACAAGAATTTTTGCATTTATATGACAGGCCAAGTCACGCGGCGAGGAATTTTAATGATTTACTTGCAGACGGAGAACAAGAACTATATACCGGATGTTCAAAATACTCAAAACTATATACCATATAAAGTGCATGTGTGGTGTTAGTGACAAGGCGATGTCAATGATCCTAGATTTGTTGCTACAGGCTTTTAAGCACGCTAAACTTTTGATAACATTCTATGAGGCCAAAAAGACGATTAGGAAGCTGGGTATTGAATAGAAGAAAATAGATGCATGCCCAAACAATTGCGTGTTATACCGAGGTGATGATCAAGAATTGACAAGGTGCAAACGCTGCGGGACTTGAAGATGGAAGCAAAAGACGCGGAATGGTTCTATTCTTAAGCTAAAAACTCAAGTCAAGAGAAATGGGAAACCAATAGCAGCAAAGACTCTTCGGTACTTTCCGCTCATACCGTGACTGCAACGGTTATTCATGTGTAGCAAAACATCTAAAGACATGTGGTGGCATAAGGAGGGTCACAATAGTGACGGTTTTTTTAGGCATCCTAGGGACGCTATTGCTTGGAAAAAATTTGATGAGAAGAATCCTTCTTTTTCATCGGACCCACGTAGTGTTCGCCTGGCCTTAGCTAGCGACGAATTTAATCCTTTTGGGAACATGAGCACAAAGTATTTTGTTTGGCCGGTTATTCTTATCCCGTACAACTTTTCTCCATGGTTTTGCCAGGAAATGACATAGATATTTACTTGTAGCCCCTAGTTGATGAGTTGAAGAATTTATAGGATGGGGTAGAAATATACGACGCTAACAAGAAAAGCACTTTCAAGATGTTTGTGGCATTGATGTGGACTATTAGCGATTTTTCAGAATTGGGAAACTTATCAGGGTGGAATACGCACAGCAGGTTAGCATGTCCTATTTGTAATTTTGATGCTAAGGCACATCGACTGATGTATAGTCAAAAATAGTATTTTATGGGTCATCGTCGTTTTCTAAGTCAGGGTCATAAATTTAGACTAGACCAGTTAAGATTTGACAGGCAAGTAGAAAACAGGGATCCTCCAAAGATGTTGTCTGGAACAGATATCCTAAGACAACAATCAAATGTTCACGTGTCATTCGGAAAGATGACAAACGTCATAGAACAAAAAAGACGCAATGGTGAAAATGCCAACATGGGTGAATCAAATTGGAAGAAGAATAGTGTTTTCTTCGAACTCCCATACTGGGAAGAAAATATGCTATGTCATAACCTAGATGTTATGCACATAGAAAAAAATGTCTGGGATAACATAGTGTTCACTATATTAAATGATAGTGAAAAGTTCAAGGACAATCTGAAAGCTCGGAAGGATTTACAATACATGGGCATAAGGTTAGAATTGTGGCCACGCGAGGGTGGAAAATATCCTTCTGCAGTTTTTACCATGTCAAATGTACAAAAGGATATATTTCTAAAGACTCTTTAACATGTCATCTTTCCATATGGTTATTCAAGCAATATTACACGTTGTGTTGACTTGCAACAGCGTAAGTTGTATAGTTTGAAAAGTCATAATTGTCACGTTCTGATAACATTTACTTCCAATTCTAGTCAAGAATGCACTGCCTGCCAATGTGGGTATCGTAATTGCAGATCTTTCATCATTTTTCTGAGCACTCTGTGGGAAAGCTGTTAACCCTCTACAACTCGATGAACTCCAAAATCATGTTGTTCATATCCTGTGTTGTATGGAGATGATTTTTCTTCCATCATTCTTCACAATCATGGTACACCTTATCGTGCATCTTATAGAAGTAAAAATTGATAGCCCAATACATTATCGGTAAATGTATCCAATAGAGAGGTTAGTTCCTATGTAAACCTTAGCACAACATGCGGTTTCATTAATAAATTGTACTACTCATATGACATGGTTTCCGTTGAAAGGTATTTGGGACATTTGAAGCAATATGTGCGTAACAATGAAACATGCTCGGAAAGACAACAGTGGCATTCTAAGACAAAAGGGCAGAATGGGAATTTCACACTTCCAGAGGGCCCCATCACTAGAGCACGTGCAAAGAAGCTCAAAGAGAGTTTTGGGAACCTGGCAGCGCTTGTGCATATGGAGTTACATCAAGTTCTAACCAAGGAAGAATGGGCGAGGCCCATTGGGCTAAGTCAGGACAGCAAGAAGCCCAATAATACTTTTCGAATTCAGTGGGAGGCATAATTTATCTTTAAATTTTGAAATTCTAGACTTTTGTTTTAGTTTGTTATGTGGTCAAAAGTTTGTTAGAAGACTTATTTTAAATCTGCTATGCTTAGTAGTATTTTTAGGAATTTTAAATTTAAATCCAATCTGATCTAATCTAATAAGATCAAATATGATTTAAATTAGTTATCATATATTTAGGATTTTAAAATTAAATCAAATATGATCTAATCCAATAAGATCAAACCTGATTTAAATTAGTTATCTTATCTTTTAGTTAATTGTTAGGTGCCTATTTAAACACCTTTGGTGAGATAATTTACATAACTTTGATGAATAAATTTCAGTTGCTTTTAAGCACTTTTTATTGTGTGAGAAGTGAGGTGAGTGATTTGCTTCACTTGTTGCATGAGGAAGATTGGAGGATCCAACACTAAGGTGATCTGCGTGGTGGTTTCTTTCAGTTTTTGCCCCTCTGATCTAGGTTATCAAGGACAAGTTCTTTGAAGATCTAGTAGGGAATCCTTTCCGGTGACCTAGGTTGCTAAGAACATGTATCTTAGAGGTCTAGTAGGAAAACCCCCCTTATCTATCCTGTTGTTTTTCCTTTATCTGTTTTTCTTTCCTTATCATCTGGTATCAGTTATAGGTCGTAGGTAAATTCTTATTTATCTACACGTTCCATGGGTCTTGTTTAATCTCTTTATTTTTCTCTTCAATTTCTGCAAATTTACTTTAGATTAAAAAAATGAAAAAAATCTTCCTTAAATTCTATTACTGCAATTTCTGTTTATTCTAGTTAACAAAAAAAAACGTAAAAAAAAAACAGAAAAAAATGAAATTTTAAATTTTCCTGTTGTTTTATCTTTTCAAATTTTCCTTGGGTTCCACTTAGGATTCAATTTTTCTAGTTTTTGTCATCCCAGTATCACTCGTTGTTTCCTTTTTTTTCACATACTTTAATTGTCTTCTTTTCAAGTTGAACATTTCTATCATTCAGATTATCTTAGTTTGGTGTCTCAATTCCTCATCTTCTGAAGTGCAACTTGTTAAGGCAATCCAAGAGTGGAAAAAGGCAAGAGTGGTAAGCTCATCAGAGGGTAAAAGCCACGTATTGAGTGAAACACGAGTGTCCTATTCTGAGTGATACACGTGAGAAGAGTGCTGTAAGGTCTTTTCTTTTACAGGTTCATTGATGGCTAACAATGAAGGGAACCCCGATCAACAACTAACTTTCCGCCTCGACACATTTGCCAGCATCCTTACAGGGATTCAACAATGTCTTGATGACATGGATTCTTGAATTAACTCTTTTTTCCCTAGGCGAAAAGCACGGTCACGAGAATCTATTCATAATGATTCTACGGAGTCTAAGGAGGAGACTTCATCCAGATCCCGGCATCATAGACAACTGGTAGATGTTGATAATAACCTTAATGCTATCAAGATGAGCATCCCATAATTTAAAGGTATGAGTGACCCTGAGGCGTACCTGGAATGGGAACGCAAGGTGGAGCTCCTATTTCAGTGTCATAACTACACTGATGTAAAAAAGGTAAGGCTAGCGGCTGTCAAATTCTCAGATTATGCCCTTGTCTGGTGGGCCGAGCTGGACAAACAGAGGAGGCAAAATGAAAAACCACCAATTCTGTCTTGGGAAAAGATGAAGAAGGTCATGCGACAACGGTTTGTCCCTTCTTACTACTACAGGGAGCTACATCAATGGCTCCAACGGTTATACCAAGGTTCTAAGTCTGTAGATGAGTATCATAAAGAGATGGAGATGCTGCTAATCTAAGCAAACATTGAGGAGGAGTCTGAGGCTACTATGGCATGTTTCTTGAGTGGGCTGAACCGAGACATTGCAAATACTGTAGAACATCTCCCATTTGTGACTATGGAAGACTTGGTGAACCTAGCTATCAAAGTGGAAAGACAGCAAAAGGCGAAAGGGCTGCGTAATTCTACTTCAAGGTGGGATTCAAGAGGTGCTAATTTCAGGGAGAAGACTGGATCCAAACCTACTGAATCAAAGGAGAAGCCCACAGAGCAGCCCAGAAAGCCGCACACACCTACTTCCACTTCTAAACCTCATGCACGGCATCGTGATATTACTTGCTTTAAGTGCCGCGGATTAGGCCATTATGCTTCCGAGTGTCCAAATAAAAGGACCATGGTAATTAAAGCAAATTATATTTTCTCAAAATCTGATAACTCAGATGGGTATGAAGACATGCCACATGCAGATGATGCTACAGATAATGAAGATATAGTTGAGTATGCTGTTAGTGGCGAGACCCTTGTTACTGGGCGGATCTTAAATGTATAAGCCAAGGATGATCGTCTAGAACAGCGAGAGAACATCTTTCATACAAAAGTTTTATTGGGAGGTAAGGTTGGACTCATGATCATTGATGCTGGAAGTCATACAAACGTTGCTAGTTCTACTTTGATCACAAAATTGGGGTTGAAATGCACCAAACACCCTAACCCTTACAAACTGGAGTGGTTAAGTGATGTTGGTGAGTTGAAGGTTATGAAGCAAGCCCGCATACAGTTCTCTATTGGAAGATATAGTGACGAGGTACTTTGTGACATGGTTCCCATGCAGGCTTGTCATCTACTCCTAGGCCGTCCATGGCAGTATGATAGGAAGGTGGTCCATAATGGTTTTTCACAAACCGATACTCCTTCACTTATCTTGGAAAGAAGATTACCCTTGCACCTTTGACACCTAAAGAAGTGTACCTGGAGCAACTGAGCATGCACAAATCTACTAAAGAGTCTTTAGGATGTGAGAAAATTGAAAAACAAGAGGGTAAAGAGAGGACTTTGAGAGATGAAACATGTGAGAAAAAGAGTTAGGGTCTGAGTGAAAAAGAGAGTTCTAAAAGAGACACATCTGTGGAGAGTGAGAGCGCTCACAAAATATGTTTTTATGCCAAAGAGATGGATCTGAAGCATGCTAGTTTAGGAAAAAAAGCATTGGTGTTAGTACGATTTAGAGGGTCTTTACTTTCTACCATTGAAACTAACCATAACCTGCCTAGTACTTTTATTTCACTCTTGCAGGAATTTGGCGATGTATTTCTGGATGAGATGCCCTCAGGTTTACCTCCATTACGAGGTATTGAACATCAGATTGACTTTGTCCCCGGATCAAGCATTCCTAACCGGCCAGCTTACCGGACCAATCCTGAGGAGACGAAGGAACTGCAACGGCAAGTCGAGGACCTTTTGGCTAAGGGTTTTGTGAGAGAAAGCATGAGTCCTTGTGCTGTTCCGGTACTATTGGTGCCCAAGAAGGATAGCTCATGGAGGATGTGTGTTGACTGCAGAGCTGTAAATAACTAGACTTGATGATATGCTTGATGAATTGCATGGTTCTGTTATTTTTACTAAAATAGATTTAAGGAGTGGTTATCATCAAATACGAATGAAACTTGGTGATGAATGGAAAACAGCTTTCAAAACTAAATATGGTTTGTATGAGTGGTTAGTTATGCCATTTGGTTTTGACTAATGCACCTAGTACATTCATGAGACTAATGAATCATGTTTTGCGAGAGTTTTTAGGTAAATTTGTGGTTGTTTATTTTTATGATATCCTTATCTACAGTAAATGTCTTGATGATCATATTTTGCATGTTCAATCTATTTTAGAGGTACTTAGAAAGGAAAACTTGTATGCTAATCTCCAAAAGTGCTCATTTTTTCTGAGTAAAGTCGTATTCCTAGGTTTTGTGATAAGTTCTACAGGAATTGAGGTAGATGACGAGAAGGTGAAGGCTATTAGAGAATGGCCCACACCTCAGAGTGTCTCTGATGTTAGAAGTTTTCATGGTCTTGCGGATTTTTATCGGAGGTTTGTTAAAGATTTTTCTACTATTGTTGCACCTTTAACTGAAATCATCAAGAAACATGTCAACTTTAAATGGGATCAAGAACAAGAACTTTCCTTTAACACCTTAAAAGAATTATTGTGTTCTGCCGCCATTCTTATTTTACCAGATTTTTCTAAAACTTTTGAAATCGAATGTGATGCTTTCGGAATTGATATAGGTGCTGTTTTGATGCAGGAAAAGTGAGCAATCACCTATTTCAGTGAGAAGTTGAATAGGGACCGCCTCAACTACTCCACTTATGATAAAGAGCTTTATGCCTTGGTGCGAGCTTTGGAAGTGTGGCAGCATTATTTGCTACCAAAGGAATTTGTGGTACATATTGACCATGAATCCCTCAAACACTTGAAGGGCCAAGGGAAGCTGAACAAGAGACATGCAAAATGGATAGAATTCCTTGAATCCTTTCCATATGTAGTCACCTATAAGCAAGGTAAAGAGAATGTGGTTGCTGATGCATTATCTAGAAGGTATTCCTTAATCACTACCCTTACTTCTAAACTGTTAGGTTTTGAGTGTATGAAGAAATTGTATGCAACTAATTCTGCTTTTGCCTCTATCTATGCTGCATGTGAACATGGTGCATATAACAAATTCTATAAGCATGATGGCTTTCTTTTTTGGGGTAATAGGATTTGTGTACCTACTTATTCTATTAGGGAGTTACTTGTTCTAGAATCACATTGTGCGGGTTTGATGGGTCATTTTGGTGTGCATAAGACTTTGGATGTTTTATCTGAGCATTTTTACTGGCCCCACATGCGTAAAGATGTTGAGAAATTTTGTGCTAAATACATTGCATGTAAACAAGCTAAATCTAAATCTTTACCACATGGTTTGTATACTCCTTTACCTGTTCCTGTGCATCCATGGGTTGATATTTCTATGGATTTTGTTCTTGGTTTGCCTAAAACTAGGAGAGGTCGAGATAGCATTTTTGTTGTAGTAGATATATTTAGTAAAATGGCTCATTTCATTGCTTGCCATAAAACTGATGATGCCACATATATTGCTGACCTATTCTTTCGAGAAGTTGTGTGCTTACATGGTGTTCCCCAAACTATTGTTTCTGATCGTGATGTCAAATTTTTAAGTCACTTTTGGAAAGTTTTGTAGAGTAAGCTGGGAACAAAATTGTTACACTCAACTACTTGTCACCCTCAAACTGATGGTCAAACTGAAGTCGTAAATAGGACATTGGAAACCTTATTGCGTGCTGTTGTTGGTAAGAATTTGAAAACCTGGGAAGATTGTTTACCTTTTATTGAGTTTGCTTATAACAGGACAATCCATTCTTCTACTGGTTTTTCACCCTTTGAACTTGTCTATGGTTTTAATCCTCTCACTGTCTTGGATTTAATTTCTTTACCTTTGAGTGATCTTATTAGTTTAGATGGAGCTAGCAAGGCTGAGAAAGTTAAAGCAATACATGCAAAGGCTCATGACCTAATTGAGAGGAAGAACAAAACCACGACTGAAAGGGTTAACAAAAACCAAAAGCATATAGTCTTCAAACCAGGAGATTGGGTTTGGGTACATTTGAGGAAGGCGAGATTTCCTGCTCAGAGGAAGACTAAACTTGATGCTAGAGGGGATGGCCCATTCCAAGTGCTTGAGAAGATCAATGACAATGCCTACAAGATTGACCTACCAGGTGAGTATAATGTCTCTGCTACTTTCAATATTTCTGATCTCTCTCCTTTTGATATGAACACAGATTCGAGGACGAATCTTTTTGAGGAAGGAGGGAATGATACATGCTCGGAAAGACAACAAGGGCATTCTAAGACAAAAGGGCAGAATGGGAATGTCACACTTCTAGAGGGCCCCATCACTAGAGCACGTGCAAAGAAGCTCAAGGAGAGTTTTGAGAACCTGACAGCGCTTGTGCATATGGAGTTACATCAAGTTCTAACCAAGGAAGAATGAGCGAGGCCCATTGGGCTAAGTCAGGACAGCAAGAAGCCCAATAATGCTTTTCGAATTTAGTGGGAGGCATAATTTATCTTTAAATTTCGAAATTCTAGACTTTTGTTTTAGTTTGTTATGTGGTCAAAAGTTTGTTAGAAGACTTATTTTAAATCTGCTATGCTTAGTAGTATTTTTAGGGATTTTAAATTTAAATCAAATCTGATCTAATCTAACAAGATCAAATCTGATTTAAATTAATTATCATATCTTTAGGATTTTAAAATTTAAATCAAATATGATCTAATCCAATAAGATCAAATCTGATTTAAATTAGTTATCTTATCTTTTAGTTAATTGTTAGGTGCCTATTTAAACACCTTTGGTGAGATAATTTATATAACTTTGATGAATAAATTTCAGTTGCTTTTAAGCACTTTTTATTGTGTGAGAAATGAGGTGAGTGATTTGCTTCACTTGTTGCATGAGGAAGATTGGAGGATCCAATACTAAGGTGATCTGCGTGGTGGTTTCTTTCAGTTTTCGCCCCTCTGATCTAGGTTGTCAAGGACAAGTTCTTTGATGGTCTAGTAGGGAATACTTTCTGGTGACCTAGGTTGCTAAGAACAGGTATCTTAGAGGTCTAGTATGAAAATCCCCCTTATCTATCCTGTTGTTTTTCCTTTATCTGTTTTTCCTTCCATATCAAGGGCTCAAGCAGAAGGCTCAATTACAGAGGGATACTTATCTGAGGAGATTCTAACCTTTTGTTCTAGATATCTGGATGACATTGAGACTAGGATGAATCGGCCGGTGCGAGTTGACGATCAACCTAGTGGAGTGATCCTTGATGCATGTGAAACAATGTTCCCAAAACTTAGAAAGGCAATAGGGGTTGCAACTCATTTTAAGCTAAGCCAGATGGAACAACATCAAGCACATCGTCACGTGCTAGTCAACTGCGAGGCTATTTCTGAATTTATTGAGTAAGTGATCTTATGTTAAATTTCAACTCTCAAAGATAAATTTGTTAAGCCTTTCACTATTAATGAATAATGTTGTGCTATTTCAAATGGTTCATTTAGACAAAAAACAAAGAGAATGCTACGAGGTCAAACAAGGTCGCAATCAAAAATAGACAGCATTGTGCACAAGGAATTTGTTCAGTGGTTCAAGCAAGAGGTTAGCATAGAGTAAGTATTATGCCATGGTCAAATGATAGCATGAAACATACTATAATACTTTAATTTTGATGCATGTAGGAATGGTTGTTATATGGTAGCAGGTTCCGATGGAGAGCACTGAGTATTCAAATGAGATTAAATGCCTTGCATGTGGACCCAGACTGCAAGCAAGACGTTATGGGGTATACAATGTCAACGGGTAAAAGTTTAGAACTATGGTAAAAGATGAAAGGATGAAAACCCGAAATAGTGGAGTATATGTCTCGTCTAATACACGAAGTTATGCAAGCATGCGTGACCAAAAAGTGGCTATTGATAGTGTTACATATTATGGCAAAATTGTAAACATAATTGAATTGAATTACAGCTGTCGGTTCTCAGTTGTGCTGTTCAAGTGTATTTGGGCAGATACGACTACTACTAGAGAAATCAAACAAGATCATTTGGGTCTTACTAGTATTAACTTCTCTCGTTCAATACACACTGGTGATCGAGAAGACGATGAACCGTACATATTGGCATCAGAGGCTCATTTTGTATACTATGTTGGATGATGAAGTAGATAAAGAATGGAGCGTAGTTGTTCATGTGAAGCCACGAGACTTGTATGACATGGGAGAAGAGAATGAAAAAGCTGAAGTTGGTTTCTCAACACAATCAGGGTTAAACATGTCAACGACAGAGGACATTGGAGAGTTACAGTTGACAAGGGATGATGATACAGAAGACCAAAATATTGATGATGTTGCAAAATGAAACATGAGATTGTACAACGTAATTTTTAAAGAATATTTGTGTTTTTAATAAGTTATAAATTAGTTTCTGTATATAGTTGGCTGGTTACATCACGATTTGCATTTTCGTATTTCAATGAACGCTTTACTAGATTAACAGCTTTAGTAAATTAAAGCCTTTTCCCATTTCTTCCATTTTTTTTGTTTATCTATATTTATTCCAGAATGAGGTATCTATATTGTTTGATGCTGTTGTTCTTAATGTCAGTTTTATTTAAAGATAATATATCTAATAATCATTAACTAATCTCAATGTTGTTATGACTAATAAATATTAGTTATTTTAAAATGATGGAATAACAAGGCAAGTGGAAATGAATGACTTTTCATCATGCTGTGCAAGCTCGACATTTACTATAGAAATGGCTATAGCCTCGCCATTCTCTTCATTAAAACATGCAATTGCTGTTGCTAGAGACATATGATTTCATAAAGTGAATATTAGGTGTTGGTTAGAGGCTATATCAAGACGCTCTTATTTCAAGAAATACTTAAAAACGACAAACAATTATACCATGTAGGTTCGTTCCTTAGGTATACAGTTATTGATTAATTGAATATTGTATATGTTAAGTTTATATACGAGAACCAAATGTATTAGAATAATATTTGTTATGTTAACATTTAAACGTGTAGGAACTTCATAAATGGGGATCAATGTACGAAAAGAGGTTTGGGTATAATATTGGAATAATATTTTTGTGACATGTGCATCTGGAAAGAGTTCTTCTGAAATACTTGCTGAATTGAAGGTAAAAGAATAGATTCCTAATATAAAAATCTCATTGTAAATAAGTAGTGTATTTTACAAAAAAATAATATAAACTATATTTGGTATTATGTAGACACGCTTCAGAATCAACCATGTTGTTGAGTTGGATATTGCATCAAAGGAGGAAATAAAGTATATAAAATTACACATTACAGATCTTCTATCTAAGAGATATGCCTAGAGTACTAATAAGGGAGATGGCAACTATTGTTTATTTTTTATTTGTTTTAAAAGTTTCTAACGATATTAATATACCATGTTTTTACTAAATTAATTTCTGACGAATGTCCTTCTTGTTGTATGATGTTCATATTTTCAGTGTTACCTGAATATTCAAGCGAAGTAGTTAATGACAGTCTAGATGGGATAGAGACTGATTCAGAAGAAAATTTAGATGAAATTTTCTCTGTTGAAATTGACATCTCCATGCAGTCTAATCTCAAAAAGGTTTCGGAAGAAGACAAAGAAACTTTGGATAACCAGCAAATACAAGATCGTGTACATGTTGCAAGTAAGGGCTTCAATTTGAACAAAATGCCATGGTATGGAGATGAGATATCGAATCCTGTAACACGTGAAAGTCATAAATTCTTGACAGAGTATTTTTACCTAGGTCAATATGATGCTGAAGAGAAATTTTTACCTTGTATTTTAAGAATTAGGTCGCGTCCACTTAGTTTAATGGTTTTGGTTGCAGTATTACATATGTAACTACTTTTGGAATTTCAAGATTCGGGTTGAATAAAGAATATTTTTAAAAAAAGCACTAGTTTAATTTATGATTGATTAAAGCTAGCATTAACTGATACATTTCTAACATATTTCTTTTCCATTTATTCTTGAATGCAACCTTATAATATCTTATAGTAAATGAGAAAATCTAATTTGTAAATTTGTTCACATGAGTGAAATAAAATTTCTTTTTAAAGTGATTAATCTTTTATATATAAAACAAATCCAGAAATTGGTGTCACGATTTAGGTAACAGTGACTCAAACAAATTGATCAAAATTAACTAATTAGACTATATCAAAAAATCAAATACAGACAAACCCAAATTATTTACCAATAAAAATTTCTAAATTTGCGAAAGACAACATTAATTCAGAACAACATTGATGAAACTAATGAGAAATAAAGTAATTTATATTCTCTTAGTTTTAAAAAATGAGACTACATCCAAATATGAGAGTGAGGAACTAAGCAAATTTGGCGGCAGCTAAAAGTAAGTATTAGTTCAGCAACTATGTGTGCAATGTTATTACATTTAGCAACGGTTGATCCTAACTGCCGCTAGATGTGAAACGGACAGCAACTCCAACAACTAACCGCTGCATTAACCACTGCTATTCTTTATTCAGCAACGAATTTCTACAACCACTGTAAATCGACTGCTGCTATCTGTCAAAATTGTTGTAGTAGTTTAAAAGCTAAAACTCCATGTATACTATCTAAATTTATCAACATCAGATTNTTAAAAAAATTTATTAATGTTGATTAATTAAAAGTTAAATTTTTATATTTTTTATTTAATTAATTAATGCTCGTCATCAAGGAACTTTATTTCAAGAAACAATCTTTTGGAGGAACCTCAACAAAACTGCTCTTAGATTTTCTTACCCCTGGCTTTGTCGAGTTAATACTCAAAATGGCCCCTGAAATTTGACTTCCAACTCAATTTAGCCCCAAAGTTTCAATTGACTCTAATTGTACCCTAAAATTTTGACTCGCGCCTTAAGTTGGCCCTTTCGTCGTTTTTCATCACCGAAAAGTTAACCTGGCAATTTTGGTTGACACATGGCAATAAAGCAGTTAGATGACGTGGCAAAATATTTGAAGGCATCAATTTAGCCCCTAAAAATTTTAAATAAAACCTAGCAGCCCCAATTTTTTCAAATCGCAAGAGTCTCTCGAAGATAACCAAATAACATCAATCAATTGGATCCAAAAAATATTTAACCGTGTATGATAAATGGTTACAAACTAGTCAACAGTTCATCAAATATTAGAAACCAATCACTACCTGTTCTTGATTTTCTGACTGTGAGTAAGTGGGTTGAGTGAGTATAATCTCTGAAGCTTGTGCATCATCAACAGCAAGATGTGGTGCTAATAGAGAATTTCCAATCACCTCACCGAATCTCACATGTATTTTCATAAATCAATACAATTTCTCAAAGATATACAAAAGTTGTTCGGTTGTTCTATACCACATCTCATAAATTTTACCGCATAGATTATTGTATCTATTAGATTTAAAATGATCAAAAGGTAACAAGAACATATTGAATGACATACAGCATGAGTCTACCATAAAAATTACATAGTTTTTCAATGAAAAATCAATTAAAAAAGAACAAATAAACAAATTAACCAGAACTGCGTAGTTAGAATGTCAAATTAAAAGCTAATATTTTGAACAAATAATAGAATCAATTCTCAATTAAAATGGAATATGAAGGAGTAAGATTGCTATTTTAAAATAGAATATGAAGAATCAATGACTGTGTTACAAAAAATTATAGGATTCAATTGATCACAGCCACATGCATACAAAAAAAAAATTAAACCCTAGCATACAAGAACTCTACCATCATCAACAACCGTAATCAACCAAAGTCCCCCAAAATTTCACTGATGAAATAGAGCAAAAAAAATGAAGAACAGACCTCATACAATATTTTGCAGAAAACAGAGCATTGATGCTGAGAGCAACGATTTTGTTACTAACCTGTTTTTGAAGAGATGGTGATTTCCAAGCAATTAGTCTTCACAATGGGGGGACAAAACAAGTAAGAAAAGCTTTAAACTTTAGTTACAGCGACACCCATGGTTCTTCTCTGAAGGTACGTATACAAGGGAAGGAGGAGGAAGAAGGAGGGTCAGTTGGAGATTTCATTTTCAAGTGGTTAACGTTTGGGTTTTGGTATTAACTCCTTTCTCATGTCAAAAGACGTCGTTTCTAAACAATTTGGGTGCCAAGAGTTAAACGAAGTCATTTTGATAGTGTCATGTGTCAACTAAATTTGTCAAGTCAGCTCTCCGGTGAAGGAAAACGACGAAAGGGCCAAATTGAGACGCAGATCAAAATTTCAAGATACAATTAGAATCAATTAAAACCTTAAGGACTAAATTGAATCGGGAGTCAAATTTCAGGAATTATTTTGAATATCAACTCGGCTTTGTCCTCACTGATACATGAGCTGGTTTCTTGTGGCATCTTCTTCCTCTGTCAATTAATAATATTATTGAGAAAATAGAACCCATGAAGCACAGTTGTCTGCACACCAACTGACACAAAATTTTTATGGGTCTCGGCGTTTGGCTAATATTAGGACAAATGATAAGTTTATTATTAATAAAAAATTTTAAAATATTTTTATTTAATAAATATATTAATTTTTTATATTTTTAATAAAATAATTTTAATTTTATAAATTTAACCTACATTTTAAAATTATAAAATAGATAAACTCAATTATTATTAATCAAATTAAAGGGAATTATAGGGTATAGATCAAAATTTGAAGATGTGCTTACGTGGCAAAACTCAAACCACACATTTTAAAGCCACACTTTTTACTTAAAACCGTAACTCTTTACAAAGAAAAGCGTCACCTTATGGAAAAAAGTAAATTAGAAGATTTAAGAGAAGAAATAATTAAGTTATCAAAATTAATAAATCAAAAATTAATGATTTTAACTAATGTTAATTGTAATGACACTGAATTCCTAATATCAATACAAAATGATTTTTTCTCAAAATCTTTATTTTACTATAAGTTTTATTGAAGGACTTCAAAAACCTGAAAAAACTTATTTTTCACACGGAATTTCTAAAAAATGTTACCATGGAAATGATTCTCCACATCTTTATCATACTTTTAACCCGCAATTAAATTCTATAGTAGATATGCTTGAAGAAATATTAGTATCCATAAAATTTCAAAGAAATAAGGAAAAAGAGAATCCTAAAGAAGAAAAATTTCAAAATATAATCAACATAACAGACTTAAAAGTAAAACCACCATTAAAATTATGAATATTGAAGAAAAATTAGAAGAAGTTACAATACTTTTTAAACAATTAAAAATGGCTCAAGAAAATAATATTATGGAACATGGATTTCAAATAGAAGAAGAATTAGTAAATTCTCAAAATATAGAAAACGAAGAACACATCCTAGATTATTCAAGTGACGAAGAACCAGCAATTCCAATACAAGTAAAAAATGAAGCTGGAACATCTAAGGATAATCAATCTCAATTTAAATGGGAAACAGGTTTCGATAATTATGCTTTTAAAAAAGGATTTATAAATAAAGATTCAAAATATACAAAAATACCGTCAAAATACGTTCCTAAAATCCAGGAAATGGAAGGAGAAAGAATGCTTGACTTAGACTGTAAAAAGAATGAAAAAGAAATTTTCGAAAATTAGTTGAATTCCTTTTTATTAGAAGCTTTTACTAATCCAAAACTTAGTGAATTGTCTGGAAGAGATATTTGGAATTACATAGGATTTCATACTAAAGAAACTATAAGAGATTATATGACATCAATAGAAAACCAAATAATAGAAGAATTAACAACAAAAACAATAGCTTATGATAAGATATTATATATAATGATGATTCTATACAAAGAATTTTTTGGAAAAAATATTATAGATCATAGACAAGAAGTCTATAATAAAGAATATCAAGAAGCAAAAAACCATTTAGCTAATATTCAGATATATGATTTATATAATGTGAAGTCTTATATATGTGAATATAGAATACATTATTACAAATTAAAAGAAGAAGATAAAAATCATTATCTTAGTATGTATATAACAAAACTTCCATATCTTGCTAATGAATTTATAATGGGAAGATTTATAAGAGAAATAAATAGAGGGACAATTGAAAATAATTTTGGTGGAGCAACTTCTGCAATAAGAGAGGAAATAAAAGAACGTTGTATGCAAGAAGCAACTCAAAAAAGATTTGCAAATATAATTAGAATTTGCTGTCAGGATAATGAAGAGATACCTCAAAAATATGGGCTTAATAAAAATTTTCAAAGAAAAAAAAATACCAATTTAGAAAAAGAAAATACTATCCAAACTGGAGAAAAAAGAGGTATTTTAGGAAAAGAAACAACAATAAAAACAAAAGACAAAAAAGTGACTATTGCCCGAATAAAAAAGAAAACTGTAAGTGTTGGTATTGTCAAGAAGAAGGACACTATGCAAATGAATGTCCGAAAAAGAAGGATAAAAAGGATCTTACTAAACAAATAGAAATTGCTAAGTCTTGTTTCATGG
>NC_029773.3:76783675-76783948 GCF_000817695.3 Arachis duranensis | reverse complement strand
AGTTCATTGTTCCATCTATATATATGTTAGATTCTGGAATGAATTTTATCATAGGAAATAACTTTTTAAAGCTATATCATCCATTCATTCAAGAATTAACATATATAGTTTTAAAGGCTCCACACGATTCTTCAATAAATCAAAAATCAAAACGTATAAAGATACCAACTACTACTATAGATAAGATTTTAAAATTTAAAATATTTTCTATATTAGAAACATGTTATTTAAATTTATACTTTCAGATAAATATTCCAAAAAATAATCTTGAAA
>NC_029773.3:76744927-76783130 GCF_000817695.3 Arachis duranensis | reverse complement strand
TTAATAGTAGAAACAGATGCTTCAGACATAACCTGGTCAGGATGTCTAAAAGTTAAGAAAGCTATAAAAAGTTTGGAACAAGAAAAAGAATCACTAGATTCTAAATATTTCCTAAAGGAATTACTTTGCAGATATATTTCAGGGACTTTTACTCTAACAGAACAGAGATATACTACTCATGAAAAGGAAACTCTAGCAGCAATTAAATCTCTTAAGAAATGGAAAATTGATTTACTACCCAGAGAATTTACATTAAGGACAGATTCAAGTTACCTAACAGGTTTCATACGATATAATTTAAAAGTTGATTATAATCACGGACGATTGGTAAGATGGCAATTATTTTTGTTACAATATCCAATAAAAATTGAATATATTAAGGGTGACAAAAATGTTATTGCATATACATTAACAAGAGAATAGAGTTCGTCTACAACGCATTAGATCAAGAAATTCAAAAATATGAACGAGAACTCGAAAAATGTAAGCATTGTCAGCAAATAAGGACACAGATCCAATCCCTCAAGAAGGCCGTCGAAGCAATGAAATCAACACAACAACCAAAACCATCAGAGTTCAGCTAGCTAAGCGTGGTGGAGGACAAATCAGGTGAAGAAAAATTTCAGAAAACAATTGCTAAAATTATCAAAAAATCCACCCAAGAAAAAAATATTATGAAATTTATAATGGCCCCATGAAAGGAGTATATGATGCCTGGGAAAAAGCAGCACCATTTACACATCAATCAAGGATAATTCATAAATGAGGGTTTTTAACACTGGAAGAAGCAAAGGAATCCTTCAGGGAATATGAAGCTCTTCATCCAGAGCAAACCCTAAAAAGAGCGGATAAAGCTCCAATTCAAACCCAGAGAACAGGGATAATAAGAAACATTCCTACAAGGGCTGAAATCAAGGAAAAGAAAAGGGTCTGTAGATCAAATCTCAGAGAAACCCTTAACATAGTCCTGAATTGGACTGAAGAAAAAAGGGCAATCTTGGGATATTATCCTATTGCCAAAGAACAGCTAACAAAGCTGGTTATATTTCCAGATGCTTCCCCATCTGACACCTATAAGTTTTTCCAGTATGGATTAATTGATACAATTTTAATTTTTAATGATTTGAAAATTATTAGTGAGTTTCCTGCAGGATTTGTTGATGCAGTAAAGAGATTTAAAAATATGATTGACAACGTAAATCCAAGGGATATATCCCTAAAATTTACAAACAGTCAACCTATTTTTAATGAAGAAGAAGAATGCTTGGTTCCAGCACACCAAGTAATATTCATGTCCGTCTTCCCAGGAAATTTTCAACCAATTGATCAGATTCAAGATTTAACAATTTACAGCCATGAAGGAAGGCTAGCCAGTACATTAGCAAGGGTTTTTGAAAGAACTCAAAAAATAACAAAGGAATCTCACACAAGGATTAATTATAAAAGTAGAAATACTCTGCTTGTGTCCAGTAAAAGGAATGAAATTGAAGAAAGAGAAATGAGACTCTTAGTGGAATTTGAATCAGCATTCTACAACTTATCTAGACTCTTAGAAAAGCTCCCCAAAGGGATAAAGAGGAATCTCTGCTATTTGATAAAAGACAGAAAAGACCACAAGTGCCAGCTATGTGTCTCAGAGTTATCTGAAGAAAGTAATAATGAAACGAAATCAACCCACATGATAAAGGAAGAAGACAACGCATCTGAAGGTCACATGATGAAAGAGGAGGACAGCACATCTGAAGCATCTCTCAACATTATTGCATAGTGACATAAGCACTTAGGTCATAAAGCACCAACAATGTAGTTGGTGCAAGATAGCAAACAGTGACATAAGCAATGACGTCATAAGAAGGGTAAGGATGGGAATTATCTATCAAACCTAACTATTATAAATAGGTTGCTTAGGCAATTGTAGAATCATCAGACAATAGAAAGCAGAAGGCTACGAGTACTCATATGCTAGGAGAGCAAGGAGGAAGCTGCCAAGGCGATTCTATAGTCTGAGGAAGAATTCCCTTAGGAAAAACCAATTCTAAACTCCCCTCTGGAGTTAGTATCTACAATCTCCCCTCTAGAGATAAAAACATCTTATGTAAAATATTCTAAATAAAGGAAGTTTTTCTCCAGAAAGGTACGCCTTTATCCTAATCTCTTAGTTATGAATTATTTAGAAAGTTTAGAATTAACGGAAGAATCTGATTATTATAGATTATCTGCTTTATTAGATAATGAAAAATAGGCTGTTCTAAAAACAGAATTAAATCTCAAATCAAATAAAAATTTTAATAAACAAAATCTTTTAAAAGAAGTTTTTAATAGAAAAAATATAATATACTATGAAAAAATTCAACTTGAAGCCCTTATAAAGATAAAATCCGCCAATGGAGAACTTGAAATAGCTTTGATAAGTGATGAAGAATTGAGTAAACAAATTGAGAAAATTAAGGATCAACAAAAAAGATCTAAAATTGGATAGATTCATATTAGTACTATACAAGTCTTAATCAAATCTACATATATGAAAGGAATTAATTCACCAATAAGCCTAGCAATCTGTGACAAAAGAATTACTGATGACCCAATAGATCAAATAATTGGAATTTTTCATGAAAACTTGGCAAACGTAAATGTTAAATGCCCATCTTGGATATGCTATACCTATATCAACTGAAAACCTTGGAAGATCTATAAGTTTGGCTTATAAATTTCACAGAAAAAATCTAATGGAACAAGACGATGAACCATTTTCAATTACATATGCAATAAATTATGCTTTAACAAATTGCCATCATAGTATAATATTTAAAAACAGAGAAAGAATTTATGTTGATGAATTATTTCAAAAAATTGTAAAAACAGAAATACCAAAATATAAAGCTATTGAAAATCCAGTTCTATTATTAAAAGAACCATCAGGAAAATTAGTTTCATCGAATTTTCAAATAAGAGATTAAAAAGTAAAATAAAGGAGTATAAAAAGGAATTAAATAACCGTCAGATCGAAATTGATGACCTTATAATAAAAAGGATAGAAATAAGAATAAATATAAACAAGTTGGAGTTAAACTTAAAAAATTTATAAATGCCTGGAAAACCGTATTATTACTTAAAAGAGTTAAAGCTGTTAAAAGAAAAAATGGAGAATGAAGTTGAAAAATTAAAAAGATATTTAGAAACAACAGAAAGTGTAGAAATAAAAGAAGTTTTTGAGGATTTAAGAAAATATATTAAAGAAAAAGACAAACAGATAAAAGATTTTATATACAATAATCCATGCAAAAAAGAATATTATAAATTAAAACAAGATTGAAAAACTATAAAAACCAGAATTATGGTCAATACTTTTGATTATGAATTGGCAAATTATTCGAAAAAATTTTTAAAGTCGTTTTACTTGTAAAAATTGGTATCAGAGCCAAATTAACGATTAAGGGTAATACTTTCTTTTTAAGCAACACTTTTAGTGACACGCTTTTAAATCAAAATCTGTAAATCTGTACAAATATATATCTGTACAGTAGATGAACCCTCAAATTAATCATGTGGTTGGATCCGTTTATCGAGGCATAACCATGACACATTGACACCTGGTATTTCATGATCTTCAATTTTAAGTTTTCTTAATTATTGAATCAAATAAAATAAAATCTTAAACTAGCTAGCTAGGTGATATTGTAGAAGGGATACTTCACGTATAAATAATATTGGATTGTGTATAATTAATTGTATATTTTACATATGTTCTAAAAATATTCATAATTTATCACTTAATTTAATTGATTAACATTTAGAAATGATACAAGAGATAAATACACACTTAAGAGATTAGTATTATTATAAGGCTTATTTTTTTTATATGCAAAGTCGGTATGTTGTGCATAGTTATAAAGAATAAAAGTGTTAGACATGGATATGAGGCAGTTTTTTTTAAAGGTTAAATTATATTGTTGGTCTCTATACTTTCAGTGAAATTACAAATTGGTCTCTATATTTTAAAAGTTTATAATTGAGTCTCTAAAGATAATTAAAATTTACAATTTAGTCCCCGTTGTTCAAAAAGAGTTTGATTTAACAAAATATTCTCAGTACATTCTCTATTTTAAAAGAATATTCTCAACATATTCTGAGAATATTCTGTTAAATCAAAAAATACTTTTTGACCGATGGAGACTAAATTGCAAATTTTAATTCTCTTTAGGGACCTAATTACAAACTTTAAAGTGTAGGGACCAATTTTCAATTTCACTAAAAGTGTAGGAACTGACTGTGTAATGTAACCTTTTTTAAACTATGGGTTGAAGAAATTGGACCATCCAATTTCATTATTAAAAAAATTAGGCCTACAAATTGAATGGTTCAATCTGTGTGGAAGGAAAAATTTTAAATTTTGGTGTATTCAATCAGACCGTCTGATTTTAGTGCAGATTTAATTTTTTGTTATTTCGGGAGAAATAAAATCGGACCGTCTGATTTAATTATTGTATATTTTATTTAAATAAGTCAGTCCGATTTGTTATATATATATATATTGATGAGTTTGAAAAACTCCAAAATTAATTTGATGATGATCAAACATTATTAAAATGATTAATTACAAAATTATTAAGTTGAATTTTAATTCACATTAGTTGATTAATAATTTTGTTGTGTAGATTGTGTATTTGGGCTGAAAATTAAAACAAGCCCACTATGATTTTAATATTCAGCCTTGTGCATAAAGGCTATACAATATTTGGCTGAGTTTTATGTCATATGGGCTAGGAAAACCAAGTTGAAGCCCAAAACCTTTGCCCTTAGATCCAACAAAGTGGTTGGTCCGAATTTGAAAAGAAAAGAAAGGAAAGAGAAGTGGTTTGGTTACCCACTCTCTTTGATGAAATTCAAATGTGATTAAATGGAGTTAATGCTTGCCTTGGTAATTGGAAAGAGAAAGTTTGAAATTGATTTGATTGCTATTATTGCTTCACACGTTACTAAGCAAGGGAAAGTGGGAAATTAATTCATTTTTTATTCCATTCTTCAATTACATTGAAAGTTTTCTCTCTTCTCTCTCATCTCTCTTATTGTTTCGGTCATGCCACAGAGAAGAAGAAGAAGCAAGTTATCAGAAATGAGGTACTGTAGCAATGAAGCTAAAAGCAAGAAAAGGGCTAAGGTGATGATGTCCTTAGCAAAAAGAAAATCAACAGTATGGTGTGGCTGAGATCTTTGTCACTAATGGTAAGATGTGGTGAAGAAATCTTAAGCTCTCCATGCCCAAAAATGGAAGAAATCCATTTTTGTCAGAGAAAGAATATGCTTTGGATATGGTTCGTCTCTACTTTTTGATCATCCATCACAGGAGGTAGCTACTGTAGCTACGTGGAGAAAGAGGCAGAAGATAGAGCAGATGGAGCTGTCAAGCATGCAGGACTCATCAAGGGCCAGGAATCCTTCTTGGGGAGCAAGTCAAGATGGAAGGCCCGGATTGATGAAGCTCTGTGAGAAGGGATGATGAAGAGGTAATTGCATGTTGGATTTTGCATTCAGTTCCCTCTCCTCTCTCTGGTTGAACCGGTTTTGGTATTGAAGAAGAAGAAGCTGGCTCGGTTCAACTGTTTCAACCTTGGAGGCTTCCCCTTCTATAATAAGGGTGAACAGCCAAGACTTGAGACAAGGAGAAAAGAGTGAAAGCACAGAGTTCTCATAGCTACCCAAGCTAACAGAAGTTCTTCTCCTTCAATGTGTTTCATATTGTATTTTTCTGTTTAGTTTTGTCTGTCTTGAGTCTCATGAAAAAAGGCAAACAGTGAGGTTTGTATGAAAAAGTCATAGAGCAGAAAAAGGCAGAGTATACAAAATTAAAAGAAAAAGCCATAGATGTCCTAGAGGTCCTTTGTACATTTGTTTTGTATTTTATTGTTGTGATGGAGATTGGATGTAGGCTACATTGTACTTAGCAGCTGAACCAGGCATTACAACATTTTCAAGTTGAGGTAACATTTAAAAAGTGTTGCCTAAAGGTTGACAAAAAGTTGCTTTTGATCTATGACAACACTTTTGGACCTAAGGCAATGATTTTAGGCGGCGTTGCATATGCAGCTGTTGCCTTAGATCAAGGCAACACTTTTTTGCTTCAAAAGCGTTGCTTTTGAGGGCAACACCTGGTAAGTATTGCCTTTGGTTGAAAAACAACAACACTTTAAAGGTGTGTTTAAGACAACACTTTTGCGGTGTTGTATTTTCTCTCATATTTTGGCCACTACTAAAAAGTAGTGCCTATTTACCATAAAATGCAACCCTTTTATGCGTTGCTTATAAGTTTGAATTTGCAATCCTTTAAAGTGTTGCCTATTAGTTTTAAATATGCAACCTTTAAAAGCATTGGCTTTTCTTTAGGATATGCAACCTATACAAGTGTTGCTTTTTCTTTTAGATATGCAACTATACAATTGTTGTCTAATATTCAAAATATGCAACTAATAGAATGGTTGCCTTTTTGGCAAAAATAAAAATTACTTTTGTAATACAAATACAAAAAACAATAAAATTTTTCATTCATACATGTGTAATTATTTTAATTAATAAATAAGTTTGTGCACAACAGAAAAAATTTATAAAAGACAAAATAACTAATAATAACGTTCTAATTAAAATAGATATTAAAAAGTTCAATTAGTATTTTAAATACATATTTATCAGGTAGCTGCTCCTCTTAGAGCTGCAAACATTAATAATTAATAAGATCAGGGTCATCATTACTATCTCTTAGTTCACACTACCCATGCCAACATGAACACAAGACACATTTTGTCCTATGAGGAGCTAATTGACAATGCAACTATACTCTTGTTGATTCTTGACAGTGTCATCAAGGAATGCTACCTGTTGCAGTTGCAATGGTAAGAGTAGTGATATCATCATGAGAGCAGACATTGACAGCTGAGCTAACCACAAAAGCTAGGTGATCTCTCTAAGACCCCATTGCCTCAGCAGCCTCGACAGACTGCGTGGCCACCAATGAGGCTGCAGAGGCCATAGCCATGTCAATCTTGGCAATCCTCTCATCCTTGCTTGGTGCAGATGAAGCAGCCATTGCAGCCGTGATGGCTGCCACGGCAGAAGCCACTGTAGCCACTGAAATGGTAGCATGTAGCTGAGATTGTGAGTTCTTATTTCTTCTTTCTTTTTCTCCCTTCTGTCTCTCTGGCCATGCTAGTAAGTCAGTGCAAATATCTAGCACAACATCTACAAATTCGAGATTAAAAAGAATTTAGTTAGTATATTACTATTTAAAGGATCATAAGTAGAAAGCCTTAGTTCCAAAGCATATGGTCGAACAATACAAACATATAAGAAAGGAAGGCAAAAGACAACGTATCCACTTATTACCTCAGCTCCTACCACAAGTAACCTGCACATATATCAATGAAGCTTAGTTTTTATTATTGAGAAAGTTATACTGTTACATTAGAAAATTAAATCACTAATGATCTGACGCTTGAGAATCACACCCATTGTCTCTCTGTGAATCAAATTCTACCTTTGCAGCTTAGTCTTGTTCATATTGAGACGATAAAGATGCTTTCATGATCCTGATAACAACAAAACTATCTTTATGCCTAAGATCAGAATTTTAAAACAGTCACACAATCACAAAATATAAAGGGAAAAATAAAAACCTTGGTGCTGGATGGAAACAAACAGTGAACATTGTATTAGTTGTTCTCTCATCAAACCAATCTTTTCTTCTATGAAGTTCATAGTGTCACAAGCACCTTCTTAATTCATGCTTCATCCTCTTCCTTTTGAACACAGACAAAGAACAAACACAATAAACATTCATTCAAATTGTTCAATAAGCACAGCCATCTGAGGACATCACACAGCCAACATAATCAAAAGGTTCGACTCAAATTAAATGAGACCTATAGCATTAAAAACAAGACCTTTCAGAGCATGGTTCTTTGTTTTTTTCTTATGCTTCTATTTCATCCACTTAATACTGTGAATTATGTCAGATATATAGCAGTATATCTACTATAAAAATATTCTTGCAAAAATGGTTGGTTTAACCAAATTGAATAGTAACAGTACATAGTTCTTATTATACAACAAAATGATAATGAGGATAAAAAATAATTCAATAAAGAATCTTTCATATCTTGCTTAGCTTATGCTTTTAAAATATAGAAACATGGAAAAAATGGTAACAATATAGGAAAAGGAGAACTCCTCAATCAACTGATAGTATTATATGTAATACAAATGTGAATTGTAACTTGTTGAAAGCTTCAAAATATTAGAAGCATTTCCTGTGAACGATTGATGGACCTGATTCATCATATTCTGCTTTTGCAATCCACATCTACACTCGAGCAGATAACATATAAAAATTAATTAAACAGATGAAATAAGCTAATTTTTTGTCCATCGAGAAGAGATAAAATGCTCATTCATGTTTAATTTCCTGTCTAAATTTCTTCATTAATTAGAATCATGAAGTTTGATAAGATATATCATAAAGAAAGGCAATCCTACGATGCAATGAGCATGGAGAAAACACCGATAAACTGAAACAACGAGCATGGAGAAGCAGAGTTTATAGATAGGAATTTATCAATGTAAAAAATGAAGAGAAAAAGAATCTCTACCGCACACAACACATCACTAATTGCTTTATTTTCATGAAAGTTCTAAGTATAACAGTTTTGACCACTAACATGAATTCAAGTATACTGAGAGTTGAAGAACTTGTCAAGAAACTCTCTTGCACTTTGCTGAATCTATCAACCTCTTCCTCCTTCCTGAAGAAGTAAGTTCAATTAAGCAGAGAAAAAGAAAAAGTAAAGGTAATTGGAAGCATTTTGAAAAACCTAGCAGTAAATTGATTGAACCGGAAGCATTCTCAGCCAAGTCCAACACCTACAATAACTATGAATCTAATTTTAAGTTCCCTAAATTGAGTTTCCACCAACAATAATTAAATTCCAAGCCCTAAAATTGACATCATTTAGTGATTAAAGCATAGGCCAGCGAATACACAATAAAAATAAAACATTATAGTGATTTAATAGGATCATAATTAATTAAATAGTAAAGCAAAACAATGGATGAAAATCAGAAGCTAAGCTAAGCTACATTGACTCACTCACCTAAAAATCGAAACGAAAGAGATTCCGCTTCGTTGCAAAATCAAGATTCTCCGTCGGATCACGATCTGGACTATATAATCAACACTCGAAAAATAATTTGATAAGCGCGTAATAGACTCAGGTTTTCAGAATCAAAATTGGAAGAGATTGGAAGAAGGAGGGAAAGTGAAAAATGGAAAGAGAAGGAGTACGTAATTGAATGTTGTTGGGAGTAATGGGAATGGGGTCGGAAGAAGTGAAAGAGAAGGTTGAAGTGTTCTTCGACAGGCTGTGTGGTGTGTTCAGTGCTGAGGGTGTGTGTCACAATTAAATGCCATTACGAAAATATCGGGCAATAGTTTTGTGTTTTGTCCCTCTCTTATTTCTGCGGCAACAAAACATTTCTCTCGATTACCACTTATCAGTTACCACTGTAAAATTACACCATCATTGGAAAACTATAATTAATCATGGGCTAAAACCTATAGATATTGCAGGTTTTAACTCTAATAATTTAGACCAATTCTAAATATGCATAGGAAAATAAGTGAATAAATTAGATGAAGAAAAAGCATGAAAGTAAAACCTGCTTTTTATAAAACCCCCAAAAGAAATACTGATCTGAACCCTTGTATAGAAAGGAAAAGAATTAGTAGATATAACTACCATGTAAGAATAATTCTCCTGCCTCTTCAGCTATTCAACAAAGCAATAATTTAAAATGTCAAAACAAATAAATACATACATAAGCAAGATTTTAGCTATATGCTTATTCATATTTTACAAGTGTGATGCACACAGTGTAGTTAGCAGCCAAGGGTGCAGTGGCGCCTCAGGAATGTTAAGGGATTTTGAGTGTGATAGTACACCAATTCTAAGAATGGATTTTCATAATTTTCTTATCAACATGGTTTTTCTAGATATCTTTGATTAATTTTATGATTATACTAAGCTTCTTCACATTTTCTTCTACATTAGATAGTATTTTCTAACAGATTATGATTAATTTCAGCATATGAATGAAACTTTTTCATTGTTACTTAGTCATGTCAAGGTAAACTATGCATGTAATTAATCAAATCGCACAAAGAAGCCTAGTAAATCACACATATATACCTATTTAATTTGTCCTATTTTTATTTTATAGTAAAATTTTAAAAGTCATTATTTATTGTAAGAGAGATTTATATATAACTGGTAATAATTGGTGGATGTGTGATGCAAGATATAAATATAAGATGAGGATTTTGTAATCTAGCCATGAAGTTTGATTACTTCACCTGGTTGTAAGCAACTGCTATAGAAACAGCACCTCGCATGAGACCAGACCACCAGATTGTGACCTGTGAAACAAGATCATAGGAGACAGGAGTCATGTACCAAGGAAGGCTCTGAAAAGAAATTGAAACAGGGAAAGAAAACACATACTTGTTGCTTCAAGTCAATTTTCACATGTGGGAATTTCTGGAGCAAATTGGATAAGAATGAGAGAGGGAAAACAAATGCTGCTCTTTTAACTAGGATAAGTCCTAGAAGCACTGAACTGATCCCAACTAATTTTCCAGGACTAATGAATCAAGAGACCAAAAATGTTAATTAAAATTTTCACGTTTTACAAAGTTTATTAATCTAGAAATGTTAGTATTACCTTTGACTTATGAATCACCACTTCTCTATGTCCAGTGCATCCATCCCACATAAAGGAATATAAATATCTCAGCAATGAATGACAATGTTGCAAAAACATGCCTGCAATAGGTTAATTCAGATCAGTAATCTCATAATAAATCAAACATGTTGAAATTTTTGACGTACTTGGTTGTGACTCTTGAAATAAAATTATTAGTATTGGAATTAATTGCATCAGTAATGAATAGACATGGAAAAATACCTCCATTAAAATTAAAAGAAGATTCTCACCTCAGCAAGCATGTATGAAAGGTAAGCCATCAGTATCATAAGAGCAACCCTAACCTGAGACATGATTAGACAATAAACACATTCCTCAATTTCCCCAATCTAAGAATAGAATTAGCTACCTAAGGTTATAGAGGAAAAAAAACCCTAACCTGAGACATGATTGCAGCGAGTAGTGAGGATTACAGCAGAGACGGCTCAGGCAGAGCAGCGAGGACGTGAGACATTGACGAGCTGACGATGACCATCAAGCAGCGATGATGACCAGAGATGACTCAAGCTGCGCAAGGCAGAGAAAAGGGATTACAGCAGCGGCGGATCCGGCAGCGCAAGGTAGAATCGGTAACAGCAGCGCAAGGCAAAGATAGCTCTAGAGGTGCAAGAAGCGGTAGTGGCGACTTCTCTCTCCATTGTCGCCTTCTCCATCTTTCTCTTCTTCCTCCTTCGATGGTGGATCTCCCTTTCTCTTGTTCTCTTCGTCATTCTCCATGTCCCTCTCCATCGCCGTGCTCACTTTTTTCAGCACAATGTAGAACCCTAGACGTAGCCCCTTTCCTTGCTCGTTCTCATTTGAGAAATACTTCTATTACTTCCTGTTAAGTTGAATTCATTTTATTTCAAAATCGATGGAAAACTGGAAACTAGGAAGCAAATCTATACCAATTATAAGATTTATTTTTGAGAGATGTATTTAAATTTTTAGGCAACACTTAGGAGGCAAAGTTTAAAATAAATTTAAAGACAACACTTAGAAAATGTAACATATTGACTTTATAATAGTTGTCTTTATATATTTAATAGAGCAACGCTTGTTAAGTGTCTTTTAATTTATCTAAGACATCATTTATAATATGTTGGTTAAAAATATGTTGTAATAGATCTATTTACTAGAAACTAGTATAAAGTGTTGTCTATTTTTATTTTAGGCAACTCTTTTAAAGTGTTGTCTTGAAAATATATTGCAATAGATAAAAAATGTGGTAGTGAGGATACTTCTTGGTATGATTCTCTCTCTCTCTTCTAGTCTATATCAGTTTCTGTTCGATGGCGACAAAATTGAAAAATATCTCTTGGCTAGTTACAAGACAAAAAGAAAAAGTCTCTTGACTAGGCATGAGATAAAAAACAAGAAATATCTCCTCAAAGAATCCTGAAAGGCAGCAAGCGTCACTAAGTGAAAAAGGGGCTAAGATTCAACCCCCCTTCTCTTAGCCACTGATAACCATCAATTGGTATCTGAGCTTGGTCTTAAAGAGATGAAGCTTTGCAGTTTGGAGAAAAGATCCAAATGGCAGAGAACAGTGGCTCAAACTTGTTGTCCTACAATCTGACCTAAGGGCAGTCAAGCAACATACCTCCTCTCTTTAATGGGAAGAACTACACTTATTGGAAGGAAAGAATAAATATTTTTGTTCAAGCGGTAGATTACAGACTCTAGAAGATCATCCTAGAAGGTCCTCAATTATCAACCACTTCAAGTGCTGAAGGAGTAATTTCTCTCAAAGCCAAAGCCAGTTGGACTGAAGAAGATAGAAAAAAGGTGGAGCTCAACGCCAAGGCTATCAACCTACTCAACTGTGCAATCAGCTTCGAGGAATACCGACGGGTATCACGATGTATAACAGCAAAGAAAATCTGGGACAAACTTCAAGTCACTCATAAAAGCACAACCATAGTGAAGAAGACCAGGATAGACATGCTGAACAGAGAGTATGAAATGTTCTCAATGAAGGAAGGAGAATCGATAGATGAACTATTTGAAAGATTCAACATCATCATCATTGGCTTCGATGCTATGGGAATCAAGTATCCTGAATCTGTGCTTGTGAGGAAAATTTTGAGAAGTCTCACAAAAGAGTGAAAAACTAAGGCAATAGTAATATCTGAGAGTAGTGGTCTTGATTCTATGACATATGATGACTTAAGAGGAAATTTACTTGCTTTTGAAAACACATATTTGAAAAAAGACTCAAAAAGAAAAGAAATATCTCTCACATATATTTCTAGCCCTCTGGATGATGAATCCAGTGATGACTTTTCTAAAAATGAATTTGTTTTGTTTGCCAAAAAATTCAGAAAAATGGTGAAACTGAGGAAAGAAGCAAGGGAAGCAGCTCAAGGAAACAAAAGAAAGACTTCAGCAAAGTGATCTGCTACAACTGCAAAGAGATTGGGCATTTCAAATCTGATTGCCCTAAGTTGAAGAAGGAGGAGAAGCCAAAGAAGGGAAAGAAGAAAAGACTGATGACTTCTTGGGAAGACTTGGAAAATGACTCAAAAGAAGATGAAGAATCAGAAACCAAGTCCCAACCATGCCTCATGGAAGATCACGTTCAATATGTAGTATTTTATAACCCTGACACTGAAGATCTTTATCTCATGATAGATCACCTTTTTGAAAAGATTAGATGCTTCCTAAGTGAAAACCAAGATCACAAATCACCATTCTTAAAGCTGAAAATAGTTTTCTCAAAGATAAATTAAGGGAGGCTGAAACTGCTGTTGAACTTGTTGAAGAAAATAAGCAGTTAAAAGCTCAACTTAAAAGCTGTGAATACCACCATTCTGTGACCGCAAATCTAAACTACTTAAAGAAAATGATTGGCTGCATAAAGAGATAAGAAGGTTAAAGAAGACTTAGCCAAGTTTACTCAAAATTTTGAAAATCTAAATCAACTCTTGACTAGTCAAAAACCTCTTTATGATAAAGCTGGTTTGGGTTTTCATAAAGCCTTAAAATCTGTTGAAAAACCTTGTTTTACCAATTTGGCATCCACTTCAAATGATACAAGGTTTCAAAACCCAACAAGCTTTAGCAAAACAGCAACTCCAAGGTTTTGTAGATTGTGCAATTAGAGTGGTCATTTTTCCATTCAATGCCTTTTTATTGAAAGAATGATTGAAAACAAAGTTTGTAAAGTTGTTTGTGATTACAATGGCTTGGGAAAAAGGAGATGGTTTAACGTCAAAGGATCCAAAAATATTTGGATACCTAAGGTCACTTGAGCTTATTTTGTAGGTGTGCCTAGCATCCAAGTGGAAGGACAATTTGTGGTACATGGATAGTGGATGCTTTAGGCATATGACCGAAAAGGTAACCTTCTTCATTAAGCTTGATGAATATGATGGATGGTTTGTCACTTTCGGTGATAATGGCAAAGGAAAGATAATGGCAATAGGCAAAGTTGGTAAAAGCTTTTCTTCTTTCATAAATGATGTTCTACTTGTTGATAGGCTGAAACACAATTTACTAAGCATTAGCCAATTATGTGATCTTGGATATGAAGTCATTTTTAGGAAATTGGATTGTTTAGTTATTTGTGAAAAATCTGGGGATATTTTGTTTGAAGCTAAACAATGTAACAATGTGTATGGATTGACTCTTGAGGATTTAAAAGATCAAAAGGTGACATGTTTTACATCACTTGAATCTGAAAAATGGCTTTGGCATAAGAAATTAGGTCATGCAAGCATGTACCAAATTTCTAAGCTTGTTAAGAAAAACTTGGTAAGAGAAATTCCAAACATTAAATTTGATAAGGATATTACTTGTGATACTTGTCAATTAGGCAAAGAAGTAAAATCCTTTTTTAAACCAAAAGATAAAATTTCTACCAAGAGGCCATTAGAAATGTTGCACATTGATCTTTTTGATCCCACAAGAACTCAAAGTTTAGGAGGTAAACACTATGGTTTGGTGGTGGTAGATGATTACTCTAGATTCGGTTAGGTACTCTTCCTAGCTCATAAGAATGATGCTTTCCATGCTTTTTCAACCCTTTGTAATAGAATTCAAAATGAAAAAGATTTGAAAATTTTCCACTTAAGAAGTGATCATGGAAAAGAATTTGAAACTCAAGATTTTGAGAAATTTTGTAATAATTTTGGAATTGCACATAACTTTTCATACCCTATAACTCCTCAACAAAATGGGGTAGTTGAAAGACGGAATAGAAGCCTTCAAGAGATGACTAGGGCTATGCTTTGTGAAAATAATGTTCCAAAATTTTTGTGGGCTGAAGCTATAAATACAGCTTGTTATATTTTGAATAGGACCATCATTAGGAAGGGTTTAAAGAAAATTCCTTATGAGCTATGGAAAAGAACCCCACCAAATCTTAAGTATTTCCACATTATTGGATGTAAATGTTTTGTACTTAACAATAAAGAGAATCTTGGTAAATTTGATCCAAAATCCTATGATGGAATGTTTGTTGGATACTCTACCACTAGCAAAGCATTTAGAATTTACTTTAAGGAACATAGAAGAATCCATGCATGTGTCCTTTTGTGATACTAATTCAATTCCCAGTGCCCTTTTAGATGATGATACAGGTAGTGAAGCAGACATGAACCATCAACCAAGTCAAGAAAGTCCCAATGCTGTCCCAAGTGAAGAACCTGTCTGTCCAGATTTGTCTCATCAAGATGGAGGAGACATTTCAATTTTTTCTCCTGAACCAATCAGAGATTCCGAAAGAGATCAGTCTGCTGAAGCTCATCAAAGCTCAACCTTACTCCGAAAACCAAGAGAATGGAAGTCCATGAAGGGTTATCCTCATGATTTTAGTGATCCCTCCCAAGGTGTAACAACAAGATCCTCAACCAAGAAGCAAGCTGAACAAAGCAATTTTGCTTTCTTGTCTCAAATGGAGCCTATCAATGTGAAGCAAGCTCTTGAAGACCCCTCTTGGGTCAAAGCCATGGAAGAAGAGCTAGCTCAATTTGACAAGAATGAGGTTTGGACACTAGTACCTAATCCAAATAGTAAGAAGGTAGTAGGTACTAAGTGGGTTTTCAAAAATAAATTTGGAGAGGATGGTAAGGTTGTTTGTAACAAGGCTAGATTAGTGGCCCAAGGTTACGATTAAGAAGAAAGTATTGCTTTTGATGAGTCTTTTGCTCCGGTAGCTAGAATGGAAGCAATTAGGTTGCTTCTTGCCTATGTTGCCCATAAGTGTTTTAGAATGTTCCAAATGGAAGTTAAATGTGCTTTCCTTAATGACTTTATAGATAGAGAAGTGTTTGTGGCACAACCCCCCGGTTTTGAAAATAAAGATTTTTCAAACCATGTTTTCAAACTTTCAAAGGCCCTTTATAGCCTTAGGCAAGCTACAAGAGCTTGGTATGAAAGGTTTAGTGCATTCTTATTAGAAAATCACTTTCAAAGGGGTACCACCGATATTACTTTATTTATTAAAGTATCTAATGATGATATTCTTCTTGTTCAAGTTTATGTGGATGATATAGTATTTGGATCAGCCAATGAATTCTTGTGTGAAAAGTTTGGAAAACTCATTACTAGTGAGTTTGAAATGAGTTTAACGGGAGAACTAACATTCTTTCTTGGTCTCCAAATTAAACAAACTCCTAGTGGCACTTTTATTCACCAAGGAAAATATGTTAAAGAATTAATCAAGAAATTTGGCCTTGAAAATTCCAAACCTATGGGAACACCAATGCATCCAAACACTAAGCTTGAAAAGGATGATGATGGCAAAGATGTGGATGAAACACGATATAGAGGAATGATAGGTTCACTCATGTATCTTACCTCCTCTAGACCGAACATTGTTCAAAGTGTAGGTGTATGTTCAAGGTTTCAATCTCACCCAAAAGAATCCCACCTTTCAGCCGTCAAAAGAATCATTAGATATATTAAGGGAATATGTGATTATGGCTTATGGTATCCTAAATCTGATGACTTTTGTGCAGTAGGTTTTTGTGATGCAGATTATGCGGGAGATCGGGCGGATAGAAGTAGAAGGAGCACATCCGGAATGTGTTGCTTCCTTGGAAGCTCACTAAACATGTGGTCAAGCAAGAAACAAGCCACAATTGCTCTATCCACAGCTAAAGCTGAATACATATCTGTCTCTGCTTGTTGTTCTCAATTAATTTGGTTAAAAACTCAGTTAGAGGATTATAAATTGAAAATCAATAGCATACCTTTGTTTTGTGATAATATGAGTGCCATAAATATCTCTAAAAATCCTATTCTGCACTCTAGAACTAAGCACATTGAAATTAGATATCATTTTATTAGAGAACATGTGCAAAAAGGTACTATTGATATTCAATTTGTGAAATCCAAAGAACAACTTGCTGATATATTCACTAAACCTTTGTGTGAGGATAGATTATGTTCATTAAGGAACAACTTAGGTATGTTGGATTTGAATTCTGTTGATAAATTGTGAATTTTGATAAATATGTTGGTTTTGTCTCGTAGGAAAGCAGGAGACAAATTTGAGGACGTGATGAACAGGCCATGATACATGGGGAGACTGATTCTGATGTTAATAATCATGGGCCCAACCAAATCTTCTTTGACCTTATCCATGACTCTGGCCCGTTTTTGAGTTCCTTATTTTTAATAATACTTTTTGGGAAGTTGTCATATCATATCTTATAGGAAGGAGTTATTGTCAAATCGAAATCTTTTTTCCTACCACATCCCTTGATTCAAGGAACAAATCTCTCATTTTTAATTTAAAAACCTCCCTTGATTGATAACCATGTCATTAATGGTCCATTACTCACTTAATTCTCTCTCCACTCAACATTAAATGCTATTGTAACCTCCCACCTCTCTCCAATCTCTTCGGCCACTCTTTCATCTTCCCTCTCCCCTCTTCACTTTCATATCATGAAAAAGAAAGTAGCACCTAGAAAAAGCAGCCGAACCCCTCATTCCAAAAATCTTTCATTTTCTTCTACTCCTCAAACACACACTCACATTCACATACACTCTACTTCATCTTCATCCCCTTCTTCCTACTCAACAGAAGCCATAAGGCAAAAGGTTATTCATCAAAGGTATTCATCTCGCAGGAAATCTGGAAAAGAAAAAGAACCTGTGATAGAAGAAAAAGAAGAGTCGCAATCCTCTCCACTCAATTCACCACCAAGGAAATTAACTCCACATGCTTCTGGCTGCATTTCTCAGCGTGTAAAAGGCTATGTTCTCCGCAACACTAGAGAACCACCAAACTTGGAATCTCTGGATTTCAAAAACAAGTTCAACAAGGGCCATGCTCATTTTTATCTAGGCAGATTCAACTCTTGTGCTGCATATGAGTTTCAAAATCAGGTTCTGGCTAAACGTCACTTATGTGCCTCTCACATAGTAAATTTGGAGACACTAATTGCAAAAGGCATCAACTTTGCCACTCTATTTGATAATCTGAAGTGGACTCCTTTATTCAACATTCAAAAGACTGTGTATCCATCCCTGGTTCACGAGTTCTGTGCGAACATGAGGTACCTTGATGGAGCAATCCACTCATATGTTAAGAGGGTTCACTTATCTCTAAACAGAGAAACCATCAGTGCTGCATTAGGATATGTTGATGAAGGAGCAACTACCTAAATGACTGGAAAATGGGATTCTCAAGTTGGGATCTCCTATCAGATTGCCCTGAATCAAACTTGTGAAAATTTCTCTGCACTGGATGGAACGATTTTGACGCATAAGGCTCTTGGTCCTGTAAGACCGCTACTTCACAGAATCATCAATCATATTGTGATGCCTCAGAGTGGTTCCTACCAAAGAGTAACTGTTTGTGATGCCTTAGTTCTTTTTGCAATCCTTACTTCTTCTCCTATTTCTTTTGCTTATTTAATGGTGCGTCACATGTGGAAATGTGTTCGCAGTGACAAAAAGGCTAATCTACCTTATGAAATTTTTCTTACATGCATATTTGAACATTTTCATGTTGATTTAACTAATGAGCATGTAAAAAACAAAGTTTCCACCATCAAAGGTGGAGTCTCTGGACTCGTGAAAAGTAACAAAGGAAAACGTTATGTGCCCTCTGTATCATCAGAAAGTGATCTTGAAAGTCATCCTTCTGAGCCTACGAAGTTTGCTGAATCTTTCAAGGATGTTCTAACTAAATTTTCCAACATGTCAAATCTGATGGTACAATCATACAAAGCAGCTCGCAAGCAGGCATATGAAAATGAGAAAGCATGGACTAAATGCAAGGAAAGAGTTAACCTACTGCTTAATAGTTTTGAAAAAGATATGGCTGCTGCAGATGAGGACAATGAATCCTTGGGCTCAGATTTTAATCTCTCTGATGATTGATATGCTATTAGCTGCTCTTTGAACTCTGTTTTTGTTTGTTTGTTTGGCATTTTGTAACTGATAGTTGACTGTACTTGAATACTCTGGACCATTGTGTTTTGGGAAAAATAAATATTCTGCTTTTGGTATGTTATTCTCATTTGTTTTGCAGGTTTCCCCATTATTGACAAAAGGTGGAGGAAAGTTGAGAAAAAATTGAAAAACAGGGGCTGAAATCAATCTGATTAATGATTACCCCTGTGCGTGTGTTCCAATCTTATTTTGCATGTTTTATGATTTATGATCTAATTTCTGGTCTACACTCTGTTTTCTGCATTATCATGATTGGAATTTAGTTATGATCTAATAATTTTTTTGCTCTGATATGTTGAATGAATGCTGGATAATTCTGTCCGTTTGATCAAATGCTTTGACAGCAAAATTCTTTGGAAATTATTTGTTTTGAACACATGCTGAGTTTGGTTGCAATGTACTCTGTACTCGGGCATACTTTATGTTTACTATATGATAACAAATCAGGTTTTGATTATCACTTCACTTCTGCTCATAAATCAAGCTGTTTAATATGATTTAATATTCCATATGTTGAATACATTGTGGCTTTAAGCTTGGTTTAAGAATGTTACAGGTAATGCTTCCTTTAATAAAATGACATATATTAAGGGGGAGCTCTGTAACATATGGAAAGGGGAAGGATTTCAAATCTTCAAAGGGAGTACTCTTAATCCTTACTCTTTTCATTTTAGTTTTTAATAATGTTTGTCATCAAGGGGGAGATTGATGAGTTTGAAAAACTCCAAATTAATTTGATGATGATCAAACATTATTAAAATGATTAATTACAAAATTATTAAGTTGAATTTTAATTCACATTAGTTGATTAACAATTTTGTTGTACAGATTTTGTATTTGGGCTGAAAATTAAAACAAGCCCAGTATGATTTTAATATTCAGCCTTGTGATAAAGGCTATACAATATTTGGCTGAGTTTTATGTCATATGGGCCAGGAAAACCAAGTTGAAGCCCAAAACATTTGCCCTTAGATCCAACAAAGTGGTTGGTCCGAATTTGAAAAGAAAAAAAGGAAAGAGAAGTGGTTTGGTTACCCACTCTCTTTGATGGAATTCAAATGTGATTAAATGGAGTTAATGCTTGCCTTGGTAACTGGAAAGAGAAAGTTTGAAATTGATTTGATTGCTATTATTGCTTCACACGTTACTAAGTAAGTAAGGGGAAGTGGAAATTAATTCATTTTTTATTCCATTCTTCAATTACATTGAAAGTTTTCTCTCTTCTCTCTCTTCTCCCTCTTCTCTCTTATTGTTTTGGTCATGTCACATAGAAGAAGAAGAAGAAGCAAGTTATCAGAAATGAGGCACTGTAGCAGTGAAGCTAAAAGCAAGAAAAGGGCTAAGGTGATAATGTCCTTAGGAAAAAGAAAAGTAACAGTATGGTGTGGCTGAGATCTTTGCCACTAATGATAAGATGTGGTGAAGAAATCTTAAACTCTCCATGTCCAAAAATCGAAGAAATCTATTTCGGTCAGAGAAAGAAGATCCTTTGGGTATGGCTCGTCTCTACTTTCTGATCATCCATCACAGGAGGTAGCTACTGTAGCTACGTGGAGGAAGAGGCAGAAGATAGGGCAGATGGAGCTGTCAAGCATCAAGCACTCATCAAGGGTCAAGAATCCTTCTTGGGGAGCAAGTCAAGATGGAAGGCCTGGATTGATGAAGCTTGGTGAGAAGGGATGACGAAGAGGTAATTGCATGTTGGATTTTGCATTCAGTTCCCTCTCCTCTCTCTCTGGTCGAACTGGTTTTGGTATTGAAGAAGAAGAAGCTGGCTCGGTTCAACCGTTTCAACCTTGGAGGCTTCCCCTTCTATAATAAGGGTGAACAGCCAAGGTTTGAGACAAGGAGAAAAGAGTGAAAGCACAGAGTTCTCATAGCTACCCAAACTAACAGAAGTCCTTTTTCTTTAATGTGTTTCATGTTGTATTTTTTTGTTTAGTTTTGTATGTCTTGAATCTCATGGAAAAAGGCAAACAATGAGCTTTGTATGAAAAAATCATAGAGCAAAAAAAGGCAAAGTATACAAAATTAAAAGAAAAAGCCATAGATGTCCTAGAGGTCCTTTGTACATCTGTGTTGTGTTTCATGATTCTGTGGGAATCTCCTTGTAAGTTGGGTTAGCACTTAGCAGTTGAAAGCTTGGTAGTTGACCAAGTCAAGTTCAGGACTGGGAATAGATTTTGGACTTGTCCCAGATAGGAAGGGTAGTTGCTAGGGAGAATTGGTGTTTGTAATCAAGATGATTATAGTGAAATTCCATCATTGTTGTTATGGAGACTAGATGTAGGCTGCATTGCACTTAGCAGCTGAACCAGGATACTTCTTGGTGTGATTCTCTCTCTCTCTCTCTCTCTCTCTCTCTACGAGACAAAAAACAAGAAATATCTCCTCAAAGAATCCTGAAAGGCAGCAAGCGTCACTAAGGGAAAAAGGGGCTAAGATTCAACCCCTCCTTCTCTTAGCCACTGATAACCATCATATATATATACACGCATAAGTGTGTGTAAGTCGTATACGAATGACCAGATCTTTTCTCCTTCTTCTTCTTTTTCTTTCCTCAGCTTCTCCACCCAGATCTATCTCTATCATTTTGTATGAGGTAAAAAAATTGACAATGAAGTTCTTATTCATGTGAGTGAGAAAAATGGATGATAGAATCCTATTAAAAGTATATTATTTTGGTCAAATTTTGTTACGAACATTTAAAGGGGTAAAATCTATTTGTAAAAATTCATTAGATATTGTTATTCCATTCACAATCTCATTCAAAGAATTAAAAGGTGTGATTTGTGAGAATGTAGATTATGAAAGGTTAAGGAAAATATCATATATTTTATATAGGTATCCTATACCGGTATTTGGTGGATTCGTTCAATTTCAAATCAAATATATAACTGATGAAGCGAGCAGGCAAGAGATGTTTTTAATGTACATTGAAAGTCGTGCTCAGATATCGTTCATTGAGTTGTATATTGAGTTCGAACAATTTAAAGCCGACTGAAATATTGAACGAGAAGATTACAATAGTGATAGTGAGGAAGAGTTTGAAAGCAATTATGAAGTTGTTGGTCCAGACGAAGATGAATATCAAAATAACGGCACTATATATGGAGGCAAATGTGACAGACGTGGCAAATGTACTCGCAAACGAACATTCGTTTGAGGAGCCATCTTTCATGCGAACTTTGGATTTGGAAGCCATGCATGCTTCGGAGTTTCCAGAATATATGAATGCAGGTACGTAATTGCCTATATTTATACGAAGAATTAAAATTTTGTATAATTTATATTGATCGATAAACCAAATAAGTAGCGTTTGTTTTTGGAGACAGGACATAGAGACATGGACACCGTAAAGTTTAAAACGTGTTTAGAGGTAGAGACATGGACACGGAACACATTGTCTCCGGGACACTATTTTATATTTTTTTATCCACTCTTTTACGAAGGACAATGATGGACACGGGATTTAAAAAGATGGACAGGGATTTTTTAATCAAAATTTTCTCTCTTTCTATCCTTAGATATTTTTTATTATTCTACTATTATCTCTTCTTATTTTTCCTAATTTTAGCTTCTTCTCTACATCGGAGTTCTTCTTTCTCTGCGTTCTTTTTTAGATACTCTATTTTTTTGTAGAATTTTTTATTTGACTGAATAATTAATTTATTCTTTTTTATTGTTCATTGTCTTCTTTATGGCATGCTGTATTAATGGAGATTTAATTTACTTTTCTATTTTATGTTACTTTATTTATTCTTAATTTTGTTACTTTAATACTATTTTTATCTTATTGGTTCATAGACCAATTTTTCTTGTAATTTTTTGTACTCCTACGTACTCTTATTTTTTATTAAATTAATTTGTACGATGTAAAAAATTTGGAATTACATGGCTATTTCAGTCATTTTGCATATTATTTTAGTTTTGTCTATATTTATCCAAACATAATACAAGACATTACATCAGTGTCTTGTCCATTAGATCCAAACACAAAATACAAAAAATAATTTTTAGTGTCTCCGTTCTATTGTCTCTGTCTTAATGTCATGTTTTGTCCTGTCTCCAAAAACAAACGCAGCCATAATTACGTGACATGTAAAAATATACTTAATTAGCATTTGTTTATGTGTTTATTTAGTTAAATTTAAGATAATAATCTTTTTAGATAGTTATTGATTTAGTTAAATATTAATTAATATTTATTTATGTGTTTATGTTTTTATTTTGTTAAAATTGAGATAATAACTTGATGTAAATTTTTTTATATTAATATTAACGTAGTGAATATTGATTTTTTATATTAATATTAAAATAAATATTAATATTGTGAACATTCATTCGACATATGAATATTATACCGATTCAAAGACAGTAGGTTATTATATGTCACAGTCGGTAAATTATACAAAAACATAATAAATTATTAGTAAATTAATAATAATTACTAATTTATTACTAAAAGTTAATAATTTTTTAATAATAGTAACTAATTTATTAGACTAATGCTAAATTTATTATAAATTTAACTAATTTAATAACTAGTATGCATGCATAAATACAACTAATTTACTAATTATTTAACTATTATTATTAAAAAATTTTCAAATTTCACTACACAAACCATGTTAATTAAGTATCTAACAATAATCATTAATTATTAAAATACTAAAAAGAATTGACTTTACTAAATCCAATTTACTAAACTCCACAATAATACTCATTTAACTTCAATTCTAAATTTTATTAATAATACTAATAAATCAACTGTTTACATCCAGAATAATAATAATTATTAATAATACTAATAATTTAATTCTAAAATATTAATAATTCAACTGTTTCCTAAATTTTTATTCAATCGTGTTTCTTACGTAATTATTTATTTATTTATTCATAGTTTGCCGGATAATAATTCCTATATCATTAATAATAAATACTAACTTACTATTAATAATAGCTAATAAATAAATTCAATTCTTATTTAACTAATAATATTTTATTTTATTAAAACCTCAACTACAATAATATATTTATGTCAATTAAATATCTAACAATAAGTAAATAATTATTATCGGAGCAAAAATATATTATATTTTACAAAATCTAATTATTAATCATATTTTTCAAAATTATTACAAAAAATTATACAACAATTAATATAACTCTAAAGTTAGTTAATTATAATTCTCAAAATTATTACAAAAAATTCTAAACATATATTTTTTATTAATCTATTATATTAGTCTAATTTAAATATTATCATTGATTAAAATATTCACTAACTAAATCTAAACATATATATTTTTAACTATTATTTAAACATATATTCCTAAATTTCTAAATAAAATGATTCACATTTTTACATTTCTGTTTTTTTGACATTGTAATTTTTTTTTAACTAAAGAAAAAGAAGAAATTAAAGTGGTGAAGAAGAAAAGAGAAAGTAGTGGCCGGGTGGGTAAGGAAGAAAGCGACTTTGGAAGGAGAGAATGGGGTTCAAAAAAAGGGCATGTTTGTATAAGGGGCATCGTTGTGGGGGCACAACGCATGCACAAGATGTGGCTGGGAGGACGCAAATCGGATGGTTCGATTTATGTCTATTAAATTCGACCGTTTGATTACTTAGCCGTAAATCGTACCGTCTGATTTCTTTAATCCTGACACCTCATTCGCATAAAGCACACATGTATTCCATAACACTGTTTTACATCATTGTTTTCTCCATATCAAAATTAAAAAGTGTTATTATAACTATAAAAAAAATATTAAAAGCAATTTTAAGAACATACATGTATATGTATATTTTATTGAATTAAAAAGCTTCTATTTTCACAATGTGTCTTAGACCCTACACCATGTTTTGAAATTTAGGCTGGATTTAATTTTGAGAATAGAAAAAGAAAATATTGAGAATAAAATCTAAAAGATAAAGACATAAAAATTAGTGTTTATGAATTTTATTTAGTGATAAATTAAAATAATTTATAAAAATTTAATTTATTTTTTTATTTAAAAAATTTGAAAAAAATATAATAATAAAAAATATAATTATAACAAATTAACAAAAGTAATAAAAATTAAAAAATAAGTTGTGTCTCTTATTAGTATTTCTGTATTCTTTTTATTATGATAGATACAAAATATACTAATTTAATATTTTTAGACATAATATCTCTGTTCATGTCTCATCAGTCCAAACACAACTTTATGTTGTTTCTGTCTCATTAGTGTCTCATAATATTCATAGATTTTTATATATTTTTTTATTTATCTATCTTGTGTCTTTAAAACACAAATTAAAATTATAAATTAAAAAAATTATTAAAAATATAAAAATTTAAATTTTTAATATGTTTATTTTGTGCTTAACTGAAAATATTATTTAAAATTTTCCACGATAAATTTATCATGTATTCTTACGGCACATATTAGTTAAACCATTTTCTTATTGATTTTTCAGTCAAATTGGACAATTAATCGGTTCGGTTAGATTTTGTATATAAACTTTTATAGTACCATTAATAGAGTAAATGGTCAAATTAGTTCCTAAAAGATTATTTACTCTCCAAATTGGTCTTCGAAAATTTTTTTAATCAAATTCGTCCTTTAAAATTTTAAATTAGCTAGTCATGTTAGTCCTTCTATCACTTTTATTATTATGGTGTCAAAATTTATTGATGTGATACGTTAAATAATATCACAACATACACTTAGTAGTCCTAATTGACTATTAACATAATCAGTTTATAAAATTAGATTAAATCAATTTCAAATTAAGAAATTCCAATACCTCAAATTCTTCTCTCAATTAGATTTTGATTTGATCTAATTTCATAAATATATTATGTTAATAGCCAATTAAAACTTTAGGAGTATGTTGTGGTGTCATTTAATGTGCTATATTAATAAATTTTGATACTATCAACAAAAAAAAATAACAAAAAAACTAACATGACTAATTTAAAATTTTAAAAAATAAATTTAATTAAAAAAATCTTTCAAAAACTAATTTAAAAAAATAAATAATCTTTTAGATACTAATTTGATTATTTATTTTTGTTAAACATGCAGGTGTGACTGCATTAGTATACCAACTTTTCCCTCTAATGGTCCACCTCCCTTTGTCGATGATCACTTTTAATTCGTCCTTACCTGCTCTCCTTTCTCCCCAACTATATGAACTGTTTTAGTGCTTTCTTATTTTATTTAATCAATATCAAGGTATCTGTGTCATTACCGAATACATTGTTGCTAGATTTGATGCACTTTTGAAAGATCGCACCTTAAAACTCTGGTCATAATTTTTAATTTTTTTGTTTTAGCATATTTGGATTAGGTTGTGGAATATCAATCAAATGTCGACACATATATGCTGCTTTCTCCCAGTTAATCTAATTCACATAATGAGTAATGCAAAAAAGTTACATATGCTTGATTCATTAGTGAAAGTTTGATTAATATATATAACTAAACATTCAAAGAGGATCGTCAATTATGGCCACACATAAACATAGGATATAGTCATAATTGGATGTTAGATAACATGATCTATGGAAGGGTGTGATGAAGACGTGCTTATTTAGTGGAAATGCGCAACATTTTTTTTTTTTAACATTATCTTCTATTTCAACTGATTAAGAATTAATTCATTATGAATTTAAATTCTATTTATGAATATATCATCACTACTCAACAAATTAATCGTGTATACAAAATAAAATTTAAATTCTTGATACTTGTTAGCCACACAATTAATCCTAATTAATTCTTAAATACTATATATATATTATTGAAGCTCCGATCCACATGTACCTATAATTACCATTTTGACACTCCAAAAGAAAATAGATCCTGATTAAATGTTTAATTTTCGATAATGTTATATGATTAAATTATTTTAGTAACTAATAACTTCAATTAAGTTAGTTCAATAATTTATTAACATAATAAAAATTAGTGTAAGAAAAAAAGATACATTGAAAAAAAGAAAAAAAAACTTAGTTAAATTTAATTATAAAAATAAGTTGTTTACTTAATATTTATGATGAGTTTTTTATTGTGTAAATTAAAACATTAACATGACATGACTATTTTTTATCAAATTTGTTTTTTTAATTATTATTGACATGATTGATGTAGTAAGTGTGAAAAATAATTATTTTTATTTATATAATATATTATATAATTCTACATATGTAAAACATTTTTACAATGACGGACCAACTTAAAACAGAGTTTGTCTTGCTAGTGTTGAGAATCATGAATTACACAACCCAATTTCAAGCACTTTAGGTTTAATTACTATAAAATTTTCAAACTTTTTCAACCAAAGTGATATTGAGGTGACCCTGATCTTTTGAATTAGCTTGACTTAATTATTTAAGAATTAATTAATTAACATGGGCTCTTCACATATTAAGATTATCAATTAAAAAACTTACATATAGAAAAATTACAATATTTAAATTTTCAATGTCTTGTTTTATTATTAGAAGAAAAATTAAAAAAAATTATAAATAATAATCTTAACATATACTCTTAACTCTTAAGAGAAATGTCTAGTTAGAATTTTTCTTATGGTATCACACTGTAATTCTAATTGTTAGTAGCAGCCTTATCATCATTAAAAAAGCTTTTAAGTATATTAGTACATTGGTGTTTTGGTGAATTTTAATCTTTGATCTTAATTATATATATTTTTTTATAATTAAAATTAACGATTAAAAATTACTAAAATATTAGTATATTAATATACTTAAAAGTTTTTTAACCATTAAATATTGCTCTTCAAGTCTTTGTTGAGCTAGCTTTAATTCCTGTTCAGTCTTTTAGTTAATAGATAAGAATTGTTTCACATTTTTTTTTAATTTTTACTTTGATACTATATAAAAAAAATAAGTGGACTTAATTTAAGCTAAAAATTAGCTCAAGAAGTAAAGATTTATAAGGACTATCAAATTTTCAATTGTAGATAATGCGAGACTTATTAATAAGATGGTTACCAAAAAAATTGTTTTATTCGCACCATTCATAAAAATGGAATATGAAATAGAGCAATGCTAGGGTGCCAGTAATTTTTGTGATTAGTAGCCAGTAAATAGCCATCAATGATGATTTAATGGTGTGAAATTGGTGTGAAATTTCATTCAATGATGTTTACACAGTTTCACACAAGTCGGGGTCATCAAATTTAGCGCTTGAAGTTCTTGCCCAGTGCTAAACATGGGAGGGTGTATTAAAGTTTCACATTATCTAAAAATAAAGATTCAAAATTTTTTATAAATATAAAACAACTTTTACCTTGGAATTAACTTTTAGAATTGAGAAATATCAGCTTAATTTCTTGTATTTTTAAACAAAACTTGGCAAATTGTCAACAAATTGGTATAATAACTTTCATTAGCCTTTCTTTCTTTCACTTTTTTTCCTTTCTAAAGGAAAAAAAAATGATTGCCCTTGTGTGTTTCAGACAAAACGATTTTCATCAGTACAAATTTCTTCCTCTGATATATCAACATCATAAATATTTAATAATAAAAAAATTAGCTAAAAATGTTAAAATTTATTATTTTTAACTTTATTTAATATATTCTGTAATAAATAAATATTAAATAAAATAAATTTAAATTATTTTTGGATTAATTATTTTTTTTCTCTAATATTATCGGATTAATATTGTATAATAACTTTAATTAATTGCCATAAGGTCCAACCTCTGCTTTTCTCTCTATTTCTTTTTAAATATATCTTTTAGAAAGAAAGAAAAGTTAAAAAACGATTGCCTTTATGTGATTGAGACAGAAAGTTTTCATTAGTGAATAATATCTTCCTCTAACATATGATTATCCCTCTCAGCTCTATATAAGGAGGTTCTCACTTCTCATGTATAGAGTATAGTTAATTATTTGTGTAGCTCCACTAATTAATAATTAAAGCTAGTGAATTTCTACTACAGCACAACCTTAGCCGCATGGAGAAGAACACAATTGATGCAAAAACTGCAGAGATTGAAAATAATGAGATGAAATGGGTTCATGATTCTTCAGTTGATTATAAGGGACGAGTTCCACTCCGAGATTCAACTGGTTCTTGGAAAACTTCTCTCTTCATTATTGGTAAGTAATAACGGACAACACTTCTTTTTGGTTAAACTAAAACTTCCTTATCGTTAACTAAACTGCTTTATCTGTTTATTTTTATTGTAGTTATCTCTGCCTTTTTTTTTCCTTCTTTTTGTGGAAATTTTGAAATTCCATGGATCAATCAATGGGTTAAGTTGTTTTCTTTTCCAAACATTTATGTATTCAATTTTGAAATAGAAATCCGAACTAAGCTGATTCTAATTTATGCATGGCTCCGTCCTCTGTAGGTTTGAGGCATTTTTTCATGATTCCAGATGTTGTGCTCCATATAGAAATTTCATTTATTTATTTTAATAAAATAAGAAAAAGAAAAGAATGGAGAAAAAAAAATGACGAAATTGGTAAAAGAAAATCATATAATAAATAAGAATAACTCTACTTACATTACTTAAAAAACTTAAATTAATAAGAGAAAATATATGACTGATTATATAACATATTTTTTAAAATAAAAGTCTCTTTTGAATTTGCTTAAATTGTTGTATATACTTTTTTTTTTGCTTTAACTGTTTTGTTTTTCATTTTTTAGATCACAAAAGATCAAAATTTAAAAATTTTAAATTATAAAAATTCGAATATTATATCATGATATTAGTTTATTTTTTAAATTTAATTTGATAAAAAATACATAAATAATTATGTCTTTATAAGACTACTGCCAAATAAGTTTAAAATCTATCTTGAAATTATAAAACTCTCTAAACTACATACTTAACCAAAAAATAATGGTCTTAATTAGTACTAATTCAAATAATAATGCAAAGAATTTATAAAATCAATTCAATTATACAAAGTCATAATTTTATAATAATTTTTATAAATTAAATTTTGATACACTAATAATAATTTTATACATACATAGATACAATATTAGTCATGTTAAATTACTAAATATTTTTTATAATCAAATCCAATTAAATTAAATATAATAAAAATTACTCACACAATATATATATATGTAAACCACAAAAAAATCTAAAAGTGATTTGTTTGCATTTTTTCTTGTCTTCTTATTTTTCTTTTTCTTGAAAGTGTGAAACAACAAAAAGAAGAACATCGAAACAAAAATTTTAGTTAAAAAATATAAAAATTTTAATGATATAATATATAAATGATTTTAAATTGTAGAAATTTTTTAATTGGATAACAACTAAACAACACATAATTTTTAATCGTATAACACATAAATTGTTTTTAATTGTGCAATTTTTAGTTAAATAACAAAAATAACATATTTTTTTTGAAAAATACATAAATTTTAATTACATAACACTAAAATTGTCTTTTCTTCCTTTATTTTTCTTCAAAAAATTCTGTGTTTTTTTCATTTATTTCTCATTAAAAAGATATGTTTATTGTGATTGAATTTTTGTATTTTCTTTCTTATTAAGTTTCTCTTCAAGAATAGTACGTGTATCCTTAAATTATTGCGTGTTTTATGTAAAACATTTATGTGTTTTTTTCTTGCACATTTTTATTTCTAATTGTCTCACCACACACATAAGGTGGAAATAGGTTACGCAGGTCAGATTTTATTTTTGGCCTATCATGTAGTCAACTGATTTGAGTTTGGCCTGTTATTCAATTTAATCTGGCCTGAAATTTATTAAAAAATCTGATAATTTTTTTTATAAAAATAAAAATATCATTTAAAAAAATTTTCTTGTTAAGTCAGCTGACCTTTTTCCACCTAATTTGTCATTATTAAGACGGCAGTATAATATGCGATCCTAAAATGCATCTCGCTCCGCTTTTTGGTGTGGGCTAGCTTATTAGAAAGATTTTTTTTAAATTAAAAATAAAATAATACAAATATGTTTATCTAAAATTTTTAATTTAAAAAATACCGTTAATTTAAACTAATATAAATATATTTATTTATATATTTTTATTTAAAAATAATTCTAATACAAGTCTTTTCTGCATAAAAATTTATATTATCATGATATTTATTATAGTCAAGACAGTAATAATTTTTTTTTGATATTTTTAACCTCTTTATTTATATTTTCTGCCACATAAGCAATTCTATAATTTTAAATAAATATACTTGTATTAGTTTAAATTGATGTATTTGTATTTTTTTAAATTAAAAATTTTAAATAAATATATTTGTATTATTTTAAATTAATGTAATAGTGTTTTTTAAATTAAAAATTTTAAATGAACATACTTATATTTTTTTTCAATTAACGTATTCATATTTTTTAAATTAAAAATTTAAATAAATATATTATTACTAATTTTATATTTGTATAATCAGTGAATGTTAGATAAATATACGGTTACTAATTTCATACTTGTATAATTAGTGAATGTTAGATAAATGTATTATTGCTAATTTCACTCTCCAACATAGTTTTTTTTTTCACGTAAATCATGGGTTTTCCTTTGGTTTTTGGTCTCGTACACAAATCATGAGAATCTTTCATATTTTACTCTTTCTTGACATAAAACCCAGGTTGATGCCATAATTTATGCTCAAAAGGAGAATTTGGCCACTGCACACTATCAGTACATGAATTGTGGTATTTATATGGTTTTATATAATTTTTTGAAAACTTATAATAAACTCGTGATTTATATAAAAAGAGAAAAATCTTAAATGGTCCCTGACAATTACTTCAAAAGACAACGAGGTTCTCAATAAAAAATTTTTTTGATCCCTGATTTTTACTTTTATGAGAGTGATTAGTCCCTCTGTTAATATTTTCTCTTTGTATTAACAGAATAAGCCTATATGTCATGTTAAACTATTGATTTATTTATTAAGAACTAATTAAGATTAACAATTTTTTTTTTGTTGGGAGTCTTGTTGTCTTTTAAAGATAATTATTAAGGCCGTTTAGTATACCTTTTTTAAATACATTAGCTAAATTAGCTAAATTTATTGTATAAAACTAAAAAATATTAGTAATTTTTAAATTATTTTTATTTATAAAAATCAAATAAAAGATATATTAATAATTAACGTGTCATATAAATATGTTTTGAAAAGAGATTATTAACAAAGAGGTTAACCAATTTCACAAAATTAAATATCAAAGATAAAAAATATATTTTTTATTTAAAAATCTGATATTCTTTCAAATAAATTATCAAAGACCGAATTGAATATTCACTCATATAAAAAAAATAAAAGAACAAAAATATTATCATTTTTATTTAGAATAATTTGATAATTTTTACCCTCAATTAGTTTATTTAAGTAATTTATCCTTTTTATCATGTTAAACGGGTAGCTGTAGTGAGCTGTGGCCCTCCGCCGCCCTTAATTGTAACTAAAGAAAATTATTTAAATATAACTTTTATAATAATAATAATAATAATAATAATAATAATAATTTTATATGCGTTTGCTTAAACATTATTAAAATTATGCTTTTTATTTAGTTACTTTTTCATTATAATAGTAAACCGTACCTTTTTGTTCATTTTTTGTAGTTAATCTACATGCTTGTATATCCGGTGTATGTATAGATATTATATATTTATACCCTTATTGGTAGCCATGTAACACTTAGTTTTATGCTTGTTCGTTTGTAGTGTTTGAATTTAGTGAGAGGTTAAGCTACTTTGGAGTAGCAACCAGCTTGGTCCTTTATCTTACAAAGATTATTCATCAAGACCTAAAAATGGCAGCTAAAAATGTGAACTATTGGATTGGTGTCACCACATTGATGCCGTTGTTGGGAGGATTCATAGCTGATGCATATTTCAGTCGCTACATTACTATCATTATATCATCCATTGTTTATCTCATGGTAATTGAAAAGAATTAGAACATTAGCTATACTCAAAAAGTTCTAAGATTCCTCTATTGAAGTATAAGCGAGTTTTGTTTCGTTAATTATCACATTAATCCAAGATATTTCTAATCATTTAAATTGAGAAAATTAAAGAGTCTTCCCCTGAAGTCTTTGAATATTACAAATGTTACTCCTCTGTTTTTAAGTATTGCATTTGTCTCTCTTATATTGTTTGATTATACACATGCATGTTAGCTTAATTAGTGTTGTTAGAGATATATTTATTCATGTAAGTCTTTTTATTAGTTTAAGATTTTGGGACAAGTAATTTTGTAGCATTATTATATCAAAATTTTTTTGATAAAAAATATGCAAAATTTACACAAATCTAAAAACAGCTATCATTAGTTTCTTATGAAAATACAGGGTTTGGTTCTTCTTTCTCTATCATGGTTCTTGCCAGCATTAAGGCCATGTGATCATCATAACATTCATAACACATGCACCAAAGCTAGGAGGGTACATGAAGTAGTGTTCTTCATAGCCATGTACTTAATATCCTTTGGAACTGGAGGGCATAAACCTTCTTTACAAAGCTTTGGAGCTGATCAATTTGATGATGATCATGTTTCTGAAAAGAGGAAGAAAATGTCATTCTTTAATTGGTGGAATTGTGGTGTTTGTAGTGGACTCATTATAGGAGTAACCCTAATTGTTTATGTACAAGATCATGTTAATTGGGGAGTTGCTGATATCATCCTCATAGGGGTTATGGCCTTTTCATTGATCATATTCTTGTTGGGAAGAAAATCTTATCGTTATAGGGTACCAAGTGGGAGCCCCTTGACACCAATGTTTCAAGTTCTAGTTGCAGCCATTTCCAAAAGAAAGCTTCCATATCCTTCCAATCCTAGTGAACTATATGAAGCTTCTAATTTTCAGAGTTGCAATGGAAGATTTCTATGCCACACAGAAAAACTCAAGTATGTATAGTACTAGTATAATATAACTAAGAATTAATTAGGGTTGATAGTCAAATTTTTCTAAAAAATCAAGTGCACACCAGTTTCGAATTGGTGTCGGAAAGATGCTACTGTGAATTAAATTGGTCATCCTTTTATAAGTTAGATGATGATACATGGCATAAATGTTTTGCGGCACGTCATCATCTAACTAGCAAAAAAACCAATATAATTTAATATTGCATTTTTCAAGAACTAATTCAAGATATTTAATTTTTTTATGACAGAATTGATGAACAGGTAATTTTTAATGGACCATTTTAATTATTAACTAGAATTATCTATTATCTTTTGTTGGTGTTAAAATTTTATTTCCCATATAGTATATTTCATATATTGATTATTTCTCTCTTAATACCACTTTTTACAGATAATATAGTCTAGATGACCAACAATTTTTTAACTAATAACATCACTTTCATTTTTCTTTCACAAAAGAAAAGGAACATGTTGATTCGGTAGAAACATTGAACGTGTCTAATCTTTTACTGCATTTATTATCTAAGATGTTTAGAAGTATTTTGAGGATGTTAAATTATTCCTCATCTATAATTTATAATAATTAAAATATTAGTATGCATGTATTTCAGATTTCTTGACAAGGCAGCTATGCTTGAAAGTGATGATGATGGAAACATAGCAAAGAAACAGAGTCCTTGGAAGCTTGCTACTGTAACCAAGGTTGAAGAGGTGAAGCTTATTATCAACATGATACCTATTTGGGTATTCACTTTACCATTTGGAATATGCATGGCACAAACAACCACTTTCTTTATCAAACAAGGTGCAATCATGGATAGAAAAATAAGCAATAACTTTGAGATCCCTCCAGCTTCAATTTTCGCCCTTACTGCCACCGGAATGATACTTTCCGTTGCAATTTATGACCGGATCCTTGTACCGTCGCTAAAAAAGCTGACGGCAAACGAAAGAGGAATGAACATCCTTCAGAGGATCGGTACCGGAATGCTCTTTTCAATCATTTCAATGGTGGTAGCAGCATTGGTTGAAAGAAAGAGACTTAAAATGGTTCACCTTAAAATGAATGTGTCTTGGTTGGTTCCACAATTTCTAATTATTGGTTTTGGTGACGGTTTTACACTTGTAGGGTTGCAAGAATATTTCTATGACCAAGTTCCGGATTCAATGAGAAGCTTAGGGATAGCACTTTATCTTAGTGTGATTGGAGCTGGAAGTTTTCTTAGTAGTTTGATCATTACAATTGTTGACCATGTGACAAGCAAGATTGGAAAGAGTTGGTTTGGTAAGGACTTGAACAATAGTCGCTTGGACAAATTCTATTGGATGTTGGCGGTTATGACCACATTGAATTTGTTTCTGTTTGTCTTCTTTGCTAGACAATATTCCTATAAGAATGTTCAAAAGGTGGTGGTGTAATTAAGGATAATGCTTTGATACTTTGATTTGAATTATTACTTCAATATTCTTTGTTTCTCTAAACACCCCCCTTTCTCCTCTCCCCCTTCTCTGTTTCTTTAAGGAACCATATGTATTATTTTTATTATGATTATGTGAATTAGTTAGATATAAATAGATATAAATAATTGATGATGTTGTCCTGTATATAAGTTATAATATTCAACACCTACACCTATTATATTAAATAATATAGTAAACTAGGATATTTACGAGTTCGAATAATCCATCCGATTACTACAATATTTTAGGTTTATGGTCACAATTTTTTTTTGTCACGGTTTTTGAAAAAATGGTGACTATAGATATTCTATGGTCACAATTTTAAAAAAAAAATGACCTAAAAGAGTCTATAGTCATGATTTTAGAAAGTAACCTAAAGGGATCTATGATCACGATTTTTTACCATGACAAAAAAGAGTCCATGGTCACATTTTTTCAAAAAAAAAGGTGTTCTAAAAGAGTCTATGGTCATGATTTTGGGGAGTGACCTAAAGAGGTCTATAGTCATGGTTTTAGGAGTGACCTAAAAGGGTCTGTAGTCACAGTTTTTCAAAAAAAAATGACCTAAAAGGATCTATAGTCACAGTTTTGTGGGGTAATCTAAAGATATATATGATCATGGTTTTAGTGGGTGACCTAAAAGGGTCTATGGTCACGATTTTTCAAAAGGGTGACCTAAAATAGGTCTATGGTCACAGTTTAAGGGGTGACCTAAAGGAGTCTATAGTCACAATTTTGGAGGGTGACCTAAAAGGGTTTATGGTCACAGTTTTGGGGGGTGACTTAAAGGTATCTATGATCACGATTTTGGAGGGTGACCTAAAAGGGTCTATGGTCACGGTTTTGGTGGTTGATTTAAAGGAGTCTATGGTCATGGTTTTGGAGAGTGACTTAAAGATATTTATGATCACGATTTTGGAGGGTGACCTAAAAGGGTCTATGGTCACAGTTTTTCAAAAAAAAAAGAAGTGACCTAAAAGGATTTATGATCACGATTTTGGAGAGTAACCTAAAGAGGTCTATAGTCACAATTTTAGTGGCTGACTTAAAAAGATTTATGGTCACGGTTTTACAAAAGAGTGACTTAAAAGGGGTTTATAGTCACAGTTTTTGAGAGTAAATTTTTTTAACTAAATCAGGTTTTGATCATTTGAGTTTAAATTAATTAAGATTCTTATATATATTTTATGATTTTCAATATTTCATATATTTAAAATTTAAAAGTTTTAATAATTGAAAACTAATGTAAATTTTATATGATTTAATTTAAATTTTAGAATTTAAAATTTAATTTTATAAATTAAAAATTAAGTGGAATACTTTAAATTTAAAAATTATTTAAAACTTAAAACAAATTAGTAAGTTGATAAATATATATAAAATAATTTAAATAAATTATGATTGATTTTTAATTATTATTCTATCTTTTAATTTTATTAAAATTTTCACACTATTCTAATCATAATCCTAACTCTAATCCTAATTACTATTCAAGAACTTTTTTGTAACTAAATTAAGTTTCAATCATTTGAGTTTAGATTAATTAAGATTTTTATATAATTTTGGGTATTTCATATATTTAAAATTTAAAAATTTTAATAGTTGAAAATTAATGAGAATTTTATATCATTTACTTTAAATATTAAAATTTTAAATCTAATTTTATAAATAAAAAATTAAGTAGAATAATATTAACTTTAAATTAAAAAATTATTTAAATTTTAAAATTAATTAATAAGTTGACAAATAAATATTATATTTTTAAAATAATTTAAATAAATTATGGTTGATTTTCAATTACTATTCTACCATCTAATTTTATTAAAATTTCTACACTATCCTAGTCCTAACCCTAACCCTAACTCTCAAGCTCGTCATGACCTGTAAGACCCAGAACTTTTAAAAAATCTTATTATGAATCAATTTCAATTTATTTATTTATTAAAGACTTTAATTTTAGAAATTTATTTATTAAAGGTAATTAAATCAAGTTTGGATAAACTGAATTTGAATTAAATTATTTTTTATCTAATTTTATAATTATTGGATAATTTGTAAATTATGGTTGATTTCAATTATTATTCTACTTTCTAATTTTATTAAAATTTTTACACTACCCAAGTCCTAACCCTAACCCTAATTATTATTCAAGAATATTTTTGTAACTAAATCAGATTTGATCATTTGAATTTAAATTAATTAAGTTTCTTATATATTTTTTATGATTTTGAGTATTTTTATGATTTATTTTAAATATTAAAATTTTAAATCTACTTTTATAAATAAAAGATTAAGTAGAATACTATTAATTTTAAATTAAAAAAATTATTTAAAATTTAAAACTAATTAGTAAGTTGATAAATAAATATTATATTTTTAAAATAATATAAGTAAATTATTGTTGATTTTTAATTACTCTTCTATCTTCTAATTTTATTAAAATTTTTACATTATCTTAGTCCTAATCCTAACTCTAACCCTAATTACTATTCAAGAATATTTTTATAACTAAATCAGGTTTAGATCATTTGAATTTAAATTAATTAAGATTTTTATATATTTTTTATGATTTTAGGTTTTATATATTTAAAATTTAAAAATTTTAATAATAACTAATGAGAATTTTATATAATTTACTTTAAATATT